>NC_083888.1:68485227-68792613 GCF_032452875.1 Bos javanicus | reverse complement strand
TCCTGTTCTGTAGGGTCTTGGGTCCACAGAGCCCGGCCAGCCCGTGGCCCACGAGGCTTGTCCCTGGGACAGAAGGCTGCTCTTTGCAGAGAGGAGACTTGAGTCCTGGAGGCCAACTGGGAGGAGGCGGAGGCCCAGCCTGGCGCCCTGCCCCCCAGCTCAGGTTCTCCCCAGGTGCCTCCCTGCCGCCCAGGTGCAGGAGCCCAGCTGGCGGGCGGCGGGGCCCTTGTGGGTGGGCGGGCGGGCGGGCGCATGTCCCCTCAGGGGCAGGTAACCGGAGCCTCGGGTGCTGGTGAAGGTGACGGTAACCCTACCTGGGTGGCTGGCGTGGGGTTTCCTGGGAGCCAGGAGGAGCTCCCTGCTTTCCGAAGCGCAGGTGCTGGGAGGTGGGCTCTCACGCCCTGTGGGCTGGGCACCCTGGGGCCGGGGCGCTCCTCGGCCTGCCTTGCAAGGGCTTCAGCCCTGGGCCCTGCCCCGCCCCCTCCCATGCTCTCCCTCATGGCCCGTGTGGCCAGGATGCCCGCTGAAGCCCCAGGAGCCCCTGGCCCTCACTCACACCCACCTGGCAGCTACCCACTCTGCTCAGCGCTGGCACCACAGTTGGCACAGGGGCCAGTGGCCCCGCAGTCTGACCCTGAGACCTGTTCCCCGCATTGCTCCTCTTCCAGCCGAAGGCCCTGCCTGTGGTCCCCCTGCCTGGGATGCTTCCTCCCGAGCACCCTCCCCAAAGCCTGCCCTGACACCCTTTAGTACAGCGGCTTCTCACCCATCCACTGCCCCAGAGGCAGGCCTGTGCCTGGTGCATGCTGGGTGGGTGGATGGATGGATGGAGGATGGATGGGTGGGTGAGTGGATGGATGGTGGGTGGATGGTGGATGGATGAGTGGGTGGGTGGATGGATGGGTGAGTGGATGGATGGATGGTGGATGGATGGGTGGGTGGGTGGGTGGGTGGATGGATGGGTGGGTAGGTGGATGGATGGATGGATGGATGGGTGAGTGGATGGATGGTGGGTGGATGGTGGATGGATGGACGATGGGTGGGTGGGTGGCTGGCTGGGTAGGTGGATGGATGGGTGGGTGAGTGAATGGGTGGGTGGGTGAGTGGATGGATGGGTGAGTGGATGGATGATGGATGGATGGATGGGTGGATGGTGGATGGATGGATGGGTGGATGGTGGGTGGATGGATGGGTGGGTGGGTGGATGGTGGGTGGATGGGTGGGTGGATGGATGGATGGGTGGGTGTGTGGGTGGATGGGTGGATGGTGGATGGATGGATGGGTGGATGGGTGGGTGGATGGTGGGTGAAGTGAGTGCTTGCTGGGGAGGAGCTGGGTGCTCCAGCTGCACCCAGGAGTGGAGTGACCCGGGGAAGGCTGGCCCATGGGGTCATTCCAGGCAGAGGGAGGACGTTGTGTGTGCAAGGGCTCCGTGGTGGGGTCGTGCTGGATGCCTGTGGGGAGCGCGGGAGCCGCAGGCAGCCCCAGGAAGGCTCTGGGCAGTGGGGGAGATGTGGACAGAGCTCTGAGGGTCCTTGGGGCTCCTGTGGATGGGGGAGCGGAGGCCGTGGTGGCTGCTGGGGACCCTTGAAGGAGGCGGGCAGCCTGGACCAGGCCTGATGGCCTGGTGGCCGGCGCTGACAGCAGGGAGGCAGGGGTTTCGGGGACCCTCGGGAATAGGATTCACAGCCTGGGGTTGGCCCCATGGGGGTGGGGTTTAGAAGGGTGGACGATGGCCTCTTCTTTCCTGCCCGTCTTCTCTGGGCAGTTGCTGGGGTAGGGGGGCTCTGGGCAGGGGCAGCCGCGGAAGTGAGGGGGTCCCGGGCAGGGAAGGCATGGGGAGGGGGTCGCTGCCTGTGTCTGGTGGTCTTTGTAGGGTGGGGTAGGGCAGAGGGTGGTCCTGGGCTGCTCAGTGATGCTACCCTGTCACTCACCGCATCCCTTGCCTGGGACACAGGGCCAGACAGTGGGGGGCAGTGAGCACTGCTGAGGCTGCCTCAGGCCGTCCCTGGGCCTCAGTTTCCCCATCTGTGAAGTGGGGCCACTTTTCCTGGACCTTCACTAAGGGCTTCCCTGGTGGCTCAGCTGGTAAAGAATCCACGTGCAGTGTGGGAGACCTGGGTTCGATCCCTGGGTTGGGAAGATCTGAAGAAGGGAATGGCTACTCATTCCAGTGTTCTGGCCTGGAGACTTCAGGACTGTCTAGTCCACGGGATCACAAAGAGTCGGACACGACTGAGCAGCGTTCCCTTTCACTGTGAGCTCGAGTGTCCCACGGCAGCTCCAGTGCTCGGGCCACCCAGGTCGGCCCCGCAGCCTGGTGACTGGGCATCAACTCTCCCAGTGGGCTTGGAGGACCCTGGGCTCCCACGCGACCCCCTCTGGCCCCAGCCCACCTGGGACCTCAGGCTGAGGCCACTCGGCTGTGCCCGCCCTCTGCCCGCTGCCCCATGTGGGTCACTGTGTCTTCTGCAGCCTGACCTGGTCTGCTGGCTGGCAGGTTGCAGGAGCCCGGAGTCCAGGCCCCTGAGTCTCTGTGAGCTGGAAGGAGCAGCGTCCCTGCTCTGGGGGGTCATCTCGGGGTCTGGGCCGAGATGGAGGAGGGGGCTTGGCCGGCTGGGGTGGGCGGAGGAGCCTGACCCGCCCTCCCCGTGTCCACAGCGCTCCTTCACCCTCATCGTGGAGGCCTGGGATTGGGACAACGATACCACCCCGGATGGTGAGTCAGCCCCTGAGGGTCCCCGGGGGGCTGCCTACAGGGCCTCCCTCCTCATGGAGACGCGCGTAGCCAGGCTCCTCGTCCTCTGCTTGCTGGGGCAGAAGGCACACAGCGGGCAGGGAGCTGCCTCTGCCCTGCAGGTCTCTGCTCCTCTTGCCCTGGCCACCAGGATGCCCTGCTGCGCTCGGGACTTGCTTGTGCTGCCCTGGCTTCGCCTGTGTTCTGGCAGGAGGCCTGCGTCCTCCTCGAGGTCCCGCACCTGGCACCTGGGCCGTCCCTGGCATTCTCGTGACCTCCTGCTGATACCCAGACCCAAGGCCGGTCTTCTGGGGCCTGGCCGTGGCTTAGTGGGGTGGGTCACCGCCGAGAGCTTTCTCTGGCTGTGTGGGCCCCTCTCCGCCCTGGTGAAGGGCTCGGTGGGCCTCTTTGGAGGCCTAGCTGCTGGCTGGCCTGCCTTGCACAGAGTCCACAGGGCCTGTGGTGGTGGGCAGAGGTTCCTCGCAGACAGGTAGGGGGCAGCCAGTGCCAACAGCCCAGAGCCTGTGGGCAGGGGAGGGGTTGCCATGAGGTTAGCAGGCCAGGGTCAGCTCGTGGAGGCCGCGTGGCCCCTGTGAGGACACCGGCTTCTTCTCCGAGGCGGGTTGCTCAGCCTGCCGCGTGGAGGGTGGGTTGCAGGGCCAGGGTGGAGACAGGTGGGGAGCTTTGTGTAGCAGTCAGGGTGCTGGGACCAGGGGCGGCCTGTGGGGTGGGCAGGGTTCTGCTCGCTCCAAAGGTTGAGGCCCGGGGCCCGCTGACTGGGTGGCCGCGGGGCGGAGAGGCTGTCGTGGGGATGGGCTGGAGTGCTGTTTGGACGCTCTGTGTCTGGACAGCGTCAGATGGGCAGCTGGATGCTGGGTTAGACCAAGCTGGGTCCCAGCAGTGGAGATGCCATGGGAACACAGAGGGGCGGGCGGAGAGCAGCGGTCAGTGGAGCCGGCTGTGGGGTGAGGGTCCTTAGCATTTTATTGCACCATCTTCTAAACCAGTACACGCGTGTAGGGAGACCCCGTGACCGTGGTTGCCAGCTCCGGCCACGCAGCAGGTTGGCTTGGAGAGAGGCCCAGCCCTCAGGTTGCCGGGTCCGTGGTCTCGGGCCCAGGGAGGCTCGTCTAGAGACACGGCAGCAGTGAGTGCTGTGGCTCCTGCGGGGACGGGGCGGCCTTGACTGCAGCCGTGAGAAGCGTGCAGAGCCCGGGGCGGGGCGGGGCCTCGGGCAGGACAGGCTGGCCGCAGGCGCAAGCGGGAGGCCCCCCGGTCCTGCGCTTCCTGCGGGGCAGCGGCCGTGCCGGCTGACTGCTGCTCCCCCCCCAAGAGGAGCTGCTGATCGACCGGGTGTCACACGCGGGCATGATCAACCCCGAGGACCGCTGGAAGAGCCTGCACTTCAGCGGCCACGTGGCCCACCTGGAGCTGAAGATCCGCGTGCGCTGTGACGAGAACTACTACAGCCCCACCTGCAACAAGTTCTGCCGGCCCCGCAATGACTTTTTCGGTCACTACACCTGTGACCAGTATGGCAACAAGGCGTGCATGGACGGCTGGATGGGCAAGGAGTGCAAGGAGGGTGAGTGGGGCAGGGCTACGGGAGCGCTGGGGGCATAGCGGAGGCCAGCGGAGGGCCAGGTGGGGGCATCGTGGAGGATGCGCGGTGCCCCGCGGAGGGTGGGGGGCCACGCGGGGGGCTGTCCCCAGAGCCTGTGTCACGGCCGCAGGCCGGTGTGTGGCCGCTGCAGGGGTCTGTTTGCTCTCTCCATTCGCAGCCGTGTGTAAACAGGGATGCAACCTGCTCCACGGGGGGTGCTCCGTGCCCGGGGAGTGCAGGTGAGTGCCCCGCGCCAGGTCCTCTTTGCCTCCCGAGCGTGCACACACTCGCTCCCGCAGAGTTGGCTGCACACAGGCGACGTGAGTGGGATGGGCCCTGCTCGTGTGCGGCTCACTGTTGGTGAAGGCCGCACGTGCTCTTGGAGCCCGAGTGTGCCCCAGGGCGCGGGCCAGCCTTGGTGGGCAGGGCCGCCACACATTCCACACCTCTGGTCTGGGCCGAGAGCCGCTCCAGGGCAGGAGTGCGTGGTCCAGGCGGTGCAGGGTGGTGCTCACAGGTGGGGAACGGGAGAGGCCTGGGGGTAGCCAGGAGGCCCCACGGGGCGGGCCAGGAGGCAGAGGCTGCTGTCTGGTGTGGGTGTGGGGGCCGCCCCCGTGGGCGTCCTGGGGCAGGAGAGTGGGGCTCGAGCGCCTTTGGTACCCTGAGCCGCTGACGGGGTGGCCCCAGGCGCAGCGGGCGGGAGAGCAGCTGCTGTCGTGGGAGTGCTGCCCACCCTGCCCGGGTTTGTGGGAGGAGGCCTGGCTAGGGATGCATGTGGGCCGTGTGCGTACAGGCGGGGCGGGCAGGGCGGGGGAGCCAGCTGGGGTTCCTGCTGCTGCCGGCGGACAGCAAGGAGCTGGCAGGGGCAGGGGGTCCAGACACGTTGGCGGGGGTCAGAGGGACCAGAGAGCCAGGGGTCTGGGCCGCAGACCTTGGTTGAGGGGCAGTGGAATCGCTGCTGGCTTGAGTGGGGTCGAGGGTGGGCGGGGAGGAGTGGGGGCTAGAAGGGGTGGGGGCGGCTAGGGGGCTCTCTACAGGGCGGGAGCCAGGTGGGTGCCAGGAGTTCGCCGATGGCCTGGGAGCTGGGCCCCGGGGACCAAGCGGACGCCCTCGGGGGTGAAGCCCTTCGGGGGGGATGCCAGTTGACAGAGGAGCAGGGGGTGAGTGAAGCCTCCTCCCCACTCTGGGTCTGAGTCATCAGGATTCCCTCTGGGAGGTGGGTGCATTTTCCGATAAGGACGCTGGGCAGGGAAGTTTGGTAACTGCCCCGCTGACTCTGGCTGGGAGGGCAGTGTTTGGGAGCCAGGATGGGGGCACCCTCTGTTCATCCTGCGGTGGCTGTGGCCTGGGAAGGGGTAAGTGGAGCGAATCTTCCAGTCCCGGGCAGGGAAGTGGGCAGGTTGCCCAGGGACCCGGCGTCAGGGTAGGGGGAGGTTGTGTCTAGGGCTTCACCCACTCTGTCTGCCGGGTTTGAGCTGAGTTGAGTGGTGGTCTCAGAGCAGCGGGGCTGAGAGGTGCCCGGGGGCGTGGCCCGTGGCGGGCTCCCGTCTTAAGGGGCAGGCACCCCAGGAGCACCCTCGGTGTGGGAGACGGGGTGCAGGGCTGCTGTCTGCCTGGGGCAGGCCTTTCCTGCAGCCCTGCCCTCTGACCCAGGCGTGAGCCCCGGAGTCCGGCAGACCCTTCCCTGCTGGGTTGTGAGCGCGGCAGGGCTGGGGCCTGGCCCAGCCCTCGGCACCGAGCTCTTGGGGTGAGCTGTTGGCCCCGGGTGGCCAGTGACCGGGGCGGGCAGAGGGGAGGCTAGCGCTCCACTCCCCACGTGGGCCCTGCGGGAAGGCGGTGGGGGGCACAGGGCTCCCTGGACAGGGCCCTAGGTGAGCCCTGCTCGCCTCCCTCTGGCTCCGTGGGTGAGGCCCAGCTGCTGCTGGTGGCCCTGGGCTCAGGTTTCAGGACAACCCCCACCGGATGCCGCGGAGATGGCCGTGCCTTCCTGCCGCCTCCTCCCCGAGCTGCTGGAGCCGCAGGCCAGGAAAGCCGGGGCCACGGGGGCCTGAAGAGGTGGCCCCACCCAGGGCTGAGAGCACGCCTGGGGGACCCCTCTCACCTGGAGGGGGCCCGGGCTTGCATCCCCCGTCCCGCACGCGCGTCTGGCCGGCCGAGTCCCTCTCGGCAGCCTCGGTTCCCTGTCCTGCACCACCAGCATCCCTTCTGGGTGCCGGGGGGTCGGGGGCAGCCCAGGAAGGGCCGTGCCTCTTCCCTTTTACAAAAATAAATCCACGTGACGGGTGGTGGTGTGGACGTCACCCCATCCCACAGGACCCTTGAGTGCTAGGGGGGATCCCCTTGGGGGTCCCGTCAGGGTGGGCCCCAGGGCGTTGAGCACAGGGCGCTGGCCTCTCTCCCTGGGGCTCTGGGCTCTCAAGGGGGCGGTGCTGATGGCCGGGGTGTCCCTCTGCGTCTCCTCCTGAAGGACTTCCCGGAGAGGATGCTGGCCCACAGTACGGGCAGGGCTGGCTCCTGGGGTTATGGCCTGAGAGCCCAGAGGTCTCTCGAGGCCAGGGAGCGGGTGATTCCTCCCGGGTCAGGAAGTGCCCTGGATCTGGCCTCTCACGGGGCTGGCCTGGGACAGCCCACGGGCCTCAGCGTCCCCATCTGTGAGATGCGTCCCTGCTGGGGCCTCGTGGAGAGAGTGACCGCCTCTGAGTCATAGGCGAGGTCGCGGGCTGTGCCCAGGGTTCCCGGCAGCAGGAGGCCTGTGCCCGCTGGCCTGCCGGCCCTGGCAGCACCTGGCCCTCTCATTCCCGGGGTCCCAGCAGAGCCTTCCTTGCCTGGCGCCTTCTCTGGGGGCCCCGCTCCGGCTGTGTCCCAAAATAGCTCCAGGAGGAGTGACTGGACAGCTGCGGCTGACCGTGCGCGGCCAGCGGCCGGGACTGCCCGTGACGTGCGGGTGGGGCCGCTCCGGTTCAAAGGCTGCGGCCGCTGGCCCCGGGGGCCCACGTGACGCTGCGCCATGTCCCCACGCCACCCTGGGCGTGGCCCCCGCTCGCGGGGTCTGCGGTCACACGCAGGGCCTCCCGGCTCTCTGCCTTCCCCAGGTGTAGCTACGGCTGGCAGGGCAGGTTCTGTGACGAGTGCGTCCCGTACCCCGGCTGCGTGCACGGCAGCTGCGTGGAGCCCTGGCAGTGCACCTGTGAGACCAACTGGGGCGGCCTGCTGTGCAACAAAGGTGCGGGGGGGGCGGCGGCCTGCCATGGGGGGTGGGCGTGAGGGGCGGCCTGCTGTGCAACAAAGGCGCGGGGGGTGGCGGCCTGCCGCGGGGGCGGCGTGAGGGCCGAGGCCTGTCCCCTGAGCACCATCTACCCCCAGACCTGAACTACTGTGGCAGCCACCACCCCTGCGCCAACGGGGGCACGTGCATCAACGCGGAGCCTGACCAGTACCGCTGCGCCTGCCCTGACGGCTACTCGGGCAAGAACTGTGAGCGGGGTACGTCAGGGCGGCCACGGCGGGACCCACTCCTCTGGCCTGAGTGCAGCGGGGGTCGGGGGGGCCCTTGTGGAAGGTGGGGGCCTGGCCACCACACCCACCCCTGTGGTTCCCCATGCAGCCGAGCATGCCTGCGCCTCCAACCCGTGTGCCAACGGGGGCTCCTGCCACGAGGTGCCCTCGGGCTTCGAGTGCCACTGCCCGTCGGGCTGGAGCGGGCCCACCTGTGCGCTGGGTGAGAGCTTGCTCCAGGGCTTCTGGGGTCCCCAGCCTGCATTCCGGGGCTCAGGAGGGTAAGGGCGAGGCGGCCCATCCCCGTGGGGCTGGGGTTGGGGAGGAGCGAGGGGAAGACCCGGGTGCTCACACTCCTTCCTGAGGGCCAGCTGCCCCCTCCTCCACCCTGCGATCATCCCTGCTCCTCCCCCTGGACTCTCCGCAGACATTGACGAGTGTGCCTCCAACCCGTGTGCGGCGGGGGGCACGTGCGTGGACCAGGTGGACGGCTTTGAGTGCGTGTGTCCGGAGCAGTGGGTGGGGGCCACCTGCCAGCTGGGTAAGGGGTCCCGCGGGCCGGGGTGTGTGCATGCTGTGCGCTGTGCGCTGTGCTTGCGGCGGCTGCTGCGTGTGCTGCCAGGGCTGCGGGCCCATCGCCCCCCTTGTCTCGTTCACAGACGCCAATGAGTGTGAAGGGAAGCCGTGCCTTAATGCTTTTTCTTGCAAAAACCTGATTGGTGGCTATTACTGTGATTGCCTCCCGGGCTGGAAGGGCGCCAACTGCCACATCAGTCAGTATGGGTGGGCGGGCCGCAGGGGGCAGGGCTGGGGGCAGGGAGGGCCCGCTGTGACCTGCGCCTCTGCCCGCAGACGTCGACGACTGTCGGGGCCAGTGTCAGCACGGCGGCACTTGCAAGGTGAGGGCCTGCACACTTTGTGGGGGGTGCAGGCGTTGGGCTGCAGGTGCCTGAGGGCGGCTTTGGGAGGCTCACCCCACGCCCCGCACCTCCCCAGGACCTGGTGAATGGCTACCAGTGCGTGTGTCCACGGGGCTTCGGGGGCCGGCACTGCGAGCACCAGCTGGATGAGTGTGCCAGCAGCCCCTGCCACGGGGGCCTCTGTGAGGACCTGGTCGATGGTTTCCGCTGTCACTGCCCCCAGGGCTTCTCAGGGCCGCTCTGCGAGGTGAGGCCTATGCGTGCTGCCTGCCCCTCGGTCCCAGCAGCTGCCACGGGTGGCCCATCAAGTGGCCGGGAGGGGCCACGGTGGGGGTTGGCCCTGCAGCATGTCCCAGGCTCAATACTAGACCGAGACTCCAGCCCCAGAGTCCTGGCTGGGCAGGGCCGGGGGAGAGGCGTAGGGTCCCGGCTTGTCAGGACCAGCCCCTCCTGGTGGGGTGGCCTGGAGGCCTGGCAGGTCCACTGGCTACCCTGTGCCTTGGCTGGTTCTCACTGCGGATGCAGGGCAGGTGGCCGTGATGGGGTGGAGTCTGCAGGCCCCTGAAAGAGGGGCCTTGGGGTGGGCTGGGGGTATCACTCTTGGGTCTGACAAGGAGAGGCTCACTCTTCCACCCCCGCTGACCTGCTTTGTCTTTACCCGGGAGAGGAGTGAGCTGCGGGGTGTGAACACCAGATCCTGTCTTGTGTCCTGGAGCCTGGGGTGGTTCTTCAGAAGGACCCACAGCTGGGGCTCACAGCAGCAGTGGAGGCTGGAGGGGTGGCCGGGAGCTGGCCTTCCTGCCAGTGGGAGGGGCGAAGGCCGGATGCTGCCCCAGGAGGCCGCGGAAGAGGGCTGCCCCAGGGCGGGGCGGAGGGCGGAGGGCGGGGCCTGGCCCACCCAGGTGTTTCCGGCCAGCTAGGGGTCCGGACGGGCTGAGCTGGGCCGTCCTCCAGGCTCCGTCTGCAGAGGCCTGGCTGGCTGGTCTGAGTGGGCCTGGGTCTCAGGGACCGCTCGTAGGGGCTGTGTGTAGGGACATGAGCCCGGGTCCATTGTCTGGTGCCAGTAGCACCCTCATGTTTGTCCCCACCTCACAGGTGGACATCGACTTATGCGAGCCAAGCCCCTGCCAGAACGGGGCCCAGTGCTACAACCTGGAGGGGGACTACTACTGCGCCTGCCCGGATGACATGGGCGGCAAGAATTGCTCTGAGCCTCGGGCGCCCTGTCCTGGCGGGGCCTGCAGGGGTGGGTGCGGTGGGTGGGGCCTTCAGGAGTGGGTGCGGTGGGCGGGGCCTGTAGAGAGGAGTGTATTGTAGGCGGGGCCTGCAGGAAAGGGTGCAGTGGGCGGGACTTGTAGAGGTGAGTGCATTGTGGGCGGGGCCTGCAATGGGTGCGGTGGGCGGGGCCTGCAGGCCTGTGTGCAGCAGGGACGGGGCCTAAAGGGATGGGTGTAGTGTGGGTTGGGCCCGCAAGAGTGGGGTTGTGGCGAGGGGTGGCCGTGTTCTGCAGAGGTAGGGCTGACCCTTTTTGTCTCTGTGGCAGTGGTCGATGGCTGCGGGTTTGAGGCAGGGACCAGGGTGGCTGGCATGGGCCCCTCTGGCGTGTGCGGCCCCCACGGACACTGCATCAGCCAGCCCGGGGGCAACTTCTCTTGTGTCTGCGACAGCGGCTTCACGGGCACCTACTGCCACGAGAGTGAGTAGCCGTGGACCAGGGCCGGGAGGGGGCCGGGCCAACTGGGGCTCCAGCTCACGCTCACCTCCCGCAGACATCGACGACTGCCTGGGCCAGCCGTGCCGCAACGGGGGCACCTGCATCGACGAGGTGGACGCCTTCCGCTGCTTCTGCCCCAGTGGCTGGGAGGGCGAGCTCTGTGACACCAGTGAGTGGGCCACACTGCCCCACTCTCGGCCGCAGGGCCTGTGCCTCCTGGTGCTGAGCGCGCCACGCCCCACGACCGCACCGCACCCTGCCCCGCGTCCCGAGTCCCGCGCCCTGCGTCGGCCTGGCTCCATGTGTTGAGCCGCTGACTGGGATGCGGCACATAGAGAAGGCGGGCAGAGGGGTACACACGCTCCCTCCCCGCTCCTCTGCCGCTCCCTGGCCCACCCCGGTGCCTCCTCCTCCGGGCAGCCCTCCCTGAACGCCGGGGACCCCCGCTGACCGGCGTCCTCGCCCCCAGATCCCAACGACTGCCTCCCCGATCCCTGCCACAGCCGCGGTCGCTGCTTCGACCTGGTCAACGACTTCTACTGCATGTGCGACGATGGCTGGAAGGGCAAGACCTGCCACTCGCGTGAGTGCCCACCATGCCCTGCCACTCTGGGGGCTGCATTGCCTGCTGGGGTGCCACCCGCTGCTCCGGGCAGCCTCTGAGTGGCCGTGTGCCCGCAGGTGAGTTCCAGTGTGACGCCTACACCTGCAGCAACGGCGGCACGTGCTACGACAGCGGGGACACCTTCCGCTGTGCCTGCCCCCCGGGCTGGAAGGGCAGCACCTGCACTGTCGGTGAGGGCCGGGGCTGGGCTGTGCCTGTCTGGGCCGAGGCCTGGGGCGGGGACCCCGGCCTGCCTGGCTCAGGTGAGAGCCCTTCCTTCTCTTTCTGCTCTCCTTCTCTGACTCCTTTGCAGCCAAGAACAGCAGCTGCTTGCCCAACCCCTGTGTGAATGGGGGTACCTGCGTGGGCAGTGGGGACTCCTTCTCCTGCATCTGCCGGGACGGCTGGGAGGGCCGCACCTGCACCCATAGTGAGCTCAGGGGTTGGCGGCACCAGGGGGCGGCTGTGGGCGTGGGCTGGTGTGGGCCCACCCCATCCCCTGCTTCCTTGTCCTGCCCCCACCCCGACTCTGCCCCATCGACCCACTCCTTGTGCTTGGCCGCGGAAGCCTGGTTGAACCCCTCTGACTCCCCTGAGCTTCCTCCCGTCGGTGCTGGCCCTTGCGCGTCTCCGGCCAGCCACTGTCTTGCTCACACAGTCCATTTTCCGCGTGGGCCTCCAGGACGGGCTGTCCTCCCAGAGCTGCCCTGGCCCCACATCCTCCAGCCTGGGCGTGGCAGGCTGGTGTAGACAGCGCGGTATCTGCTTGCCCTCCCCGTGTACCTGGGGCGCCCCCAACCGGGCACGGATGGGTGCCTGGGTGGGGAGTGCCGGGCTCACCGTCCTCTCTCTCCTCAAATGCAGATACCAACGATTGCAACCCCCTGCCCTGGTGAGTGGTGGTGGTGGGCTGGCCTGCCCTGGGCTCCCCTGACCCCCGGTGGTGGGACGGCTGATGGGCTGGTCTGCCCTGACCCTTGCCCTCTCTTCTGCAGCTACAACGGTGGTGTCTGCGTGGATGGCGTCAACTGGTTCCGCTGCGAGTGTGCGCCTGGCTTTGCGGGTCCCGACTGCCGCATCAGTGAGGGGCTGGGGTCCCCACCCCGGGTGGGGTTGCGGGGTTCCCGCTCTGAGAGCTGTTGGGGTCATTTTCATCCGCGGACCTCAGGGCGCACTGTGGTCACAGCCGCCTCCCCGCTCTGTCTGAGCCTCGGTTCTGCTGTTTGCTTCCCACCAGCAGTGGCTGGGGGGCACCCTGTCAGGGGCAGACCCAGCTTGGGTTGGCCATTAGCTCCTAGAGGCAGATGGTGACAGTGACGGTGGTCTCAGGCCCAGCTCAGAGGCCCCTGGGGCCCCCGAGGCCCAGGCTGGCCGGGGCTGCTCTTTCTGCGCGGGCCCTGCTGCCCAAGCTGCCGCCTCGCTGACGCTGTGCCCGGCCCCTCTCCTGCAGACATCGACGAGTGCCAGTCCTCACCCTGTGCCTACGGGGCCACGTGTGTGGATGAAATCAATGGCTACCGCTGCAGCTGCCCACCTGGCCGATCCGGCCTGCGGTGCCAGGAGGGTAGGTGGGGGATGCCGCTGGCGAGGCCACGCTCAGGCTGGGGGGTCCGGGGGAGCCTGCTCTCCATGTGCCCCACTTCTCCCGCCCACAGTGATCGTGTTCGGGAGGTCCTGCTGGTCGCAGGGCGTGCCCTTCCCTCACGGGAGCTCGTGGGTGGAGGACTGCAACAGCTGCCGCTGCCTGGACGGCCACCGAGACTGCAGCAAGGTGTGGGGTCTGTCCACCCGCCCTGCGCGCTCCCACTGCCCTGCGGGTCTGCTGCCTCCGCGCCCCAGGCCTGCAGTCCCCATCATTCACCCCCAACCCTGTTGCTCACCCGGGGAGGATGTGGGGGGAGGGAGACAGGCGAACCTGGCCCCGGAAGACGTGGGCCGCCCTGCTGTGCTGGGCTCCTTCACCGTGGGGCCCTGGCGGTAGGGGGCGCTCTGCTCACGGCACCGTGGGGCCTGGCGGTGGGGGCGCTCTGCTCACGGACTCATGACCAACGGTGTGCTTCTTCCCACATGGTGCCGTCCGGGTCTGCCTGTGGGTCCCGTCCGTGTGCCCCCAGGTGTGGTGCGGCCAGAAGCCCTGCCTGCTGGCTGGCCGGCCGGATGCCCTGAGCGCCCAGTGCCCGCCGGGGCAGCAGTGCCTGGAGAAGGCCCCGGGCCAGTGTCTGCAGCCACCCTGCGCGGCCTGGGGGGCATGTAGTGCGGAGGAGCCCGCGCTGCCCAGCACCCCATGCCAGCCGCGCTCCGGCCACCTGGACAACAACTGTGCCCGCCTCACCCTGCGTTTCAACCGTGATCAGGTGCCTCAGGTGAGCTGCCCGCGCCCTGGACGCCACCAGCGAGCAGGGCCCTGACTGCTGGCCTACTTCCTGTGGCCACTCAGATGGCTCGAGAGCCCTGCTGGCCGCCCGGCCCCATGCCTGCATGTGGTCGGATGAGATGGAGCGCTGGGCTCGGGGCGGCCGGGAGGGGCCGGCCTGGGCCGAGATGTCCACTCGTCCAGTCATTCCCAGGGCCTGGGTTGCAGGCGGCCTTCCCGTGAGGGCGGGGCCGGCCTGCGGCTCCGTGGGCATTCTCACCCCGCCCTCATCTCTGCCCATAAGGCCTTCTGGTCTCAGTACCGGCCCTGGCCACAGAGGCCGTCTGGGTTCTGGGTGGGGCTGCGGACCGCCGTGGGAAGCCAGGGCCCTTGCTCCCCCAGACAGGCTGTTGTGGCGTCCCGCCGCACACTGAGAGGCGGACCCCCTTGGGGCTGCGGTCGCTGCCCGCTGCTCACATGCTGCCCACCCGGCAGGGCACCACCGTGGGCACCGTCTGCTCTGGCATCCGTGCTCTGCCAGCCACAAGGGCCGCGGCCCGGGACCGCCTGCTTGTCCTGCTCTGCGACCGGCCGCCCTCGGAGGCCAGCGCGGTGGAGGTGGCCTTGGTGAGTGCGGCCGGCGGGCGGCCACCTGTGTTCCACACCCGCGCCACTGCGGGTCCCACAGTGAACGTGCTCCTAGATGGGGTGTGAGTCGGCATCTCGGGGGTCGGGCGAGGCTGTGGTTTCTCTGGGTGCTGGTGTTGGCGTGGGAGGGGCTGCGTGGTGGAGGTGAGTTGGGCCAGCATCAGGGCAGTGGCGGGTTTGTAGCCCTCTCAGGACTCCAGGCGTGGCCGGCTGGGGCTGGGACCCACCTGAAGGGCCGAGGTTCAGCGGGGTCTGTGGGAGTGCAGACCAGGCCATGGCCACCTCCCCGTGGCCTGCCCAGCGTAGGGCACCTCCAGGCTCTGCCAGAGCCCTCCTCCAGTGAGCCTCCTCCAGGGCCCCAGGCCCCCAGCCCCTGACACTGCTCCAAGACGGCCGTGCTATGGGGCCGCAGGGTCTCTGCCCCTCCTCGCCACTGCCTGGACCGGCCAGCCGGAGCAGGAGTCTCGCACTCCCGAGGGCTGCACGCAGGGCCGGGCCGCTATCCGAGCTGCTGCCACAGTGGGGAGGGGTCACAGGCCTCCCGCTGCCCAGCTGAGTGCGCAGGCAGCCCATCAGCACTGTTCTCTGCCACAGTCCTTCAGCCCGGCCCGAGACGTGCCGGACAGCACCCTGATCCAGAGTGCGGCACACGCCATCGTGGCCGCCATCACGCAGCGGGGGAACAGCTCGCTGCTGCTGGCCGTCACGGAGGTGAAGGTGGAGACGGTCGTTGTGGGCAGGTCCTCCACAGGTGAGCGGGAGGGGCGCACCGCTTGGGCCCAGGGCGAGCGGGTGGGGTTCCTTTGGGCTTGGGGGGGTGGGGCTGCGGCCTCTGCCCGCCCTGCCCCATGGCCGACCAGCCCCGGGGACGTGGCAGCTCCTCTGCACCTGCCGGCGAAGGTTTCCCAGCCCAGCCCACCTCCCAGCCCCGATCTAGGGCCCTGCCCATCCCCACGAGCCGAAGGACTGGGCGTCTGGCCCTCTGACGTCTGGGTGCCCCCGCCCCAGGTCTGCTGGTGACGGTGCTGTGCGGCGTGTTCAGCGTGCTGTGTCTGGCGTGCGTGGTCATCTGCGTGTGGTGGATGCGTAAGCGCAGGAAAGAGCGGGAGAGGAGCCGGCTGCCGCGGGAGGAGGGCCCCAACAACCAGTGGGCCCCGCTCAACCCCATCCGCAACCCCATCGAGCGGCCGGGTGGCCCCGGCGGCCCCAAGGACGCTCTGTTCCCCTGCAAGAACTTCACGCCACCCCCGCGCAGGGTGGGCGAGGCGCTGCCCGGGCCGGCGGGGGCCGGCGAGGACGAGGAAGATGAGGAGCCGGGCCGTGGGGAGGACGAGTCCCCCGAGGCTGAGAAGTTCCTCGCGCACAAGTTCACCAAAGACCCCGGCCGCTCGCCCGGGCGGCCGGCCCGCTGGGCCTCAGGCCCCAAGGTGGACAACCGCACGCTTGGGGGCGTGAGTGCTGCCCGCCGCGCCGGCCGGGAGTAGGGCGCCAGGCCGCCCGCCGGCCATGGGAGGCCGAGGCCGCGCATAGTTTATTTTGTGTAAAAAAGAAAAAACACAAAAGCAAAAAAACAAATGTTTATTTTCTCCGTCTCCTTAGCCTTGTATAAATTATTCGGGGAGTGTCAGGCGGAAAACAACGGCGTGTTCTTGGAGAGTTGCTATTTTTGTAACGTTCCCCGGTGCCGCCCGCACGTGTGTGGCAGGAGACAGTGAGGAGGCCTGTCCTCCCCAGGTCCGTGGACGTCTGTCCCAGAGGTGGTGCGCTGTTTACAGAATCTTCCTTTATTCCTCATCTGGGTTCGCTGTGGCTCCAGGCCAAAGAGCCGGTGGGACCCACGGCGTCTGGCGTGGCCCGCGGCTGTCGGGGGCGCCTGCGGTGGCGGTGGGGCTGGGGATCGCCAGGGGGCCCGTGGCGGTTGGCATGGCCTGAGGCCGCGGGCAGACCCACCCCTCCGGCCCGCCGTCCTCGCCTGCGCTGCCCGCGACGCTCGCTCCAGAGATCTCTCAACTGTGCTTTCAGAAGTGCCCTTCCTGACTGCTCCGTCCCCCGGGCGGCGGCAGTGCTGACGCTTGTGACAAGTGCCTTCTCACAGACTCTCCCTCGCGATTGTCAACGTCTGCCGCGGGCACCTGGCTGCTGCCCACCTGCCGGCCCCGGCCGCCCCTCGTGAAAGTGCATTTCTGTACATTTGTACATATTAAATGAATCACTCTGTATATTTGATTTAATAACTTAAACGTTTTGGCCTCCCTTGTTCTTCAGGTGCTGTTCCTTTGTTATGCAGAGTGGGCCGGGGGGCGGGGGGCGGGCCACGCCAGGGACCCCTACCCCGGGGCCCCTCGGGTTCCCCACGTCTGTGAACACATGGGTGTCCATGCTGTTGACAGATGCCTTGTTGGAAATGGGGCGACGGAGGCGTTTTGCCTCTGGTCTGAGCTGAGAACACGTGGAAAGAGCTTTGTCAATGGTGTCAAGTCGCTTAGCAATGAAGCGCTGTCAGGATTTCAATGAATGAGGTCAAAGTTAGACAGCCCAAGGGCAAAGCCGTGCGTGACTCCTGGCTCCGAAGGCTGGGCAAATCGGGCCTCAGCCCAGCGGCCTCGGGGCGGTGGGCCGGGCTGGCTCCGTGCCTGTCGGTGAGGCTGCTCACCGTGTCAGGGTTTATGCCACCTCATGCTCGCAGAGCACTCGCGCCACCAGAAGGATAGCGAGCTTCCAGGCTCCTTTTCCACTGTGTTTATGTAACTCGGGACTCCGGGTTCCTGGGAGAAACCCCGCCAGCGCCTTTTGTCCTGGAGTGCTCTACTCGTGAGTGATTGCCCAAGCCGGCACACAGACCGCAGCCCAGACCCTGGCCCGCAGGGCGCCCCAGCCCCTGGGGCAGAGCGGTCAGGGGCCTGGGTGGCTGCAGGCTCCCCTCGGATGCCCGGACCCAGAGCACAAAGCCTGTTTGCTGGGTGTGCTCGAGCAAGACCGCTCGCCCTGCTGAGTGGATTTGAAAAGAAATGAGTGGAGTTTCTAGAAACGACAAAGTGCCACTTCCAAACAGAACTGAATGCCACTCTGACGCTGCCGAAGGAAGAAGAGGTCAGAGGAGAAGCCTCTTGTGCTGTGAAGAGGTCGGGGGAGAACGGTCCCAAAGCGCCTAGACCGGAGAGCTGGGTGGCGGGAGGCCCACGTGACTGGCGAGGCAGGGCTGGTGGTCGGAGCCTGGCAGGGTGTCCCTCGAGGTGGGCAGGCAGAGAGGAGTGGCGGCAGGGAGGGCCAGGCCCCTCCTGGCCGTCAGGACGTGGCCATGGGCAGTGCCAGTGGCCGCCCACATTCTGGGGGAACCCTGTGACCTTGAGGGGCCTGGGGGGAGCTCACAGGACGCTGCTGGCTTGGGGGAGACTGCACGCCCCTGTGTGCACATGTGGGCAGCCTGCCCACCCTCCCCGCCTGCCACCAGCCCCCTTCCCCACTCAGGCCTGGCCCGGGTGGCCCGGTGCCCAGTCGTGTAGGGACAGGCCTGTCCACGTGCCTCTTCAGGCCCAGCTTACACCGCCGGCCACATGGGCACCCCCTCCCGGACGGTGAGGCTCGTTTCCGCTGCAGTGTGGCCTCCACCACTCCTGGCTGGGCTGCAAAGGGCAGCCCAGATGGCACAGCCCCTCTGCCCCAGGGTGGCCCTCGCCCTGCCGGTCCCGCCGTCTGCCTCGCCAGGCTCCTCCACCTGCCACACCCAGTCCTCTCCCGGGTGGGCCATCAGGGTCAGCCGTGCGGTCAGGAAGCTCAGATGAAGGAAGGCTCAGGGGGCCACAGCTGGGGCCCCCCATCTCCCGAGACTGGCTGGGCCCCTGTGGCGCCTCCGCCAGTCCGGGTGTGGAGCGGCATCACACCGCAGCCGGCGGGTAGTGGACGTGGAGTCCAAGAGCAGCTCAGGGCCCCCTGGCCCCACAGCAGCCTTACACGAGCCTCCTTGTTTGCAAGGCTGTGGCCCCTCCTGGCGCCCCCACCCACCCGCCTGCTCCCTGCCTGCCTGCTCCCCGCCCAGCCTGACAGCACCAGGGGAGCCTCCTCACTGTCCTCCGGGCTCCAGTCACCAAACAGGGCCTGGGCCTCCCTGGGCCTGCAGGGCTAAGGGCTTGGAGGCAGCACAGGGCTCAGGGTGTGGGCCCAGAGGCTGGGGGCTCCCTGAGAGGACAGCAGGCGGCACCTTTGGACTGGCTCCAGCTGGGGCCTGCGGAGGCTGCGGGTCTGGACAGGTCCGTACTGTTGCATAGCTGAGAGGATGGTGGGGAGGTGGAGGTGGACATCAAGGTGTGCTGAGGTGCCAGCCTGGGGAGGGGCAGGCCTGGGTGGGGGTCTAAGGCCCCAGGCAGGTGCCTGATGGGGCTGTGCTGGCGGACGTGCGGGGTCTGGCCCATCCTGGGCAGCGGGCACTCCCTCCATAGGCCAGGCACCCAGGAAGCCCTGTGCCCACCAGGTGAAGAGTGGCCAGTTGGCAGTGGCTGTTGCTGTAGGTCCGCAGCTCTGCGGGAGCGGCCCCTCTTTCTGGCTGGGATCAGACGGGCCTCCCCCATCTCCTCATCCCTGGGGTGTCAGAGCCAGGAGCAGGGCCCCATCAGTGCCGGGCCTGGACCAAGGGCCAAGTCCCGGCCCCGCGTGCTGACCCATGTCCCTGCAGCCAGCCTGCTGCGGGTGCAGAGTGGCTCTGGGGCCGGGATCCGAGCCTCCTGCAGCTGCCCCCCGGGGCTGCCCGCTGCTTCCCCGGTGCCAGGCCCTGGGGACTGGCTCTGCTTGACGACAGCTCTGCCTGCCAAGTCTCCGAAGAAACCAGGCCCCAGGGAGCGGGGAGGAGATCCCACAGCTGTCCCCTGGGCGGCCGGGCCGTTAACCCCCGCAGGCCAGGCTGTGGGCCTGTGGCCTTGGCCTCACAGGGCCTGACCCCAGCTCTCTCGGACCCAGCCCGCTGGCCCTCCCTCATCAGACCCCAGACCCATGTCTTCAAGAAGCTGGGCTGTCTGGGACCTGTGAGGGTCTCCAGCTGAGAGCAGGGGCCTGGAGGCCACTAGGAAAGAGAAACAGTCTGTGCCACCCCTCTCCCCGGCCCTGGCCCTGGAGGATTCTGGAAGCCCACCACCCAACAAGGGAGGGCCCACTGGAGCCCTCCTGACATTAGGCCAGACCTAGGGCCAGCAGCAAGGCCAAGGTGGCCCCTGGCCGGTGCCTGAGCCTGAACACCGACTAGGATGGGGCTGGTGATGGATTCTGGGGGCGGGTGGGCACGGGGTGGGTGGGGCAGATGTCCCCTCTCATGGACGGGACCTCTCATTGAGCCGCGGGTCCTGTGCAGACACCCTGCCCCACAAACGGCCCCCTAGGAGGTGGCACCTCCGCCTCCTGAGCTCCCGAATGTTGCCCTCCTCATGGTTAGAGTCGCCCTGGGGGACAGTGGGCGCTGGGTATCCAGAGGGAGGCCTGGTCAGGACACCGCAGCACCTGCTCCGTGAGACACGGCTGCAGGGAGACAGGCAGCAGAGCCTGTGAGCAGAAAGGGGCGGGGCGGGGCGGGGCGGGACATCACAGGTCAGCACTGGCCCGGGATGACCCCAGACTCAAGGTCCCGTTGAGTGCAGGCGGCCAGAACAGAGACCCACAGGACAGTCTTGAACGTCACAGGGTAGAGATTCAGGGGAGGCAACAGGAGCTCCAAACGGAGAGAAAGGAACAGGCGGGGAGGCAGACACCAAGTGAGGGGCCCCCAGCTCACAGGGCGAACACATGTCCCCGCGCTGCCTGGCTAGCGCCCAGGAAGTTCTCCAGCTTGTGGAAGAGATGGAGGCTCGCAAGGACCCAGGGAGATGAGCCAAACCCACAAAAGGGGCAGGCGGGCGGCACTGGTGCCCTGGTGTTTCTGGTTCTTCTCCTCCCCGGGCAGGTGGCGTGCACAAGCATCATGTCGCTCTGGGGCTCCACCTTGCAGCCCCGCCAAGCCCTGGGGTGAGAGGAACCGGTGAGACCTGAGTGCCGAGCTGGCTGCCGGGGCTGAGAGGTCTCGCGTGGGGTGACCTCTGAGACTGGGCGCTGGGTCTTCCCTGCACGCCCTCCCACAGTCCCCTCGCGGGCAGCCCTGGACTTCCTGTCCGTGTACAAACCCTTGCTTCACTGCGCTCTGCCGACGCTGCGTTTTTTGCAGATTGAAGGTTTGTGGCAGCCTTTGTCAAGGAAGCCCGTCATTGCTATTCTTCCAACAGCATGATTTTAAAATTAAGGTCTGTGCGTTGATTTTAGACATCACGCTATTGCACACTTCACAGACTACAATAGAGTATGAACATGACTTTCATATGCCCCGGGAAACAAAAAAAGTTCATGTGATTCTTGCAATATTTGCTTTATCGGGGTGGTCGAGACCCAAATCTGCAATACCACCAGGGTTTGTCTGTTCTAGGACTGCTTATCTGCTGTTGCGTGACAAGTCGCCCCAGACATAGTCACCCCAAAGGGCTTAAAATGACAAGCCTTTATCATCTCACAATTTCTCTGGGTCTGGGGTCTTGGAGGGGCTTCACAGGACGGTTCTGGCCTGGGGTCTTCAGAGGCTGTGGTCACAGTTTTGGCCAGGGCTTTTCCTCTGAAGACTGGGCTGGACTAGGGAGGGGGGTCTGCCTCCAAGCTCCCTCACGTGACTCTTGGTGGGGCCTGAGCCTCTCCCAGGGGTCCCTGCAGTGTCTTCACCAGGGGGCGGTGGGCTTCCCCACCGCCAGGGGCCAGGAATCGCAGGACAGAAGCTGCAAGGTTTTGATGACCCACCGTCACTGCACCAGCTCCACCTGGGCGTCAAGCCCACACCTGAGGGAAGAGGACCTGGGACATATTTGAAAGCACCCCCAGCTGCCCCTGTGCCCCTCCCTGACACATGCGTGGGGCCCAGAGGTCTGGTCTGGCCCTGAACTCCAAGCCTGCTGCGGGCTTCTGATGGAGGGCGCCAGCGTGGGGACCCCGAGGGAGCCGGTGAGAGCGAGGGACGCTGAGAGCGCCTCCCACCCCACACAGAGGAGAAAAAGGTCCCAGGACCGAGAGCCAGGCCAGCCCCAGAGCAGCAGCTGCGCAGGACGCTGGACGGCTGTCTCCCTCCTGCACCTGTCACTGGGTAGAGTGGAGGAGGAGAGGTCCCCCAGGCACGGGGTGGGGCCCCCCGCCCAGCTGGGCCTGGAGTCAGAGCAGAGGTCTCCCAGCCCCCACCCAGAGCCAGGCTGGACTGGCCCCTCTCTCCTGCAGTCGAGGCCTTGGGTACAGATGTACTCTGGGGGTTGGGGTAGAGGGGACGGGGTCTGAAGAGACACCTGCCTTCCTGCAGGGAGTCCCGGGGGGCAGGAGGCCTCTCTCCTCCCCATCCAGTGGGGAGAGGGGCAGGAGTCGTCCCTGGACCTCACGAGGGGGGATGGGGGGCCTGGGGAGGGAGCCCGCCCCTCCCCCTGGCTGGAGGCCTGCCCAGCTGCAGGACTCCACCTGTCACGTGTGGATCCCGGAGGTGGGGACCTGGGCGGGGCTTGATGAGTGTCTGGGAGTGTGGGGCGCTTAAGGGGTCCTGCGGCTTGGCCGCCACCCTTAGTGTTGTCCGGGGTACAAGTAGGAGCAGCCCAGTGGCTGGAGAGGGGACAGGACACGTGGGAGAGGTCAGTACTGCAGACAACCCCAGGGTGAGGATGGGGAAGGTGTCATGAAGGGAAGCTCGGGCCAGAGTCCAGAGGGTAGGACCTCAGGGAAGTTCTCACGGGGAGAGGAGGGGCAGTGAGCATCTCCATCCCTCATCCTAGAGGGGAGGGGCGGGGAAGTGAGCTGTCCACTCATCCTGGAGGGAAGGGGGCAGTGGACGTGTCCACTCATCCTGGAGGGGGAGGGGAGGGGCAGAGGGCGTGTCCACTCACCCTGGAAGGTGGGGAAGTGGGCGTGTCCACTCAACCTGGAGGGGAGGGCAGTGGGCGTGTCCTCCCATCCTGGAAGGGAGGGGCGGAGTAGTGGGCATGTCCTCTCATCCTGGAAGGCAGGGCAGTGGGCGTGTCCATTCATCCTGGAGGGGCGGGGCGGGGAAGTGGGCGTGTCCACTCATCCTGGAGGGGCGGGGCGGGGCAATGGGCGTGTCCATTCATCCTGGAAGGGAGGGGGCAGTGGGCGTGTCCTCTCATCCTGGAAGGGAGGGGCAGTGGGCGTGTCCTCTCATCCTGGAGGGGAGGGGCGGGGGCAGTGGGCGTGTCCACTCATACTGGAGGGGAGGGGAAGTGGGCGTGTCCACTCATCCTGGAGGGGAGGGGCGGGGCAATGGGCGTGTCCATTCATCCTGGAAGGGAGGGGGCAGTGGGCATGTCCACTCATCCTGGAAGGGAGGGGAAGTGGGCGTGCCCTCTCATCCTGGAGGGGAGGGGCGGGGGCAGTGGGCGTGTCCACTCATACTGGAGGGGAGGGGAAGTGGGCGTGTCCACTCATCCTGGAGGGGAGGGGCGGGGCAATGGGCGTGTCCATTCATCCTGGAAGGGAGGGGGCAGTGGGCATGTCCACTCATCCTGGAAGGGAGGGGCAGTGGGCGTGTCCACCCAGGTCCGGGACCGGTGGAGGGTAATGCTCCCCCACAGGCTCCTCGGTGGAGTGTGGGGAGGTGGGAAGCAGGTCCGGGCACAGGCGTTTGGCCGCCCGCCTGCCCACAGCTGGAGAGTCGTTGTGTCTGAACAGGACACAGGTGAGTCCCCACCCACGAGGAGCAAACGTGCCCCGGGACAGCGGCCTCAGAGCAGGAGGAAAAGGACCCGGAGGGCAGGGCTGGGCGGACAGAAGCTCGGGACTGGCCAGCACTGCCGCAGCGCCGGGGTTAGGAATGGAGACCCGGGTGTGCGTCCGTTTCGCACACGTGCTCACGGAGGAGTCTACAGTTGGAGGCCAAAACCTGGGAGAGCTGCGCGAGCAGCTGGTCCGACGGCTCACACAGTCAGCGGTGTCCACACAAGGGGCTCCACCTCTTCATAACAACACTCATGAGGACGAACTACAGCCCTGACAACTATTCAGAGAGCTTCTACAGACTAGCTAGAGGAAAATTGTCCCCAACAGAAAACTAAGGGAAGCATTCCAGGAAAGCATTCCAAGAGCCAGTCAAGCATCAAGGAAGGAAGGCAGCTGGTGGGTGGTTCTGGGCCCTACTCCCTGGAGCTGCGGAGATGGGCGGGCTCCCGCGGAGGGGCCCAGTGGATGCAGCCGAGTGGGGCCTGCGTCAGCCATGTGTGGCCGAGGGCTTCTCGGGAGCACTTAGAAAACTCACACAGAAAAGCCCGTCCAATTTCATGACCACTCGAGAAGTTCCAGTTAAGATCAGCGTGAAGCAGCTCCTTGACCTTGTTGGTGGAGGGAAGCTGGGGTGGGGAGGGGGCGGGGAGCGGGCCGAGGAGTGGGGGGCCACTGCAGGCAGGGCGGCGCCTGACAGCCTGACGCTTGTCCAGTGCTCCACCCTTTGCTGCTGCCCCGAAGCATCGACCATTAGGGTCCTGAGGCTGGGCTGGTCGTGGCCGCCTGGCCAGTAGTGGCCAGTAACCAGACCCCAAACTGTGCCATCTGTCGGGCTACGCTCAGGCAGCCCAGGAGACAGCATGCGGCAAGCTTTACGAAGGGTGCACGGAAGGCTATCCACAGGCCCATGGACGGTTGAGCTGGAAAGGCAGGATCCGCGAAAGGAGTCATGGTACCTGTCGTCAGTGTTCTTTCTTTCCTTCCATTGCTTTCTTAAATTCAATTAATGGATAAATTTTTGGTTGCACTGGGTCTTTCTTGCACGTGATGGTCTTTTTCTGGTTGTGGTGAATGGAGGGTACTCTTCAGGGCGGTGCGTGGGCTTCTTTTGGTGGTGACTTCTCTGGTCGTGGAGCACGGGCTCTGGACGTGCGGGCCTCAGTAATTGCGGCTCTTGGGCTCAGCACTTGTGGCTCCCGGGCTTTAGTTGCTCCTCGGCACGTGGAGTCCTCCTGGACCTGGGTTGGCAGGCAGATCCTTATCCTTTGCACCACCAGGGAAGTCAGAGTTTTGCGTGGGTCTATATATTCTTTTCCAGGCGTCAAAGACTCCTGCCCGCTCTCAGCTGGTGCTCTGTGAGATCTTCTGTGTCTGAAGATGGATTCCTGGTGCATCCGTGTAGAGAGATGGACTCCACGTCCACCTACCCCTCCGCCAGCTTGTCACCTCTCATTCCGCTTTTCTAAAGAAAATTATTTATTTATTTTAATTTCTTGATTTTGGCTGCCCTGGGTCCTTGCTGCTGCGTTCTGGCTTTCTCTGGTTGCGGGGAGCAGGGGCTACTCCTGGTTACAAAGCACAAGCTCCAGGGCGCGCTGGCTTCAGTAGCTGTGGCGCCCACAGGCTCAGCTGGGGAATCTTCCCGGACCAGGGATTGAACCTGTGTCCCCTGCATTAGCAGGCAGATTCTTAACCACTGGACCTGCAGGGAGGCGCAGTCCCTTTGTAAATTCCGTTTTAGGAACCTGTGGTAAAATAGACGTAAAGCACTTGGCCGCCTCAGCCATTTACAGTGTGCAGCTCAGAGGCCTTGGCACATTCACACTGTAGTCCCACCATCATGGGGTATTTTAAGAAGTTTTCAATTGTGGCAGAACCCACAGAAGGTAAAACTTCCATCCCAGCAGATTTTGAGCTCACAGTTCAGAAATGTTAATTAAAGCACATTCACAGTGTCGTGAAACACCACCCCAGAGCTTCCTCACCTCGTGGAGCTGAGCCTCCATCCCCATTAAACAAGAGCTGTGCGTTTTCTCTGCCCTGGAGCCTCTGGCTGCAAATCCTAGGAATCGAACTACTTTAGGTTCTTCTTATCGATGGAGTCAGCAGTATTTCTCTTTTTGTGACTGATTTATTTCACTCAGCGTGATGCCCTTAAGTTCTGGCATCAGAAGAGGGCGAGGGCAGGATGATTTGGGAGAATGGCATTGAAACATGTATATTATCATATGTGAAATAAATCGCCAGTCCAGGTTCGATGCATGATACAGGGTGCTCGGGGCTGGTGCGCTGGGATGACCCAGAAGGATGGTACGGGGAGGGAGGTGGGAGGAGGGTTCAGGATGAGGAACATGTGTACGTACACCTGTGGCAGATTCATGCTGATCTATGGCAAAACCAATACAATTTTGTAAAGTAATTAGCCTCCAATTAAAATAAATTTATATTAAAAATACATAAAATAAGAAAATAGAAAGTAATATTGGAGAAAAAAAAAAAGAACTCCCTTCCTTCCTAATGCTGAGCGACATTTCCTTGTCTGGATGGACCACATCTCGTCACCTGTTCGTCTGCCCTTGGAGCCCGGGTTGCACCCAGCTCTCAGCTGCGCTCGACAAGGGTTCAGGTCTCCTTCTGGGATTCTGCGCTCAGTTCATTTGGATAAATACCCACGCTGGGATTGCTGGATCATATGGTAGTTCTATTTTTTGTTTTTTGGAGGAAGCATCATACTGTTCTCCGTGGCGACTGCACCATTTTACATCCCTACCGACACTGTGCAAGATTCCAGTTTCTCTACGTCCTCACCGACGCTCAATACTTTATGTTTTTTCAATATAATAACCACCCTAATGGTGTGATATGGTGTCGCAAGGTGGGTTTGATTGGTATTTCTTTAATGATTATTGATGTTGGATGATCTGTGTTCTTTTAAAAGAAATTGTGGCTGTGTCACGATTTACATGGGTATACGTGGGTGTGTCGCGACACCCACATACCATCTGTGTGTATCTTGTATGAATAGTAGGACCTCAGGGGCATTTGCCAAATGGGGACGTGGCCCGGATGCAGCTGTGTTGAGAACAGGATGACAGTGACCTTAGGGTTCAGGTGCACAAACTCCCTGGACTCTTTCCACCTGCACATTCCTGCTGTAGGAACCATGGCTCCTCCCAAGAAACAGAATCTGTGCCCAATTGTGGAAAAAATCTAGTTACCTCCACACATTCCTCACTGTTAACGACAGCTCTACTGAAGTGCACTTGACGCACAATAAATGGCGCACGCTTAAGACACACGCTTGATAAGTTCTCACATGAGTGTACGCCTGCAAAACCAGGGCAGCAATCAAGATGGTGAACACCGCTGTCGTCTCCACAGTGTCCCCGTGCCCCTCTGCGACCCCTCAGCCCCAGGCAGCCTCTCACCCGCTTTCTTTCGTGATGGGTTAGTTTTTGTTGCCCGGAATTTTGTAAATGGAATCATACAGGATGCACCTCCTTCACGGATCACACCTTGTGGTGGCGAAAAGGCTTGTCTGACTCACTGAAGCTGAGAGCCATGCCGTGCAGGGCCACCCAAGACGGACCAGTCGTACTGAAGAGTTCTGACAAAACCTGGTCCACTGGAGAAGAGAATGGTAAACCACTCCAGTATTTTTGCCTGGAAAACCCCACGGACAGCATGAAAAGGCAAAGGGATATGATGCCAGAAGATGGGTCCCCCAGGTGGGAATGTGACCAATACGCTACTGGGGAAGAGCAGAGGGAAGTTACTAAAAGCTTCAGAAAGAATGAAGCGGCTGGGCCAGAGTGGGAAAGACCTTCAGCTGGGGATGCAGAGAACATCATGAGAAATGCCGGGCTGGATGAATCACAAGCTGGAATCAAGACTGCTGGGAGAAGTATAAACAACCTCAGATATGCAGATGATACCACTCTAATGGCAGAAAGCAAAGAGAATTAAAGAGCCTCTTGATGAGGGTGAAAGAGGAGAGTGAAAAAGCTAATTTGAAACTCAACATTCAGAAAACGAAAATCCTGGCATCCAGATCCATGGCTTCATGGCAAACAGAAGGGGAAAAAGTGGAAGCAGTGACAGATTTTATTTTCTTGGGCTCCAAAATCACTGTGGACAGTGTTTGCGGCTATGAAATCAACAGATGCTTGCTCCTGGGAAGGAAAGCTATGACAAAATTAGACAGTGTATTTAAAAATAGAGACATTGGGGTCCGTATAGTCAAAGCTATGGTTGTTCCAGTAGTCATGTAAAGATGTGAGAGTCGGGCCATAAAGAAGGCTGAGCATCAAAGAATTGATGCTAAAAAAAAAAACACACAAAAAAAAAGAATTGATGCTTTTGAACCGTGGTGCTGGAGAAGACTCTTGAGAGTCCCTTGGACTGCAAGGAGATCAAACCAGTCAATCCTAAAGGAAATCAGCCCTGAATATTCATTGGAAGGACTGAAGCTGAAGCTCCAATACTTTGGCCACCTGATGCAAAGAACTGACTCATTGGAAAAGACACTGATGCTGGGAAAGATTGAGGGCAGGAAAAGGGGGCGACAGAGGATGAGATGGTTGGATGGCATCACTGACTCGATGGGTGTGAATCTGAGCAAACTGTGGGAGATAGTGAAGGTCAGGGAAGCCTGGTGTGCTGTAGTCCATGGGGTTGCAGAGAAGCGGACCTGAATTAGCGACTAAACAACCACAGGAGGTAGTCTTTTTTGACTTGGCTTTTCTTCCTCAGTTTAATTATTCGGAGGCCAGTCCCTGTGGTGTACACCAGTAGCTGCCCCTTTTTATTACTGTATGGTTCTCCACTGCGTGGGTGTGCCACCGCTGGCCACTCAGCCACACGCGCTGGTGGACGCAGGGCTTGGCTCTGGTTTGGGGCTCCTGTAGTTTTACAGCAAGTCTTGAATCAGGCAGTGTTGCCCCCAAGCCTGTTTTATTTTCTTCTCTTCTCTCTGGCTGTGCCACACAGCTTGCAGGATCTTAGTTCTCCCACCAAGAAATGAACTTGGGCCCCAGCAGTGAAGTCGCCAACTCCTAACCGCTGGGCTGCTAGGGAGTTCCCTCCAACTCTTTTTTCTTTTTTGAAGTTGTTTTGGGCCACTCTGGGTCCTTTGCGTTTCCATCTGAATTTCAGAATCGGTTCGTCACTTTCTGTGCATGCTGCTAAGTCACTTCCATGGTATCTAAGTCTTTGTGACCCTGTTGGGACAGTGGCCAGCCAGGCTCCTCTGTCTACACGCCCCCCTCCACCAAAAAAAAAAAAAAAGCCTGCTGGGATTTTGTTTAAAGTAATTATACAGTCACAAGAGGTAGCAAAAAATAGTACAGAGGGTTCCTGTATACCCAACACCCTGCTTTCCCCACCAGCCTCCCTTCCGTAATTGTGGTATATTATCAAAGGCAGGATATCCCTGGAGAAGGAAATGGCAACCCACTCCAGTATTCTTGCCTGGAAAATCCCCTGGACAGAGGAGCCTGGTGGGCTATATAGTCCATGGGGTTTCAAAGAGTGGGACAAGACTTAGTGACTAAACAATCAAAGGCAGGGTGTGGTAACCAGCCCACAGAGCCTCCTGGGCCATCACGGGTTTCTTCAGAGGCTCCTTGTGTCTCTGTCACTCCTTGACACCACGGCGTCGATTCCCACAGCCGCTGCGCCAGCTTAGATGCAATTAAGACCACCACCACCAAGGGGCCCCCGCCCTGCTGCCCCATCCCGCCGCCTCTCCCCCACCCCAGCCTCTAATCTGTGCCACCCTCTGCAGTCTCGTCACTTCAGGAATAGCGTGTCAGTTGAACTACACGCCCTGCGACGTTTGAGACGGGTCTGTGCCCACAGCATCGCCTCCTCTGAATCCTTCCAGCAGGAGATGGGTAGCTTGTTCTGGTGTGTTACTGAGCTCTGCCCCACCGTGCAGCAGCCCGAGATCTGTCCAGCTGTTTACCGGTCGAAGGACACTTGTTTCCAGTCTAGGCTGTTACACAGAGCTCCGTAGACACTAGTGAGCGGGCACTGCTGTGAGCGGAAGCTCCGACTTCTCTGGATAAATGCCCAGTGGTGAGAGTGCTGGGTGTAGGCTAAGTGTGCTTTTAGCTTTTAGAAAGTATTTATTTATTTGGCTGCCCTGGATCTTCTGCCCACGTTGTGGCACATGGGCTCTAGTTCCCTGACCAGGGGTTGAGCCCAGACCCCCTGCATTGGGAGCACGGAGTCTGCCCCTGTACCAACAAGGAAGTCCCTATTTTAGCTTTTCAAGAAACTGATTAAAATCTGACTGATTTAAGGAATGGCCCTACCACTCCTGCTGGGATTCTGATTGGAACTGTGTCGCATTTGGAGAGATCTGGCGTCAGCAAAACTGGGTCTTCTCACCCTCCAGGCTGTGCACGTTTCCATTCATTCAGTTCTTGGTGAATTTCTCTTGGCGATGCTTTGGAGTTTTTTGGTTTTTTTAATTTAAAAATTAATTTGACTTTTCTCCAATTATAAGTGATCCTTGTTGATTAGAGAAAATGTGGACAGTGTAGGAAAACACAGAAATGAAGGGGAAGCATCCGCAATCTCACTCCCCAGGGGACAGCCGCTGTCGGTATTGGGGCCGTTTTGGTTTTCTGTGCTTTTATCATCGTAACTGTGGTGACACACACCCTGTAAGTTGCCACGGCAACTGCTCTTCTTCTGGCCATGCTGCGTAGCCTGTGGGAACTTAGTTCCCCGACGAGGGGTTAAACCGAGCCCCCTGCCTTGGGAGCGCAGAGCCTTGGCCACTGCGCCGCCAGGGGAGTCTCCGCCTTAGCCGGTTTCAGTGCACCACTCTTGTTCCGTAGTTTTCTGTTTGCAGCTCTGGCCCATCTTTTGTCAGGTTTATCCCATTGCCCGTTAAGTGGTACTTTTATAAATGGTATTTTTACGTTTCCATTTCCCGTTGTTTCTTGGTAGTGTGTGAACGTATGATTGAGTTTTGTTTAGGGACCGTGTGTCCTGCAACCTTGACCAGTTCACTTATCTGTCTCAGCTGTACCCCTCTACCCCTAGGAAGCTGACATGGCTCCAAAACAACCCAGAATTTCCAGACGTTAGGCCACGGCGTCCCGGGGCAGGCGGGGTTCTGAAGAAGGGCTGCTGACGGCCACACTTGCATAGGGCGGGAGGGGGCTGAGCCGCTGCACTGCTGGGGGAGCCGCCCCTGCCTGACTCCCTGTGGGCCTCCCACCGAGGCTGCAGGCAGGAAGCTGTGTGTTTGAACCAGTCTCTAAACCCGAGCACTGGGGCTGTGTGATCACAGGGCTGCAGTGAGAGATGACAGGGCAGCCCCACCCCGTGTCCTCAGCACGGCGGGTGGCACATCTGTCCTCCTCCAGCTCAGCTGGGGGAAGATGGGGTGTGATGCCCACGTGTCTGCTGCATCAGCAGTCATCCGCGGTCGTCTGGAATCAAGTGCTGCTACAGATGGTGTGCATCAGTCAGCTGGTGCTGCATAACAAACTGCCCAGTTCAAAGTAAAGCAGGACAGTCCGTGATTGCTCATGAAGGCATGGCTCTGCTGGGTGGTTCTGCTGATCTGTGCTGATCTTGCCGTGGCCTGTGGGCACCTGGCTGGTCACCGGAGGTTGACTAGGACAGTCTCCTGGCCCATCTGGGAGCTGCCTGTCAGCTGGGGAGTGGGCAGTGGAGTGTCTGAGCCACACGTCTCATCAGTAGCAGATCACGGCAGACAAGTGGGGAGAGAGAGAGCACAGTACTCGAGGCTTCTCTTCCATTTTTCCGTTTAACAGTCTTATTGAGTTATATTTTATAAACTATAAAATTCACTTGTTTTCAGTGTCACAATTCAATTTTTTAAAAATAAATTTGGAATTATGCTGTGAGCTCCACAGTGTCGGTGCAGAATGCCTTCACCACCCACACAGCAACCTCGGGGCCCAGCCCCTGGCAGCCGCTGATGCGCTTCCTGTGTCCTCAGATTTATCTTTTCCGGACCTTTCATATTAATAGAATCACACCGTCTGAGATCTCCTTTCATTTAGCATGATGTCATCTTATACCATGCGTCAGAACTTGGTTCTTTCTTAGCGCCAGCCGATGCTCCCTGCAAGGACCAGCCGATGCTCCCCGCAAGGATCCAGCCCGTCTTGTTTCCCAATGCCAGTTGATAGGCATTTGGGCTGTTTCCAGTCCTAGTCTGTAGAATGAAGCTGCCGTGAATATTCATGCACACGTGTCCGTGTGGGCATATGTTTCCATTTCTCTTGGGTAGATGAGAGGAGTGGAATTGCTGGGCCGTATGGTAAATTTATGTTTAACATTTTAAGAAACAGCTGAGCTGCTTTTCAAATGATGGCACCTGTCACATTTCTACCGTTAATATATGAAGGTTCCAGTTTCTCCCTGGAGGAGGAAATGGCAACCCACTCCAGTATTCTTGCCTGGGAAATCCCACAGACAGAGGATCCTGAGGGGCTGCAGTCCATGGGGTCTCGAAAGAGCTGGACACGACTTAGCAACTAAACAACAACCAGTTTCTCCAAACTTCTCCATCCCCAGAACTGTCATCAAAAGAGCAACTGTTCTTCTGATGATGGCTATCCTCGCGTGTCTTACTGTGGGTTTAATTTGTATTTCTCTACTTAATACTGTTGCCAGGTGCTTCTTCAAGTTCTTACAGGCCATCTGTATCCTTTGGTCAAATATCTAAAACTTTTAGTCACTTAAGACTTGGATTATTTGTCGTACTCTTGAGTGATAAGACACATTCCGGATACAAGTCCTCGATCAAGGATGTGACGTGTGCCTCCTCCCATTCTGGGATTGGCGTCCCTGTTGGAAACCAATTGGCTATAAATGTTCTGGATTCTTCTGGGACTCTCAGTTCTACTCCATTGGTTTGGATGTCTGTTCTTTTGCTCATATGGTACTATCTTGATTACGACAGCTTTGGAGTAAGTTTTGAAGTCAGGAAATGTTGAGTCCTCCAACTTTGTTCTTTTTTAGACTATTTGGCTCTTCTGGGGACTCTACATTTATGTGCGAATGTTAAGATCAGTGTACCGATTTCTGCAAAAACTAAGGAGCCAGCTGGGATTTTGATAGGGGTTGCCATGGGTCCGTGGATGAACTCAGGGAGGGTGGCCATCACAGAGGTGCTGAGTCGTTCAGTGCGTGAACAGTGGTATCTCCTCGTTTAGAGCCTCCATCTCTTCCAGCAGTGTTTGTAATCTTTAGCACGTAAGTTTCCCCTTGCCCAAGTTGTCTCGAGGGCAAGGCGTGGAATTAGCATGTGGCGCTTCATGTGGGACCCAGGAAGCCCTGAGGTCCAGCCCCTGGATTCCAGAAGTAGGAGACGGACTCCACTGGGGGTGGGAAGACTTGCCAAGCTGCGCTGTCAGGAGCCCGGATGCCCTCAGTGGTGTTGGAACCAAGGGTGGGCTGGCTGCTTATACCTGCCCAGGGGGCGGGTGGGGGGTGGTTAGCCATGGTCAGTGAGAGCTTGGGCTTTATTTCTTCGCTTATGATGTGGTCAGCTTCTACAATAGCTCTAAAACAGTTGTCAAAGCCTCAGCATTGACTTAGTTCAAAGCCAGGCTGAGTTCAGCGCCTTTGCAGGGGTTTTCTGTGATGGTCAGCATTGCCGAAGAGGATAGGGTGGGGTCATGAGGTGGGCTCAAACACGTCTGATGGCCCTGAGCGCCCATCCTCCTAGGCCGGCTGGTCCTAGGAAGAGCCCCTCCCCCACCTACACAGGCTGGTCTCTTCTTCTGCTTGGAAGGCGTGGACTTCAGAGACCACCTTGCCCTCAGCTCCTGAGAGGTGATCGCTAGGCCTCTCGGGTGTCCTGCCTGGTAAGAGGGTCTCTAGTGTCTGGTGGCCTATAGGTCAATGTGATGTAGAGTGGGCCACGGATCAGCCTCCCCACAAGAGAGGTGGTCGGGTGTGGCGCTCCAGCGAGGACCCTGGACCCCAAGTGGCAACACCCCACGGGAAGGTCACACATTGGGACTCCAGGGTGGGACGACATCTGGAGGCTGGTGCCCAGCCCTCCAGAGCCCTGCCCAGGCCCTCCCACCTTGAGACTTTCATCTGTGCCCTGTCGGGGTCACGACCACAGCTGGGAAGTGAGTTCTGGTGAATGCTCACATGGAAGCTGGTCTTGGGGACCCCGGGCTCCCAGCTGGGGTTGGCAGTGCAGGGGCTTGTGGACTGTGCTCCTGCCGTCGTGACTGCCTCAGGAGGACCTCTCCTGGGCGGTGGTGTGCAAAGGTGGGGAGCTACTACCTCCTCACGGCCCCAGCTCCCTGTCCGCCAGACCCGGGACTGGACTCAGAGCCCGGCGCTCAGGGACGGCTGCCCAGGGTGGTCGTTGAGAAGGAAGACACGTGCTGGACAGTCACATGGGTCAACGGCAGGCTCCTGGTCAGAGGCTCCCACCGGGTGAGGCGGATCTGCGTGGTGATGAGACAGAAGCTGGAGCCCCTGGCAGCCAGCATGGTGCCAGAGCATCTCTGTGTGGACGAGAGACGCCAGTGGGGAGTGGACATAGAGTGAAGACCCACCTTGGCCTCTCCCGTACCTGGAGCCTCGTGGGCACCTTTCCAGGCTGGACTCAGTCCCCTGCCCCAGGCGAGGTGTGGCCCAGAGCCCACTGTTCGCAAATGCTTCACGGCATTCTCTGTACTCCAGGCCTCGCCACTTCACAGAAGTAACTCCTGTGGCCTGGGCCCAGCTCATGGGAGGGCTGAGCTGAGGATGCAGTTTTCGCTCCTGGAGGTGCCAGGAGGTTGCAAAAGTGCCCAAGGGCCTATGGCCATTGCAGCACTGACCAGGTGTCCCAAGCCCCCGGGCCCGCCTTCTGCACCCGAAGGACACCCTAGAGCAGGCAGTGCCCCAGGGACACCGTGCTGTGCGGGCGAGGACCCCGCGCCCCTCTGCCTTCCCTCCGACCCTCCAGAGGGGCAGACCCTCAGGCTCGGTTTGGGAGGCACCGCAGCCCCAGCGCTCCCAGACTCGTCAGGAGCCACTGCTCTGCCCCCGAGGGTTCAACACCTCCCCATCCTCTCTCACCCCGTCCCTCCTGGCTTTTCAACTTCGCCACGCACTTTATTATCGTTTTTAACGTCCAGTGCCTCTCTGTGTTAGGGATGTGGACAGAGACCCCACGCCACTTGCTTAGGAGGAAGCAGCCTCTGGTTGTCATCCTAGAGTTCACGCCAGTCCTGATGTGGGCAGCATCCTGGGTGGGAGCGCGTTGACGGCACCCCAGCGACCGGAGCCCCTGTGCCGCCATGGGAACCGGCTGCACGCAGGCGCCCCCGGGGGTGGTGCGTCGCCGGGGGAGGGGTGCACTCGTGTCGAAAGCAAACACGCCTGAGGTGATGGGGGCTGAGCTGCCGTGGAAAGCGTCCTGGCCGTGTGAGCAGGTGGGGCGCGACGAAGAACAGAAACGCGTGACCGTATTTGTACCCTGAGCTGGAGAAGCAGCTTGGACCAGCTACGTTTGCCTATGGCATCTTTTGCTCTGAGATATTTTTAATTTTTACATGGTTATATCTGTCAGCTTTTCCATTATGTAGGTTGCAAGTTGGTTTTTCCCCCAGTTTGGGGGCAACTGTGGTCTCTTCTGCCAAAGAGGACCTTTAAACCACGTGGTGCAACCTGTCCACTGTCAGAGAGCTGTGTTGCAGAAGGTCTTTCCCCGTTTGTGCTTCCTGTGCTGATCAGACTTTTTTTTATTAATTAATTTTTTATTGAAGGATAACTGCTTTACACAATTCTGTTGTTTTCTGTCAACCCTCAACACGAATCAGCGGTAGGTATACATCTATCCCCTCCCTTTTGAACTCCCTCCCATCTCCCGCCCCATCCCACCCCTCTAGGCTGGGACAGAGCCCCTGTTTGAGTTTCCTGAGCCACACAGCAAATGATCAGACGTTTGAAATTCACGTGTAGTTGAGTCTTGTCAGTGTTTCTCTTTGTGATTTCTGAGTTTGGGGGGCCTGGGGAGTCCTGCCAATAATGTCCTTCTTTTCCTCCCAAGTTTGAACTGAATGTGACAAGTCAACCTGGTGGAAATGACATTGTGGGTTCATTCTGGTCGAGGCTGGACAAGCATGTGGGTCAGATAAGAGGCCCCAGTGGGCTCCTTGGAACCTCCTGTGACTGCCCGCTGGGAGGGAGCTGGGGGAGGAGCCAGGTGACCTGCAGCTGCTATTTCCATCTGTCTGCTGGCGAGCCCAGCGGGACCGCCAGCAGGACGTCCTGCCACAGGCCACTGTCCTCAGTGAGGTCCGGGATGAATGTGGGGCCATGTCTTCTGGTTCCCTCAGCCTCTCAGCCACAGCAGGGGCAGCGACCCCCTGAAAGGTGCGTGTGCAGCAGACCACCCCGGAGCGCGGCTTCTCAAAACCGCAGCTGCTCCAGGGCTCAGGGTCAGCGGCAGGCTGGGCGGCGGGACCAGCCGGGCACCTCTTCTGCAGGTCTGGGCGGGGCTGCCTGGCCTCCTTGGGCACCTAACCCGGCCTGCAGATGCTTCCTTCTGGTCAGAGCTAGTTGCAACCTGGGCTCTCATCAGCGAGACACAGATCGTATGCCCCTCCATCCTGGCTCCCATCAGCGAGACACAGATCATACGCCCCTCCATCCTGGCTCCCATCAGCGAGACACAGATGATATGCCCCTCCATCCTGGCTCCCATCAGCGAGACACAGATCATACGCCCCTCCATCCTGGCTCCCATCAGCGAGACACAGATCATACGCCCCTCCATCCTGGCTCCCATCAGCGAGACACAGATCATACGCCCCTCCATCCTGGCTCCCATCAGCGAGACACAGATCATATGCCCCTCCATCCTGCAGAAGCCTCGGAGGGCCTGTGGTCAGCCTGGACTCCTGCTTGTTTTCCATGGCCGGATCCTGTCTCCCAGCATGAGGGCACCCACGGCCGCTGCAGACCACAGGCCTACCAGGGGACATCTCAGATAGTTCACACGCCCTACCAGGTTGGAGGCTGTGAGGATCCAGTGAAGGGACCATGGGACATTTGGAGCCATGGTAACTGGAGAAATATCAACAACCTCAGATATGCAGGTGATACCACTCTGATGGCCAAAAGTGAAGAGGAACTAAACAGCCTATTGATGAGGGTGAAAGAGGAGAGTGAAAAAGCTGCCTTAAAACTCAACATTCAAAAAACTAAGGTCATGGTCCCATCACTTCATGGCAAATAAAAAGGGAAAAAATAGAAACAGTGACTGATTTTATTTTCCTGAGCTCCAAAATCACTGCAGGCAGTGACTGCAGCCATGAAATTAAAAGATGCCTGCTCCTTGGAAGAAAAGCTATGAAAAACCTAGACAGCATATTAAAAAGCAAAGACATCTCTTTGCTGACAAAGGTTGATATAGTCAAAGCTATGGTTTTTCCAATAGTCATGTACAAATGTTTGATTTGGACCGTGAAGAAGACTGAGTGCCAAAGAATTGATGCTTTTGAGCTGTGGTGTTGGAGAAGACTCTTGAGAGACACTTGGACACCAAAGAAATCAAACCAGTCAATCCTAAAGGAAATCAACCAATCAATATTCCTAACATTCACTGGAAGGGCTGATGCTGAAGCTGAAGCCCCAATCCTTTGGTCACCTGATGCAGAACTGACTCATTGGGAAAGACCCCGATGCTGGGAAAGGATTGAGGGCAGGAGGAGAAGGGGGCGGCAGAGGAAGAGATGACCCTGATGCTGGGAAAGGTTGAGGGCAGGAGGAGAAGGGGGCGGCAGAGGAAGAGATGACCCTGATGCTGGGAAAGGTTGAGGGCAGGAGGAGAAGGGGGCGGCAGAGGAAGAGATGGCCCCGATGCTGGGAAAGGTTGAGGGCAGGAGGAGAAGGGGGCGGCAGAGGAAGAGATGACCCCGATGCTGGGAAAGGTTGAGGGCAGGAGGAGAAGGGGGCGGCAGAGGAAGAGATGACCCTGATGCTGGGAAAGGTTGAGGGCAGGAGGAGAAGGGGGCGGCAGAGGAAGAGATGACCCTGATGCTGGGAAAGGTTGAGGGCAGGAGGAGAAGGGGGCGGCAGAGGAAGAGATGGTTGGATGGCATCACTGACTCAGTGGACATGAATCTGAGCAAACTCTGGGAGATGGTGAAGGACAGGGAAGCCTGGTGTGCTGCAGTCCACGGGGTCACAAAGAGTCGGACATGACTGAGCGACTGAGCAGCAACAGCATGCGGTACACCGTGGTGAAACAGTTACTTGCACAAGCAGTGATTGGGGTGGAAGGGGCGGGTACAGCTCAGGACAGCGGGAGGGGCCGCTGGAGGAACTGCACCAGTGTCTAAGGAAATAAAGCGACATGATCGGGGGTTGAATCCTGAGCTCAAGGCAGGTCAGAGAGCAAGAGTGTTCCTGCCATCATTGAGAGGGTCTCTGCTCCCCAAAGTCTGCAGAGCGGATGTGCTCCCAAGGTGGCCCAGCAAGATCCCGAGGGTTCAGAATCCCAAGACAGACTGAGCTAACCTCCCTCTGCAGGTCCCCGTGAATGGCAGGACTCTGATGGGGACAGAGTTGGACGCCGGATTTGGGGCGGATCTAGATGCCAGAATCCCACAGTAGCCAGTGACCGCGCTGAGCGGGCGCGGCCCCTCCCCCTCCCGTGGGTCCAGTCCTGCCTCCTCTGCAGGCCCAGCAGTGGCCTCTTCTGATGTGGTTACTTTGCAAGCAGGTGCCGATTTCCACCGCGCTCCACTTCCACTGCCCCTCACCATCCCAAACCTACAATTAGAGTCAGATCCCAGCATGTCCAAGGAGGTTAAGCACAAGCCTAATTTGGGAAAAGAGGGTTTGCACATCAAAAGGTCTGCCAGATTCGTCGTTTATACTGTCAGGAGCCCGGGGGTGTGTGGGTTGGTGTCTGCAAGTCCTAGTGGGGGAGGGAAGAGCATATTGTGGGTGGGATTAAATCTTCCAAGATGTGTGCAGTAACAAGGGATTCGGGATTTGATATTTTCCGCGCTCTCGTCATGGATCATAGCCTTGTTGAGGCAAAGAGGCTTGCATAATTCAGTGTAGCTATGAGCCATGCCATGCAGGGTCACCCATAGTCACAGTGGAGAGTTCCGATAAAACATCGTCCACTGGAGGAGGGGATGGCAAATCATTCTGGTATCCCTGCCTGGAGAACCCCATGAACAGTATGAAAAGGCAAAAAGATAGGTCACTGAAAGATGGACCCCCAGGGCAGTAGGTGCCCAAAATGCTACAGGAGAAGAGCGGAGAAATCGCCCCAGAAGGAATGAAGAGGCTGGGCCAAGCAGAAACGACGCTCAGTTGTGGGTGTGTCTGGTAGTGAAACTTAAAGTCCGATGCTGTACATAACAGTACTGCATAGGAACCAGGAATGTTATGTCCAGGAATCAAGATAAATTGGACGTGGTCAAGCAGGAGATGGCAAGAGTGAACACTGACATCTTAGGAATCAGTGAACTAACATGGACTGGAATGGGTGAATTTAATTCAGATGACCATTATATCTACTACTGTGGGCAAGAATCCCTTAGAAGAAATGGAGTAGCCCTTATAGTCAACAAAAGAGTCCGAAATGCAGTACTTGAGTGCAATCTCAAAAACAACAGAATGATCTCTGTTCGTTTCCAAGGCAAACCATTCAATATCACAGTGATTCAAGTCTACTCCTCGAATAGTAATGCTGAAGAAGCTGAAGTTGAACAGTTTTATGAAGACGTTCAATACTTTCTAGAACTAACACCCCCAAAAGATGTCCTTTTCATCATAGGGGACTGGAACGCAAAAGGAGGAAGTCAAGAGTTACCTGGAGTGACAGGCAAGTTTGGCCCTGGAGTACAGAATGAAGCAGGGCAAAGGCTACCAGAGTTTTGCCAAGAGAGTGCACAGGTCATAGCAAACATCCTTTTACAGCAACAGAAGAGACGACTCTACACATGCACATCACTAATGATCAAAATCGAAATCAGATTGATTATGGTTTGCAGCCGAACATGGAGAAGCTCTATACAGTCAGCGAAAACAAGATCTGGAGCTGACTGCGGTTCAGATCACGAACGCCTTACTGCGAAATTCAGACTTAAATTGAAGAAAGTAAGGAAAATCACTAGACCATTCAGGTATGACCTAAATCAAATCCCTTATGATTATACAGTGGAAGTGATGAATAGAGTCAAGGGATTGGATCTGGAGGACAGAGGGCCTGAAGAACTATGGAAAGAGGGTTGTAACCCTGTACAGGAGTCAGTGACAAAAAGCATCCCAAAGAAAAAGAAATGCTAGAAGGCAAAGTGGTTGTCTGGGGAGCCTTTACAAATAGCTAAGGAAAGAAGAGTGTTGAAAAGCCAGGGAGAAATGGATATACCCAACTGAATGCAGAGTTACAGAGAACAGCAGGGAGAGAGAAGGCCTTCTTCAGTGATCAGCGCAAAGAAGTAGAGGAAAACAATAGAATGGGAAAGACTAGAGATCTCTTCAAGAAAATGGAAGATATCAAGGGAACGTTTCATGCAAGGATGGGCATGATAAAGGACAGAAAATGTATGGACCTAACAGAAACAGAAGATATTAAGAGGTGGCAGAAATACACAGAAGAGCTTTTGGCTCAGAGGAGGCAAAAGTACAACTTTCTTTGTCATCCCGAATCCGGGTTCTTCCGACACCAGCCGCCTCCTCCATGCCACCTAAGTTCAACCCCAATGAGATCAAAGTCGCATACCTGAGGTGCGCTGGTGGGGAAGTTGGTGCCACATCTGCCCTCATCCCCAAGATTGGCCCCTGGGTCTGTCTCCAAAAAAGGTAGGTGATAACATCACCAGGACAACTGGTGATTGGAAGAGTCTGAGGATTACGGTGAAACTGATCAGAACAGACAGGCCTGGATTGAGGTGGTATCTTCTGCTTCTGCCCTGATCATCAAAGTCCTCAAGGAACCACCAAGAGATAGAAAGAAACAGAAAACATTAAGCACAGTGGAAACATCACTTTTGATGAGATTGTCGACATTGCCTGGCAGGTGCAGCATTGATCTCTAGCTAGAGAACGCTCTAGCCCAGAGAACTCTCTGGAACCGTTAAAAAGGTCCCAGGAAGTGCCCCATCTGCGGCTGCAATGTCGATGGCCGCCGCCCTCGTGGCATCATAGTTGACATCGACAGTGACCAGCTAGTTAAGAACTGCAAGAGGAAAAGAAGAATAAAGGATTATTTGACAACCAAAAAAAAAAAAAGGAATACACAGAAGAACTGTACAAAAAATACCTTAATGAATAACCACAATGGTGTGTTATTCTGGGTGTCTGGCACCTAGAGCCAGACATCCTGAAGTGTGAAGTCAAGTGGGCCTTAGGAAAGAAAGTGAAAGTGAAGTCGCTCAGTCGTGTCCGACTCTTTACGACCCCGTGGACTGTAGCTCACCAGGCCCCGTGGACTGTAGCCCACCAGGCTCCTCCATCCATGAATTCTCCGGGCAAGAATAGTGGAGTGGATTGCCATTTCCTTCTCCAGGGGATCTTCCCGACCAAGGGATCGAACCCAGGTCTCCCACATTCCAGGCAGACGCTTTAACCTCTGAGCCACCAGGGAAACCATAGGAAGCATCACTGCAGACAATGCTAGCGGGAGTGACCAAATTCCAGCTGAGCTATTTCAAGTCCTAAAAGATGATGCTCTTAAAGTGCTGCACTCAATATGCCAGCAAACTTGACACACTCAGCAGTGGCCACAGGACTGGAAAAGGCCAGCTTTCATTCCAATCCCAACGACGGGCAAAGGCAAAGAAAGCTCAAACTACTGCACAGTCACGCTCGCTTCTCACGCTAGGAAGGTTATGCTCAAAATCCTTCGAGTTAGGGTTCAGTAGTACATGAACAGAGAACTTTCAGATATTCAAGCTGGATTTAGAAAAGACAGAGGATGTGGGGAGCAGAGGAGGAAAAAAGGCAGAGGGACCAGAGATCAAACTGCCAACATCTGTTGGATCATCCAAAAAGCAAGAGAGTTCCAGGAAAACATCTACTTCTGCTTCATTGACTATGCTAGAGCCTTTGACTGTGTGGATCACAACAAACTGGAAAACTCTTAAAATGACGGGAATACCAGACCACCTTACCTGCCTCCTGAGAGACCTGTATGCAGGTCAAGAAGTAACAGTTAGAACCAGACATGGAACAACAGACTGGTTCAAAATTGGGAATGGAGTAGGCCATGTTGTATATTTTCACCCTACTTATTTCACTTCTATGCAGAGTACATCATGCAAAATGCTGGGCTGGATCAATCTCAAGCTGGAATCCAGATTGCTGGGAGAAATATCAATAAACTCAGATACGCAGATGACACCACACTTATGGCAGAAAGAGAAGAGGAATTAAAGAGCCTCTTGATGAGGGTGAAAGAGGAGAATGAGAAAGCTGGCTGGAAACTCAACATTGAAAAAACTAAGACCCTGGCATCTGGTCCCATTCCTTCACGGCAAACAGATGGGGAAAAAGTGGAAAAATGGCACGTTTTATTTTCTTGGGCTCAAAACTCACTGTGGACGGTGACTGCAGCCATGAAGTTAAAAGACATTTGCTCCTTGGAAGGAAAGCTACAACAAACCTAGACGGCACATTAAAAAGCAGAGACATAAACTTGCCGACAAAGGTCCTTATAGTCAAAGCTACGGTTTTTCCGGTAGTCACGTATGGATGTGAGAGCTGGACCATAAAGAAGGCTGGCACTGAGGGTTTATTTTGAACTGTGTGCTGGAGAAGACTCTTGAGAGCCCCTTGGTCAGCAAAGAGGTCCAGCCAGTCCATCCTAAAGGAAATCAACCCTGAATGTTCACTGGAAGGACTGATGCTGAAGCTGAAGCTCCAATACTTCATCCACCTGATGCAAAGAACTGACTCATTGGAAAAGACCCTGATGCTGGGAAACACTGAAGGCAGGAGGAGAAGGGGACGACAGAGGATGAGATGGTTGGATGGCATCACCGACTCAATGGATATGCGTTTGAGCAGGCTCCAGGAAGGACAGGGAAACCTGGCGTGCTACAGTCCACGGGGTCGCAAAGAGTTGGACACGACTTAGCAATTAGACAACAACAGCGGTTTTTCAACTCAAGAAGCTGGAAGCGTCCCTCACTTTTTTCTTGGTTGGTTGACTGAGTCTGGGGCTCAGCGGTCACCCAGCAGTGGAGGTTGAAATGCTGGAAAGGCTGCGGTAGGATTCCAAAATAAGAACCAAGAACTTCTCGTCTCCTGACCGTGGTCCCAGGAAGACCCGCCCCCATCACCACAGGCCCAAGGGATACAGAGGAGGAACGTGCTGGCGTCCTGGGACCGGGGACCACCCAGTGGCTGTCGTCTTTGTGGGGAGGAGACAGGAGGATGCTGCTGTGGAAACGTGTGCCTTGACTGCAGGGAGGCTGACGGGCCAACTTTTCTAGAGGGTCAGGGTGAAGAAACAGGAAAAATAAACGGATCTGGAAACTAGAAGATGGTTAGGATGGAAGAATAACTCCAAGAGCTAATTTTGGAGGGACAAAAATCACGAAAAATAGAGAGATAATTGGAAAACCAAATCAAGAAGGGAGAAATTTTAAATATACAGAAGAACAATCATGAGGGAAATCATCACAGATGTAGAAAATTGTTTTTAAATACAAGATACAGTACTTTGATGCACACTAGTCAAATAAATAAAACCTGATTGAAACATGGTTTTTCTAAGGAAATATTATAATTAATAATGATAATAGATTTATTGAAACAGATCCCTGAAGAGATTTAAAAATCTAAGCACAGCAAGTAATGCAGAGCTAACCCTGGAAAAGTCATCAGGCCAAGACAATCTCCTAAGTGAAGAAGAATCCGCCTGCCAACGCAGGAGACATGGGTTCAATCGCTGGTCCAGGAATATCCCACGTGCCGCGGAGCAACGAAGCCAGTGAGCCGCAGCTACCGAGCCTGTGCTCTGGAGCCCATGCTCCAAAACGAGAGAGCAGCCTCTTTTCTCACTGCTAGAGGAAAGCCACGCAGCAATGAAGACCCAGCACAGCCATAAGGAAATAAAGAAATACAAATTTTAAAAAGAATAATATTTTTTTTTAAAAGCCAATACTATAATGTATTCCAGGATGTAGGAAACTGATGAATTTTTCCCATTTAAAAATATTCCTTCAATAACATGGACATCAAAACTCTAAAAATACAGCACAATAGTGTAAAATTCCAGACTGAGCTCATTAATATGGAGGTTAAAATATTAATTTTAGTATACAGAATCAGAAAGCACATGAAAAGGCTCATACTCTAAGGCCAAGTGAGGTTTGCTAGTGGATGATTTGTTAACAGAAAATGTGTAATACAATTCATCATATTAATAAAGCAGAAGAGAGACATTGTGTTCATTTCATAGAGGCATTTGATAGGGCTTATCAGAGGTTTTCTTTTGTTGAAGTAAAATTTCCATTCAGGCAGGTAGACAAGTCTTTAAAATATTTTAAAGACTCCTAAACCCGAGGGACTTCCCTAGAGGTCAGTGGTTAAGACTCAGCACGTCCACGGCAAGGGGCGCGGGTTCGATCCCACCTGCCGAGCGGCAGGGCCCAAACACAAAAACAAACTAACAAAACCCAGCGTTACGCCTGCGAAGGCTTCCACCGACCCTCCTGCGCGTTCAGGAGTGACTTGCCAACCGCACTCTTTGCCTTGTAGTTCCCACAAGGAAGGACGTTCTACACAGCGAAGCACAACACGCGTCCCTGCATCGCATCCTCAGACCCCGCCCCCGCCATGCTTTGAGCGCTTCCCCATCCTCCCAGGCCCATCTCACACTCTCCTGAGCTGACAGGAATCAGCCATTTCCAGAAGAATCCTTGGTTCCTTTCAGTGACGAAGGATGAGTCAGTGCACAGATCTGAAGCAAACGGTTCAGTGAGTCTTGACAGATGTAGGTATCCTGTAAGCAATCCTAACAATCAGAGGATCAGGCTCTGGGGGGTTTCCCTGGTGGGCCTGTGCCTAAGACTCCATGCTTCCCATGCAGGGGGCTTAGGTTCCATCCCTGGAACTAGACCCCGCGTGCGGCAGCTAAGAGTTCACACGCCGCAACTAGGGATCCTGCTTGTCTCAACAAAAATGGATGATCACAGGTACTTCAACTAAGACCAGGCACAGTCAAATAAAGAAAGAGTTCTGAAAAAGGGACATCAGGCCTTTCATCCACCCATAAAGTTACTCTGCCCCTTGAAGACTACTCCCACCTCCCAGGCACCCGCTGTGCTTATTTCTGTCATTTTGCTTGTTCTTCATTTGAATAGAATGATAAAGCAAACACATTTTTGTCTGGTATTTTTTCCCATTTGATCTAATATATTGGAGATTCATCCAGATTGCAGCATAGATCAGTTATTCATTCTCCTTTGTGCCGAGGAGCATTTGCTGGTGTGACTCTGTCACAATTTATCAGATCTCCTGTTGATCAGCAAATAGATTCTTTCCAGATTTCGGCTGCAGCGAACGAATCACGGTAATGATTCTTGTACAAGTTGCTTGAGGTCAGAGGTCTTCTTTTCTCTTGGAAAGGTGTAAGAGTGGAATTGCTGGGTCCTGGGGTAGGTATGGCACCCCACTCCACTACTCTTGCCTGGAAAACCCCATGGACGGAGGAGCCTGGTGGGCTGCGGTCCACGGGGTCGAGAAGAGTCTGACACGACTGAGTGACTTCACTTTCACTTTTCACTTTCATGCATTGGAGAAGGAAATGGCAACCCACTCCAGTGTTCTTGCCTGGAGAATCCCAGGGACGGCGGAGCCTGGTGGGCTGCCGTCTATGGGGTCGCAGAGAGTCAGACACGACTGAAGCGACTTAGCAGCAGCAGGGGTAGGTATAGAGCTGCAAAACTGTTTCACACAGTTGCACCATTTCACACTCTTGGCAGCCATGTGTGAGTGCTGTTTGCTCTGTAATTTCGCCAGCAGTTGGTGGTTCCATGTTAGTTAAATGGGCATGTAAGTGGTGTCTCACTGGGGTTTAAATCGCCGTTTCCGTATCTTCGGCTTTCAGGTGTTTGACTGTGAAGTGTCTAGATGTGGTTCTCTCGAGTTTGGGTACGCTAAACTTTTTGCATCTGTACATTTTATGTTTTCTACCAAATTTAGGGAATTTTCAGCCGTTGTTTCTTCAAAAATTTTTTCCTGCCCCATTTGTCTTTCCTCCTCACGTAGAACCCTAATTACACATGTATTCAACCTCTTGATATTGTCCCCGTGATCATTTCCTTAGTCTCTGATGATTTATTGATCTGTCTATACATGTATAATTGTCTTCTGTCTTTCGGTTTTGCTTTTCTTTGTGCTCATCGAGCCTTTTCTGCAGTATCCATTCTTGTTGTTCAGTCGCTCAGTCGTGTCTGACTCTTTGCGACCTCATGGACTGCGGCATGACAGGCTTCCCTGTCCTTCACCATCTCCTGGAGTTTGCCCAAGCAATATCCATTCTGCTGGTCAGCATATCCAGTGATTTTTTTTTTTCATTTCAGATACTGTCTTATGGTTAGAAATTGCATTCAGTCCTTTTTTTTTTTTTTTTTGTATGTGTGTGTTTTTCTTTTTATCAGTGCTGTTTTTATAGTTTTCATTTCTCAGTTTAGATTTTCCTTTTGTTTCCTTATGCATTCATTTGCACCTTTAAATCTTTGGGCATATTTATAATGACTGTTTTGTCAATGTTCTGCTCTGCAAAATTTGGTCACCTGAGGATCTGGTTCTAGGGATGGGTCATGTTTTCAAGCTTCCTCTCATATCTAGTAATTGTTTCTTATATGTAGACATTGTGATTGTTGGATGAAAAAGAGTATACACAATGTCTTCTTTTAAAAGATGCTGCTTTGTTCTGGAATGCTGCTAAAATCCTAGCAGGTCGTGTGGTCATGTCTGGCTGGTGGGAGGCTGTGGAAGGCTGGGTCTATTTCAGGCTTGTTCTTAGTCCTAGGTTTGGCTTTTATTCTGGAATGTGGTTTGTATTCCTAAACCGTGGCCTTTCTGGGGTTTTGCTTGGTCACCCGAGGTGCCCACTGAGGCTTCTCCGCTCGAGCTGGGTGGGAACTGCAGCGTCACACAGCTCTGCACCTTGCCTGGTTTCTCCGTCTCCGCTCCACAGTAGCCACTTCTGCCGGGCTTTGTGGAAGACCTCCCTGCACGCATGCAGCCTGGCTCCAGCCGGGATCTGACAGCCCCACGCAGGTTTGCTGTGGTTTTATGACTTGTGGTAAGGAATGCACGTTTAGTGTTTGTCCCTGTTGCTGACACAGAGCTCCTGAAGCTTTTGGAACTTCCTGTGATGACAGCAGTAAATGTGTCTTTTGTTATTTTAATGGATGATGTTGGAAACCACTTAAGGATGGCATCTGGTTGCCAGAGGAGCCAACCACGTGATTAGAGGGTCGGAACTGTCAGTCCCACTACCTGAAGCCTGAGGAGGGGAGAGAGGCTGAATCAGTGACCAATGGCCAGTGATATGAAGCCTCCATAAGATCCCAATGGACAGGGTTTGGGAAGCTTCCAGACTGGTGAACCAGATGCATACATTTGCTGCTGGGTGAGGCCCCAAACTCCACTGAGACAAAAGCTACTGTGTATGGGACCTCGCCCTAGCATTTCTTCATCCGCCTTTTGATTGCATCTTTAAATATCCTTTGTAATAAACTGGTGATCTAGTAAGTAAACTGGTTTTCTGAGTTCTGTGAGCTGTCCTTGCATATTAATCGAGCTCACGGTGGGGGGCCCTGGGAAGCTCCCGCCTATACAAAGTCGGACAGAAGCACAGGGGACAACCTGGACTTGAACTGGGGTCTGAAGTGGGGCAGTCTTGTGGGACCGAGACCTTCTCCTGTGGCTCTGATGCTACGCCCAGGTCAATAACGTTGGAATTGAGTTGAATTGTTAGACCTCCCGGCAGCTGGTGTGGGAAACTCCCCCACGTGGGGATGGGTGTCAGGCCTGTGCTTCTGCGCCCTCATGACACACAGTTCCCTCCTGCTTGGCGCTGACCCCTGCCAGCTGCAGCCCCTCCAGCCCCCCAGGAACCCCTCATCTCTGCCTCCTCGGCCAGTAAGACCTCTGCTTTGGCTTCAGCTCTCGCGACCTTGGAAGGGAAACCTGAGGTACAACGGGGGAAGACAAGGGCTCGTTTCCTGGCTCTCTCCCTGCTCCGGAGCGTTTCAGTCCTGCGTCACCTGTTGCTCAGTCGCCTCGTACATTTGCCTGATGTTACGGTTATTTACGGCAGGAGGTAAGTATAACTAGTTACAATGTCCTGCCTGCAACTGACACGCATTCTTTTTTGTTTCTCCTTTGGCTGCGCCACGCAGCGCGTGGGATCTTAGTTCCCCGACCAGGGGCTGACCTGAGCCTTCTGCGTCGGAAGCTCAGAGTCTTAACCGCTGGACCACCAGGGAAGTCCCTCAACGTGCATTCTTGGTCAAATTTTCTTGTATAAATGCCATAAATTTATACAAGCCCCCAAGCTATCCCCATGTCAAATGGGGGAGATACTAAAATCATACCTATTAGAGTAAAAACTCAGGAAGGTTGTCTTCTGATATCACTGTAACTTAATATTTTTGCAACTGGAGAAGAGAAAAATGAGACATAACAATAGTAATGTTATTAGGAGGAATAGGAGGAATTCTTATTCAATAGTCAATAGGAGGAAATGTCGTGACAATAGGAGTAATGTAATGCCAGTTTTTTTTGCAGCTGATATGATTAAATCTCTGGAAAAACCCAAGTGGATCAATTTAAATTCTTTTACAAACAGTATTTCAGGACTGTCTGGGACAGAAAGAACATGCTGTCATCATTAGCCTTCGTCTATACGGAAAAGGGCTTCCCTAGTGGCTCAGACGGTAAAGAATCTGCCTCCAAAGCAGGAGACCTGGGTTCGATCCCTGGGTGGGGAAGATCCCCTGGAGGAGAGCATGGCAATGCACTCCAGTATTCTTGCCTGGAGAATCCCCATGGACAGAGGATCCTGGCAGGCTACAGTCCATGGGGTCGGAAAGAGTCAGGCAATACTGAACGACTAAGCACAGAGCATACAAAAAACAGCTTGTTAGCAAGAGATAAAAAAGAAAAGATCCCTTTGACCATCGCACCAGAAGCTGAAATACCCAGGAGTAAACCTAATGAGAAACACATAAGATCCAAAGGAAGAAACAAAAATCCCACTGAGGAACACAGACAGACTTGCTGGAGGCGGGGCAGGCCTTGCCCAGGATCCGCAGATCCACGGTCTTAAAGAGGACTCTCTCTGCTCCCAGGAACCTGTCCTACAGAGCTGATCTCACTTATGTGAAGATGAAGCATCTCACACATGTGAGATGAAGCACACGCAGGGTTATCCGTTACAGCACTGCCTGCCATAGAAAAAGACTGGGAGCATCCGAAAAGGCCACTGGGGCTGGTTCAACATACCGTGGCGTGTATGCAGCAGGGCGATGTCCCACCGCCAGCTCTCCAGGCCCAGAGGAAGGACGATCGCCAAGGTTGATGGCTGCGTGAAAGAATCAAGGTGCTGAGGGTGTGGCGCTGGCCGCCGGGAGACGTGCGTCTGGTTTGTACACTAGGGGTGGCTCGGCTCTCAGGAAAATCAATCCTGACAGTGTGATGCCAGCAAGCAGGCATTTCTTTCTCTCTCAAGGCCCCGAGGAAGTGGTCCCCACCCTGGCTCGCTGCCCAGCGCAGGCCTCCTCTGTCCGCCCTGCTCTCTGGAGCAGCCTTGGTGGCTCGTAGTCAAAGACGGCCGCCTCGTCTCCAGCCCACACGGTGGTGCCCAAGTCAAGAAGAAAGGAGGCGGGGAAGAGGCAACGAGGGCCCCACAGGTCCCACGTTCTCGGAAGAGCAAATGTTGGGACTTCTCTGACGGGCCAGTGGCTGAGACTCTGAGCTCCCGATCCAGGGGGCATGGGTTCAGTCCCCGATCAGCGAACTAGATCCCGCATGCTGCAAACACAGTTTGTGTGAGGCAACTAAAGATCTCACGTGTCTCAACTAAAAGATTCCCTCATGCTGCAACTAACACCTCTTTATTTAAAAAAGTAAACTATTTGTAAAAGAAAAGAAAAGCCGGTGTTTGTCTCAGCCTTCCTTTCAGCAGGCATGGCTTGTAACTCGTGGGTCAGAACTGAGTTCATGGCTGCTCCTGGCTGCAAGGCAGGCAGGGAAATTATGTATTTAACCAACTGTGAGGCCCTGACAACAGAGAAAGGGGAAGGATGAAAGCCAAGAGGGGGGTGGCCTGCGTCACCTACCATACTGGCCATACTTAGAATGTCTTCAAAAGGACACACAAAAAATTGGAAATTCTAGTGGACTCTGGAAAGGAAATAGAATGTCTGGAAGGTGTGCGTGTAGAGGGAGGGGCTTTATTCTCTTCTGTGAATTTAATACTCTGTGTATTTACTACCTGCAAAATAAATAAATGAAATATAATTTTCAAAAGTCACCAATAACAAAAGTACAGCTTTAAAAATGCAATATTCAGAAACTTTTAAAAGTGTTTTAAAATAACATTTCTATTAAAGAGAAATTCATAAGGTTCAATTACAAAATACTTAGAATTTAATAGTAATGGAAACTCTGCATGTTAAAATTTGTGAGACACATTTAAAACAGTATTAGAGACAACTGTATAACTTTGACTATGTTTACCTGAAAATAAGAAAGACTGAAAAAAAATCAATTAAGTCAAGGATCTATAAAAATAGCACAGAGTAAGTCCAAAGAAATAAAGAAGGAAAGAAATAGTAAAAACATAAACCAAGAGAGAACAACAACAAAAAGTAGAAATGATGACAAAATCAAAGTTGTCTCTCTATTTAAAAAACAAATGTTTTGGTATTTCCCTAATAACAATGGCTGTTTCTTGATGGAAGATCTAAGATGACAAGGGAGCTCTTCTTTGAGCTTATTCTCCTTGGCTAAAATTAGGATAGGCACGTAATAACTTTATAATAAACGTAACCAAATTTCTTTCTTCAAAAAAAAGAAGAACCCAAATGTTTCTTTCTACATTTATTTGGCTGCATCAGTTCTTGCTCGTTACACGCAGGATCCTCGATCTTTGCTACGGCTTGCGGGATCTTCAGCTGCAACATGCAAACTCCTAGTCAGGTCACGTAGGACCCAGTTCCCTCACCAGGGACAGAGCCCAGGCTCCTGTGTTGGGAGCGCACAGTCCTAGCCCCTGGATCAGCAGGGAAGTCCCCAAGTTGACTCTCTAAATAGTTTATTTCAAGAGTGATTAAAGAGGGGGAGAAGAGGTATAAAAAGATATAAGACAAAGGGGGTAAAAACTCTTGCCATATTCTAAATGTAGGAGACTATTTTTTTAAAAGTATACACCAAGAAGTTTGGATCTTTCCTGGTGGCTCAGCTGGTAAAGAATCTGCCTGCAATGCAGGAGACCTGGGTTCGATCCCTGGGTTGGGAAGATCCCCTGGAGAAGAAAAAGGCTACCCACTCCAGTATTCTGGCCCGGAGAATTCCATGGACTCCACGGGGTCACAAAGAGCTGGACACGACTGAACGACTTTCACTTTCAAAAAGTTTGAAAATCTAGGTAAAATGCACAGATGCATAGAGAATTGAAAATACTGAAACCCAAACAAGGAGGAAGAGAAAACCACAGGAGATTAACAATTGTTTAAAAAATTAAAATAGTAACCAAACCTCTCTCCCAGTATACACACACACACTGCCCAAACACACACACACGCACACACACTTCCCAAAGCTCCTAACCCAGCTGTTACCACAAACAGATCTAACAAAGCTTCAGAGAACAGATAACCCATGCGATGTATAAGTCGTTCCAGAAAAAGAGAAATGGAGGAAAAGCTGCCCACCCCAGTTAATGAAGCTAGTACAGAGACTGGGGCTTCCCCGGTTGCTCAGTGGTAAAGAATCTGCCTGCCATGCAGGAGACATGGATTCGATCCCTGGGTCGAGAAGATCTCCTGGAGAAGGAAACGGCAACCCGCCCCAGTATTCTTGCCTGGAGACTCCCATGGACAGAGGAGCCTGGCGGGTCACAAAGAGTCGGACTTGACTGACTAAATAACAATATAGGGATTTTTTTAAAAAGCACAAGATAAGTAAATTCTAAACCAGTTTTATCTATGATCATGAATTTTTTAAATCTTAAAGTGTTAGCTAACTAAAATCCAATCACAAGTTGCATTCACATAAGGTTTCTCTCAGTAATAGAAGCATAGTTCCAATCAGAGATTTTAACACAGCAATTTGCCAGGTTAAAGAAGAAAAGAACGATAATCATTACATTGATGCAGAGTAAAGCATTTGACAGTTTGATAAAAATTGACATGATTTACAGAAAAAAAAAAAAAAAGAAACTTAGGAAACAGAAGCTAAAGCGACTTTTCCCAACAAATAATGACTATTTCCCTCAAATCTGTGGCAAGTTTAACGGAGACAATTTGCATGCATTCCCTTTGGGCTGGGAATAATATAAAAATGTTCATTCTCACAGCTTCTGTTCAATATTATTCTGGAAGCCCTGGCCAATGCATAAGACAAGAAAAAGAAATCATTAGTTTAGGAATTATTAATAGATGAAGACAGATGTATTGGTTTGGCCAAAAAATTCGTTCAGGTTTTTCCATAACATCTTCAGAAAAATTCAAACAAACTTTTCGGCCAACTCAATATCATAATGTCTTTTCAAATAACATGTTAACATTCATTGAAATGCCAAAATAATCAAGGATTAACTATCAGAACTAATTAGAGTTTAACAGAGCTGCCCCAAACAAAAGTTAACAGTGTTCCTTTAAATCACTAAAAAGTACATAGATGACTGGACAGATGTTATTTTAAAAAAAGAACAAATGTTCAGGAATTAATCTTGGAATCCACAAGTTCTTTATTGGGGTGGGGGTGGGGGAGACCCTGGAATCACTTCCCAGCCTCAACAGAGAGCCGGAACCGCTGACACCTTCCTGCCTGCTTGTGGGGCCACGTCGATACACCCAGGCTGCCGGTTCTGGTGCCCAAATTTCTGTGGGTTTGGAGACCCACAGGAGGCTCTGAGCAGTAGGGTGGGTCTCCACTCTGAAGGCATCGTGCCCAACCACCCCCCCGCCCCCCGCCATGCTGGGCTCTGCAGCTCCTGGGGCAGGACGCCCTGGCCTTCCGCCCCCCGCAGTTGGTCACAGGTCAGTGGGCCGTGTTCGCGTTCTCTGCTCGGCCCTCCATGGCCTGAGCTCCTGAGAGAGACATCGGGGTGGTGACCGGGCCTGCCTGGTTCTTCCCAGACCGTCAGCCAGGAATGCCAGGGCGTGCCGGTGCATGCCCGTCCGCCGTCTGGCGCAGCCGAGCTGCTTCATGCTTGCGTGTGTGCACGCATGTGTGTTGGGGATGGGGCCTGGGCCTGGACCCTGATGAGATCTGGAGTCAGCTCCTCCCCGAGCCTGGAGCTTCCAGGGAGTATTGGAGGGGGCGGGCCAGGGGATGTCCCCACTGCTCAGCCACGTGGACCCTGAGCTGGCTGTGTGACCCCGAGCCAGTCACCCGAACTCTCTGGGATGTGAGTCCAGCCAGGGGCGCTGGCCTTGGCTGGGGGTCTCACTCTGCAGACCCTTCAGTGAGGGTTTTCTCTGCCACAGTTGGGAACAGAGGCCTGAATGGGGCTCAGGGGTGAGATATGAAGAGGTGTGGGGCCCTGGCAAGGCCAGAGAGGCTAGGACTGGGGGCAGGGAAGAGGTGGGGGGCTGTGGGCAGAGCTTGCCAGGCCGTGTGAGCCTGGGGGGAAGGAACAGCAGCAGGACAGCAGAAACGGCCACATTTGAGGGCTTGCCTCTCTGAGCTTCTACGATTGGACCCCGACATCTTCACATCCTACCCCTGAGTGGTGAGCCCCCGCGTCCCTCAGCATGCGGGATGCGAGCGTAGGCAAACAGCTGGGCAGGGGCTGACCTGGGGCGTGGGTTTGTTGCTGTGAGCCACAGCAGACTGTACAGCAGGGATGGGCTCCCCAGATGTGTGCTTGAGAGAGCAGCTGGGACCTGAGCCAGGGCAGGACGGGGGCAGGTGAGGGCGGACTGCCCAAGGGCGCTGGAGTGGACGGAGGCTTAGGAGCCTGGACTGAGGTGGGAGGGACAGGAAGGGATGCCTCTCCCCATGTTCCAGCCAGAGCAGCCAGGGGAGGGGTGTCTCTGAAGGAGGTGTGGGGGTCAGGGAGGGCCCCGAGGCCAGCAGACACCCCTGCTCAGAAGGAGTCTGGGCTGGGGGCTGAGGGCGGGGTCATCTGCGCGGGGGTGCTCCTGAGGGCCGCCCAGGAGGGGCTGTCAGGTCCCTGGGCAAGGGGGAGTGGGGGGAGGTCGGGGGTCGCGGCGGAAGCCCTGCGGGCACTGCCAGGGGCTGGGCAGCGGCACAAGCAGCAGGAGCCCTTACTTCTAGAAGCTTGTCTTCAAGATGCAAATGCAGCAGTGACGGATGGACAGTGACGCTGCACACAGAACCATCTCTGCCAGAAATCTGGAAACCACTTTATTCATTTCCAACATTAGGGGGCTTATTACATAAACGTTGGCCCAGCCCAAGATTGATTATTCTACAACTCTGTGCATTGAGCTTTCAAGGTATCTGCTGGCGTGATCTTTCCATAGTTTGCATCTGATCTCGTCGCTCCCCAGCTCCAGCGCACCCCACCCACCGCAACTGCTGGCCTTCACCCCTCTGCCCGGTGGACAGCGGTAGGTCTTTCTCATGGGTGCACCTTCACTTCCGTGGGGCCTTCGCCTGCACTTCTCAGGACTCCCCTGGACTCCCCTGCCCTGTGGGCACTCCGGGCCCCTCTCTCCTCTCCCAGCTCACCCCCAGCTCAGGCTCTCTCTTAGCTCCTCCTCTGTCACCCCCTCCCTCTGGACCCCCTGGATGTGTTCCGTGTCCAGCCTGGGTGGGGGGAGTCAGGGCAGGTGGGCTGAGCACATGGGAGCAGGGAGAGACCCGGGCGCCTGCGGGAGTCAGGCTTGCAGCCCAGTGAGCCTCCAGCTGGTCCCCAAGGCTCAGCCATCCCTGGGCCCCGCTTACCCCAGGGCCCAGGGGCTCTGTCACACTCCTCTGCATTGGCCCCTGGCAGCACTTGCGCACCTCCCAGAGATCCCGTCCCGTCCCTGGTCCCTCGTGGTAGGTGTTTCCGCCCAGCGTGTGAAGTGAATGAATGGAGGTGCGGATCGGGCCGGAGGGGTGGACACCCCGCATCACGCCTCCCCGGCCCTGCGCCACCACCCAGGCCGCCCCTGCGAGTTGGGAGGCGCTGGGACAGGCAGGGGCTCAGCAGCGCCCGCCCTGCCGGCGGCCACCTGGCCCCATCGCCCCAGCCCGCCATCTCCTGGGACCAGGAGGTCCCACCCCCTACGTGCGCGGGGCCTGGGCCAGAGGTGGCCACGGCCGCGGGTCACGGCTGCCGGAGGGGGAATTCACCTCTTCCAGGGAGGGCGGGGGGGGGGGTGCCCTCAGACCTCCCGCTGGGGCGCCCGTCCTTGCCAGGAATGCGCGCGGGGCCGGGGCGCTGGCCGAGGGCGAGCGCTGGAGCGCGACCTGCTGGGGACGCCGCACAAAGGCACCCCGCGCCGCCCCTGCAGCACGGACCGTCGGGCCGGGCGCTGTGGGGCCCTGAGCCCCGGCAGGTGTAAGCGGAGATCCGGGCCTATCCGGAGATTCGCCCGCCGCCCTCCCGCGCGGGCCACGTGCGCGACGGTGGGCTGCCCGGCCTCCGTGCGGGGTGCGGGATGCGGCTGCGTGGAAGGCCGCGGGCTCTCCGTGAGCCGCGCCGCCACCCATCTTTCCATCTCGGGTGGGGGTTGGCTCAAGAATGCGTTCCTGCACCTACGGGCCCGTGCCTGCCCCCTCCTCCAGGAAGAGTCCCTGGCCATTCTGGTCAGGTCGCAGGTCGCCTCCTGCTCAGCCTGAGGGCTGACCCTGAAGCCCCGCTCCTCTCCGTATCCCCAAGGACTCTCCAGTCTCTGGTAGTCCCGTGGCCTGGCAGGGGTCGGGGGCGAGGCCTGACCCGGTGGGTGGGTGGGCACTGAGCAGATGGGCAGAACCGGACTGCGCCCACAGTTTCCTGGGAGCCAGGGCGTGGCTCCAAGGCCGGCCTCCCCTCCCCAGAAGCCCTCCTCCATCCCCTTCTCCGGCGCTGGGGCACGTGGCTGAGGCGGAAGGAGCAGACCCCACAGCCCAAGCCGCCCGCTGGCCTCCGCGGGCGGAACTCCCAGCCGGCGGGCGCTGATTACTGTAATTGACACCCGCGGGTGGGGAAGCCCACGGAGAGCGGCCGAGGAGGCGGAGCCGAGCACCCACCCGCTCCCACTCCCCTCTCTCCTTGGGATCAGGGTTGAGGCCAGGACGTCCTGGGGTCTCTGGGTGGATTAGCTGTGGCGGGGGTGATGGGGGGATGAAGTGAGGCTGGAAGGTCCAGCTGGAGGGGGAGCAGGCCTCTGGGCCCCCAGCCTGGGGCAGGGGAAGGGCCGGGCTGGTGTTGGATATTCACAGGCTAAAGGTGGGGAGCAGACCCAGGCCCCCAGGGGAGAGACTGGGGCCACTGCCTGGCTGGCAGGAGCTCCCTGGGGTTATGCGGGGAGCAGGGCTAGGCCCTGGGAGCTGGGGTTCAGAGCCTGGGGGAGCTGGGGAGTGAGATTCCGCCCTGACCCCCTCCCAGCCTCCCCTGTGGCCTGGCTGGCAAGGCCTGGGCGCGCCCAGCTCCCTGGAGTTGGCAGGGACCAAAGGGCGGAAAGCCGTCCTCCGCCCTCGCCCACTGAGACAGGAATCCGTGGCCCCGGGGGACGGAATCCGCAGCCACATTCCGGGTGCCCTGGTCGCCACTAGGCAAGGGTGGGGCAGGGCTGGGGCGCCAAGGCTGGCACCGGGGAGTGTGGGAACCTCGTGCTGCCAGCACCCGGGCTGGTGGCCCTCTTTGCCAGCCTGGCAAAGAGGTCGGTACCCCTCTGTCCGCCCTCTAGGGCCTCAATGGGGCCAAAGTGGGGTCCATGGTGGGAGGAGGGGGTGGTGGGGCCTGGATGTCTTCTGCTTGAGACCGGGTCACCCTCACGACCGTGGGGAGGTGCAGCCCTGACCCCCCGGGCGTTCTGCGTGGGCAGGCCCTGCCCCGCCTGGGCCAGTAGGGGCCTTGGAAGGGAGAGGGCAGCGGTGGGCTGGCCCGTAGGGGTCATGCTGAGCGACAGGGTCCTGGCCCGCTCGGATGTGCTCACACACGTCCGCACCCAGCCTGTGGCAACTTGCTCGCTGGCAGGAAGGCGGGCACGCTCGTCCTGGTGGCAGCCCCAGAAGTTCCCCAGGAGGGTCTGTTCCTTGATGGCTGGCGCAGATCCCCTGGGTGCAGGGCCATTGGGCTGCAGGTGTGGCGGCTTCCAGACGTGCCTGTCCTGGGGCATGGGGATGGAGCCCTGCTCCGAGGAGGGGGCAGAGTCCAGCCGGGCGTGGGCTGGAGGCCAGGCCGGTGCTCTGTCCAGTAGTTGGCCTTCCCACCCCCACTTTCCAGATGGAGAAACTGAGGCCCAGAGAGGTCAGGGACTTTTCCAAAGTCACACAGCAAGGTGGAAGCAGCACAGCAGATTCACGGTGGACTTGGAGAACCCTTGGAGACCTGAACCTTACTTTCCTGAGAGCCCGGGTGGGTGGCATCCCTGTCTCTGGCCTCAGTTTCCTCACCTGGGGAGTGGGCTCACAGTAACCACATGGCAGAGCCCTCGCGAAGTCAGGGAGGCGCCAGCCAACAGTCAGTGTCATCTGCCCCTACTCCCCACTCCCAGCACCCAGATAAAAGGCTCTGACGCACCGGGACCCCACAGCCATAACAAGGGGCCCCCTGGTGGCCACTGGTGGCACAAGGCCACCTGTCCTCTGCCCTTGAGTGATGGGCACATGGGTGAGAAAGGCCCTGAGGAGGGTAGGGGGCAGAGGGCAGGCCCTGGGGGGCACAGGGCAGGGGCTGCTGGGTTGGAGTGTCCATGGGGGTCCATGCAGGGGAGGCTGCGAATGCCGCCCCGTCAGGAGCTTGGATGGATCCTGCGGGTAGCTGGAGGCCATTGTGGCTGCGGGACGGTGTCCCCTGGAAGCTGACCGCAGGGGCAGCAGGGCCTGGGGCCGGGTTCACACGTGAGGGGACAGCAGCCCAACTCTGAGGGGGTGCTCAGTTGTGGGGTGTGTTTGGCCTGAGGCCTTGGCAGGTTTGGGCTGGGAGAGGAGCTGGCCAGGCACCCGAGGGCTCCAGGAGACTGGGGCGCCCACCCCCTTTCAGACCCCAGCGCGGTCCCCTCTGCTCCTCCGTCCTCAGAGGCCCGTCCTGACCCTAACTTGTCCCCGGAAGCCACCAGCGTGCAGGCTTGAGAGGGGCTTGTGGCTCGGGACTCCGGTGAGTGAGCGGATGTGGGGCCCTCATCCTCCCTGGCTCCCTGCGTGCCCCGCGCTCTGGCCTGGGGTCTGGTCACGGGCACCGTGCCACCTCCCCCGTCAGAGCTGGCAGGTGGTGATGGCCGGGGCAGGAGGGATGGGGCTGGGATGGACGGAACTCAGGGTCATGCTCTGGGCCCCGCCCTGGTGGGGGAGCATAGAGAAAAGCCGTGAGGGGCAAGGGTCACAGGCACAAGAGGGGCCCGGGTGGTCTGTGGGAGCCCACTGGCCTCTGGGTAAAAGGCTGGGCTCAGGCTCCGGGGCACTCACCTGGCCTCTGGGCACAGGGCGCAGGAACACGTTTTGGCTTGTAGCCTGTGGCCCCTGCTCCTTCCACTGCCAGCCCTGGGGGGCGGTGGGGTGCGGGGCAGGGCAGACACAGGCCTGGGAAGCCACCTCGGGCCCCATGCATCCTAGGACTTCTGATCTGCCCAGAGGACCCCTCCTCTCTGGGCCCAGTCAGTCCTGGCCTTCGGTAAGCACCCCTCTCCACTGTCCTTGGTGCCTGTGGCCAGGGCATCAGGAGACAGGGCTCCCTGTGACTGGCTCCCCTCCTGGGCTCTGTTGTCACCTGAGCCTGGAGGTTGAGCTGGGCTGGATGTCTGTGCCCCGGGCACAAGCCTGCCCTACCCCGGAGCTGGGCCCACCACACACGCTGGGACCCCCAGGTGGCAAAGCACTCCTCAGTGAGCGCTGACCAGGGCGAGAAGGCGGGCTGTGCAAACCTGGAGCCCAGCATCCCCAGGGGCTGCCACCCTGTGCATTTGCACAGCTCCCCATGCAAGTGGTCAGCGTGTGTGTGTGTGTGTGTGTGCGCGTGCGTGCTGTGGGCACATGGACACAGGTGCAGACCTAGTGAGTAGTCACACCAGCGCCCACCCACAGGCCCACACCCTCACACAGCAAGGAGCACAGACCACACACACTTGGTGACCAGCCCCACTCACGCACGTGTGAGCGGACCCAAAGCAATGGGGAGGGGGCTCGTGACTGGGTCCCTGTGTCTCCTCCAGGGTACTTGTAACAAGCCCCTCCCCACTACCAGGGGTTCACCACACACGGATGCAGAGAACCCTGACCAACCCTCCTGCGATGGAAGAAACACGCCAGGCAGAGGGGCAAATCGAGGCAGCTGGGACTCAGACCCGTGGTAGGGGGTGCCCGGACCCTCAGGGCGGCCGGGCCGCAGCACGTGGAGGAACCCGGCGGGGCGGCTCCGTGAGGAGGAGGGGGTCGGCCGCGCCCAGCCCCGTCGGGGAGCCGGCCTCTTCTCGCCCCCGCGGGCTGGGACCGGCCCAGAGCGGAGGGGTCGCCGAGGGCGCCGGCTCCCCGGGAATTCCAGGCGCGTGTGTCAGCGCGCTCGACTTCGCCGCCCCTGCGGCCCCCTCGGCCCCCTCGGCGGTTTGGCGCGGAGAGCTGATTCCCAAGGGGGCGGGCGGGGTCCACCCCGCACCCCCAGAGCGGCCCTGGCAGGAGCCGGTCTCCCTCTACTCCCTCCTAGTTTCTGCGCCCCAGGGGTCGCAGCTCCCCTGGGGAAGGAGCGGGGAGGGCCGGCACAAGAGGACTCGGACTGGGGAAGGGACGCCCCCGTCCAGCTGTTTCTGTACAGACCTCTACGTGAGCTGCGGGCGGCGTCTGGATCTTGGGCGCGAATCCCAGTCGGGCTTTGATTTTCGCATCTGGAAAATTGGAAGCAGAGCAGCGCCTGCCTCGCACAGTATCGCGCAAATAGAAGCCGCCACGGCGAGCGCCGCCAGTGCCCGGGATGGGACGCTGCATGCGAGCCCGGGGTGCGGGGACCCAGGACACCCACCCTGCCCGCCCCGGCTCGCTCTGGGGCTGCCTGGAGCCCCCTCTGGGTCGCACACACCGAAGTCTCTCTGCTCCAGGCCCGCCCCGGCGCTGCTCTGCCAGCGGCCTCGACAGGCCCCGGCGCGCTCAGGGCTGCGGGGCGAGGGTGGGTGCGCGCCGGCCCCGACCGGAGCGCGCCGGGGTCGGAGGGGCAGGGGCGGCTCTAGGCGGCGGGAGTGGGTGGAGGCGGCGAGGGGCTGCGGCAGGGCCCGGGGCTGGGGAGCTCCGGCCCGGGCCCTGCCGCAGCCCCTCGCCGGGCTCGGGGTCTAGACCGGGTGAGAGGAGGGCGGGGGGAGCCGGGCGTCTCGGGACCCGCCCGCGGCGCCCGGCCCCTCCGCGTGCCCTTGGGCGCTGCTCGCCCGTTTCTCCGCGGGGGAAGCGGTGGGTCCCGCGCACCCAGGGGAGGGGGCTCGGGATTTGTGTCCCAGCGCCCGGCGTGCTGAGGGGTCCCCGGGTTGCTCGGGGTAACGCAGACGGCACGAAGCGGTACGGGGCAAGCCAGCCGGCGGTCTTGGGCCGCGCCTCCGCCTCCCTCTGCCCTCACCGGCCCCTCGGGGCAGGCGCTCTGGGCCGCGAGGCGCCCGCGATCGGGGGAGCCCCGAGCGAGGCCCGCGGACGCAGGGCCGACGTCAGCCAGCAGGCGGCGCGGGGCGGCCGGCGGAGCCCCGCCGACCTGCTTCCCTAGGCCCGGCCGTCCCGTTCCGGAGCGCCCACCGGAATCGCAGACGGGGACCCAGGCCCCCGAGCCCTCGCCTCATCTTGAAGTTTGCGTGCAATAGGGGGGCAGGAAGGCGGGTTTTGGGGGCATTAGGTGCATGAAACTTGTGGAGCCCAGCTGTGTCCCTAGGAGATGACCTTGAACACGGCCCAGGTTCCTCCTTCACTTCCTCTGTGAAAATAGGGGGTGGGGGCGGGAAGAGAATTCCCTGCTGCTGGCCGGCCTTGCCCGGAGGAGACACGGGCCTTCGAGAGGCTGGGCCGCTGGAGTGTCCTGGGGGAGAGGGCTGAAGGCAGGCCCACTGGAGGCGGGGTGGCTCCCCGCTCCGCTCAGGGCGTGGCTGAGCCAGGAGAGGCTCCTCGGGACAGAAGCCCCTGTCCTAAGCCCGGGGGCCCTGTGGGGCTGGGCCTGGGGCTGGACACCTGGGAGGGCCTGCCTGTCCGCAGGGCCTGTGAAGAATGGGATGGAGGAGGTGGGGGGAGCCCGGCCTACAGCAGCGCCCCACCCCAGTCAGAGCTCGCTTGAGGCACCAGCCTGAGGGCACCGTGCTCACAGCAGGCCTCCAGCCTGGGACTCCTCCCCAGACCCTGGCCTCCCAGTGTCCAACCCCATGGAGGGAGGAGCAGGTCAGCTGGACACCCCTCTTCCAGCTACAGCATTGCCCGCACCTCGCCAGCACTCACTCTGGTGCCCAGGGCCTGCCCACCTGCCCCTCCCCTGCCTACCCCCACCCCCAACCTGGTGCCCCAGCCATCAAGGGTGCAGCCTTTCCTGAGCCCTTCCAAGCACTCACCCTGAGGATTGGCTTCCGTGTCACCCTCAGAGAACCCTCTTCTGGGCCTGGGCAGAGAACGATTCATCCAGCGGGCCGGGGTGTCCACCTGCTGCACAATCCAGAGAAAGGTTTAGCCCTTGCCTAGCTCCTGGGAGGCACCTTCCAAGCCCCTGGAGTGTCTGAGACAGCCTCTCCTGAGCACACAGCGGGCCCTTGGCTGAGTGGTGGGCGGGCAGCTGCCCCAAGGCGCCAGCCACTGGGCCTCTGTCCTTGGTTTCCCATTTACCAGGACACAGGCTGAAAGCAGCTGAGAGCAGCTGCCTTGGTTGTAGGCAGGCCTCCAGGTGAGAAAGCGGGACTTGTAGGGAAAAGGGAGGGGCCTCGTGGATGGATAGAGAGCAGGCCGGATGGATGCGTGGATGCAGGAAGCGGGGAATAGGGGGGTGGATGGGTGGATGGAAGGGCATGGAGAGATGGGTGGATGATGGAGAGATGCACGAAAGAGCAAGTGCAGCGCGTTGTTCATTGTAGAACGTAGGGGAGGAGTGTGTGAGGTGTCACCGTACAATTCTTTCAACTGTGCTGTGTGTTTGAAAATATAATACAATGTTGGGGAAATGTTTGTAGATAAGCCCTGTAACACACACGTACACACACTGCTGAAAACTCACAGGCTAGGACTTCCCTGGTGGTCCAGGGGTTAAAAATCCTCCTGCCAATGCAGGGGACACGGGTTAGATCCCTGGAGCGGGAAGATCCCACGTGCCGTGGGGCAACGAAGCCCGTGGGCCGCAATTGCAGAGGCCACGTGCTGCAACCCTGACGCCCACCTGCCTAGGGCCCGTGCTTGGCAACGGGAGAAGCCCCTGCTCGCCGCAGTGGAAGGAGAAAGCCTGCGCACAGCAATGGAGACCTAGTGCAATTGAAAAGAGATAATTAATCAACAAAAGTTTTTAAAACATCATGAGCTAAAGAAGAGATCATAATAGAAGTTTTTAAATACCCAGAGCTGAATGATAATAAAAACACTGTGTATCCAGACTTGTGGGGGGCTGGGCAGCAACAGCGGTGCTTCCAGATACACGGGTGGGAAAGAGGGAAGCCCCGGGATTGTCAGCGGCATCCCTGTCTCTCAGGGGAAGGGGTGTATCAGGGCTGCAGAGAGGCTGGAGGGAATAGTTCGTACTTGGTCGCACCAGTAGCCCATGAGCTGGAGCACTGGTCAAAATCAGACACCATGCCTGAGAGGGACCACACGGAATGCAGGTTCTCCCTGAGTTTTGCGAATCAAATGAAAATGTTGGGGGGAAAAAAGAAGGCATTGATGGGGAGACAGAATAACCCTGGAGAAAGCTTGAAAATACAGATAAAAGCAAGCTTGGGAAAGGATGAAGCAGGAAGCAAAGGCGAAGGAGTAGGTCTGCAAAGACAGAGTTCGTTCTTTGAAGAGACTCAACCAACGAAACAGACCAACTTGCGAGAAAAAGGAAAGAAGGGTTCCCTGGTGGCCCAGTGGCTAAGACTCCACGGTCCCAAGGCAGGCGGCCCAGGTTCCATCCCTGGTCAGGGACCGAGATCCCGCGTGTCCCAACCAAGAGCTCGCGCGCCAACCAGAGACCAACGTGCCACAGCTAAGACCTGGCACCGCCAAGTAAATGATCAGTGCTTTTAAAAAAGGAAAGAACACAAAAATAACAACGTAAATCGAAAAGAAGACGCAATGTCAGACTTAAAAGGAACCGAGAAGCCGCGGACTAACAGGAAATGGTTGCGAAAGGTGTATCAGATAAAGGATTTGTTTTCAGAATAAGTAAAGAATGTCCAGAATTCAACAGTAAAGGAACAAACAACCTGATCTGAAAATGGGCCGAAGACAAAGGTCCATATAGTTCAAGCTCTGGTCTTTCCGGTCGTCATGTACGGATGTGAGAGCTGGACCATAAAGAAGGCTGCGCAGCAAAGAATTGATGCTTTTGGACTGTGGGCTGGAGAAGACTCTTGAGAGTCCCTTGGACAGCAAGGAGCTCAAACCAGTCAATCCTGAAGGAAATCAACCCTGAATATTCATTGGAAGGACTGAAGCTGAGACTCCAATACTTTGGCTGCCTGATGCAAAGAACTGACTCATTGGAAAAGACCCTGATGCTGGGAAAGACTGAAGGCAGGAGGAGAAGGGGACGACAGAGGATGAGATGGTTGGATGGCATCACCGACTCGATGGACATGATTTGTGCAAACTCCGGGAGACAGTGAAGGACAGGGAATCCTGGCGTGCTGTGGTCCATGGGGTTGCAAAGAGTCGGACAAAACTGAGCGAATGAACAACAACAGAAGATCTGAACGTAGGCCTGAGGAAGGTGTCCTGCTAAAGGCAAATGAGCACCTGAAAAGATGCTTCCTCCCTGTGTCACTGGGCAAATGCAAATTAACCCACAGCGCGATACCACCTCTGAGAGAACAGCAGAAACCAGTAACAAGAATAAAAGAGCAACACCACACAAGAAACCGTGTGAGACATTTGCAAACAAAACTGAATGAAAACTCCCGACGTGTCACCGGTGAGAAGGCACAGCAGTGTAGCCTGGTGGAAGGGCGGGATCACGTCTCAGCGACTGGTGACCCAGGGCTTCCACTCCTAATATTTACTCAGGAGAAGTGAAAGCTCATGTTGCTGCAGACGCCTGTGCATGAATCTTTACAAGAGCTTTATTTACGGTCGCCCCAAACTGGAAACAAAATAGGTGTCATCCGGCTGGTGCGGCGGTGGCCCCTGCCATCTGTCCACAAGATGCCACCAGGGGAAGGGGCTGTCCGTGTGCCCAGTGGGCATGAGCCTCCAGTGCCTTGTCTGTCGAAAGACTCTGGACCCCAAAGGCTGTACAGGTCCGTTCACGTAATGTTCTGGAAGAGGCAAAATAAGAGAGGGCGATGACAGATGAGTGGTTGCTAGGGGTTGGGGTCGGGGAAGGATTACCTCTCAGGGGCCGCAGAGGGCAGCGTGGGGATGATGGAGCTTCCCCCCGCACGACTCTGGAGGGTACACAGCCGGGTGCATTTGTCAAAACCTGCAGAACTGAGGCTTCCCTGGTGGTCCAGTGGCTAAGAATTCGCCTGCCAATGCAGGAAACGTGGGTTCGGTCCCTGGTCCGGGGAGATCCCACCTGCCGCAGGCCAGATAAGCCCGTGAGCCACAACTACTGAGCCCACACGCCCTAGAGCCCATGGGCCACCGCGGGAGAAGGCCCCGCAGTGAGAAGCCCCCACAGCACAACTGAGAGAGCCTGTATGCGGCAGCAAAACCTGGCACAGCCACCGGTCAATAAACATGCTCATTTAAAAGGAAACCTACAGAGCTGAACACTGCAAAGTGAACTTTACTGCAGGTACATGAAGATTTTTTAAAGTATAAAACACCCATTTCAAAAGGCAGACAATAAGAAGGCACTGCAGACTGCCGTGTGTTATTTCTGAAAACATAAATGAAATGAACAAACTATTAGAAAACCGGAATGGGCTAGAGGAAATGAAAACCTGAATGAAGCGATGCTCGGAAGTCTTCCCACACAGACACCTGGAGCTGGAAGCACAGACACAGACACAGTGGTGCCTCAAAGCAGGCTCAGCTCTCTGACCGGGTTGGCAGGCGACTCTTGGCTCCAAGGGGCAGGGAGGAGCAGGGAGCGGGCGAGAGCGCAGCATGCAGGCAGAAGTGGCAGCCCGCGGCTGCAGCGGGGGACGGAAGCCTGTCCACTGTCTCCCTGACATCGGTCGGGGTTTGGGGCTCAACCTGGGACCCCAGACCCCACTGTGGCACCTGAAGGTGAGACCTGACACGTGGACACGTGGCCGTAGCACTCGCGCTTATAGAAAGGCCCTGTCCCCTTTCCCCGTGGGGGGACCTTGGGGCTGCCCAGCCCAGTGCTGGGTCCCTGCAAGGGGGTGACACGGAGCTGCCAGCAGTAATGGGAAGTTCACAGTGGAGCTGGGGCCTACTCCAGAATGAAGTTAGGATACAAGTTTCCTGAGCTTCCCAGGTGGCTCATTGGTAAAGAATCTGCCTGCTGTGCAGGAGACATGGGTTCAAGCCATGGGCCGGGAAGATCCCCTGGAGAAGGGAATGGCTACTCACTCCAGTATTCTGGCCTGGGGAATTCCATGGACAGAGGAGCCTGGCGGGCTGCAGCCCATGGGGTTGAGAGAGTCGGACACGCCTGAGCGACTAAACACCACCACGTTTTCTCTGCAGGGTCACACCGATACAAGAGGGACCAAGGGGAACGGAAGAAGTAAAATGACCTCCGTTGGCAGATGCTGTGATCTGATATGTAGGAAATCCTGAGGATTCCAGCTGAGTGGCAGGATACAAAGCGAACAAGGAAATCAACTGCGTGTGTACTCACTAACAGCAGAGAAACTGAGAAGGCAATTAGGAAGTCAGTTCCATTCTGTCTCTCTCTCTTTTTTTTTCCTACACTGTGAGTCCGAAGCATTTGCACTCCTGCCAAGTTCCCAGGGATGTGCTGTGGGTGGCTGGGGGCGGAAATCAGTTCCATTTTCAGCGGCATGAAAAATAATAAAATACTTAGAAATTGCCTGACCCAGGGAAGAGAGGAGGCCGCACCGTGGAAACCATGGACTGCGGCGGGAATCAGTGCAGACAGACAGGGAGGCCCACGCCCCGCTCGGACCGGAGGGCGCCCTGCCGTCACAGAGTGGGTCTGCAGTCACCGCAGCCCCTGCCCAAGTCCTGGTGACGTGACTGGTTTTGTTTTGTTCTGTCTGCAGAAATAGAAATGCTCAGAAATGCTCAGACGCTCAGTCGTGTCCAACTCTCCGAGACCCCTCGGATTGCAGCCCGCCAGGCTCCTCTGTCCTCGGGATCCTCCAGGCAAGAATACTGGAGTGGGTGCTATTTCTTTTTCCAGGAGACCTTCCCGACCCAGGGATCCAATCATGTCTCTTGTGCCTCCTGCATTAGCAGGCGGATTCTTTTGCCACTATGGTGCCTGTGAAGCCCCCAGAAGCAGAAACGTCCTCCCTAAACATCACGTGGGGCCTCAGGGAGGCAGTCCCAGGAATGCACCCTCGGGGCAGAGATGATGCCTCCCCTCAGCCTGGCCAGCAGAGACAGGGAGGGGGTGGGGGGTGCAGGAGGACAGGGCCGAACGGGGAGGGGGCCAGACGGCAGAGGAGCCAGGCCGAGACTGGGCGCAGCGTGCCCACTCAGCCCGGCCTCTCTACCTGGGGGGCGGGCACTCTGCCCACGCCCTGCAGGTGCTCACGCCCCTCCTGGAGTCCCGCCTGCACCCATCTCAACCCGGAGAGTGGAGCCCGGCCGCCTGCCCGTCACAGGGAGGAACGTGGGCCAGGGCTGGGGCCGGGTGGGGGCACACCGAGTCTGCCACAGTGTGTGGTGTGTGTGTGTGTGTGTGTGGTGGGTGGGTGTGTGTGTGTGTGTATGGGGTGTGTGTGTGCGGTGTGTGTGTGGGGGGGTGTGTATGTGTGTGTCTCTGTGTGTGTGTGCGGTGTGTGTGTGTGGGGGTGTGTGTGTCTGTGTGTGTGAGTGTGTGCGCACGCGCCCGTGCATGTGGGTGAGTGCCTCCATGGCCACGTGTGTGAGCGCAGCTGTGTGCACTGGGCTCTCCGGTGTGAGGAAACAAGCATGCCTTGGTGTCGCAGCCAGAGAGGGCGCGCCAGCGGGGCGTCCAGGCAGGGGTGGGCTCCCTCGGTCAGGCAGGTAATAGGCCCACGGAGTGAGCCTGTAGTGAGGGGCAGGAAGTGGGGGCCACTCCACCCTGTCCTGGCATTTCTGAGGTGGGGGCAGCCCACGCGCTGGGAGTGGAGGCTGTGGCTTCACACACACACGTGTGCACGCACACCCCTCTGCCCTGCCCTGAGCAGAGCCCCGACTGTGGGTTGGCTGCACCCCTGCTTGGTCACCTAGGACCCCAGCTGCAGGCCTGGCCCCTCCCCAGCCTGGCACTGCCCCCCGCTGCCCCATCCATGCCCTCCCGACCACAGCTGGCCACCTGCCAAGATTGTGGGTGCCTCGGTAGAGCCGTGACTCCTGCCGCCCGGCGCTCGGCAAACACTCGCTAACCCGGCGGCCAGACCGTGAGTTCCGGCCTCCCTGGTCCCCCCAGCCCGGCAGCCTCACGGGCTGTTACCCGAGTGCTGTAACCTGCTGTCGTCTGGAGCCCCAGCCTCCTGCAGAGGAAACCGGATTGCTTCCGGCGCAAGCAGCGGCTCGCACGCCAGCCGGGGTGTGTTTTTCCACGTGGGGCCTCTGTCTCTGCTGCGTCCGTGGGGGGAGGGGCGGGCATGGGTCCAGCGCCCTGACCGCCCAGCCCCAGCTGCTCCCCCACCCAGGTCCATTTGGGTTTTCACTTAGTAGAGAGGGTGACAGGCGGGGAGGGCCAGCAGCCCGGAGCCTGCGTGGCAGCACAGGGCTCACGGCGAGTTCCTGCCTGCCTGCCCTCCCGGCACCTCTGAGGGCCTCCCCAGAATCTGGGGCGGCAGTGGGTCAGGGGGGCCCCTCTGGGCAGGGCTGCCAGGCAGCCTCTGTCACGCAGTGGCGTTGGGGTCCCCCCCACCGGCGGCCCTGCTGACATTTGGGGCTGGAAGCTTCTCTGTGCTGCAGGGCGCTGTTCTTCCTGGGCGTTAGGGGTGCTTGGCACCATCCCTAGCCTCCAGCAGCAACCCCGCCCAGGTAGGAAACCCGACGCCATCTCCAGGGAGGCTCAGTGTCCCTGGGGACAAAACCTCCAGGTTGGGGACCCTGGGCTGCAAGGAATTGAGGCCCACAGGGGCCTCGAGGCAGGGGTCCGGGGGGGGGAGGCTCCTGCTCTCACTGGAGACCTGCCGTCTGCGGCTGAACTTTGATAGTAAGTGAGCCTGGGAGTAGCAGCCAGGAAAGGAGGCAGAGCCCTGGCCACTGCCCCCCACTCCGCCCCCCGGCCTGCAGAGGTGCTCCAGGCCGCCTCTCGGCTTCTGCCCAGCTCTCCCTGCCCTGGGGTAGGTGGCCGGCCACACACAACTGTGCTTCTGCTGGGCAGAGACTGTCCTGCTGTGCCCGCCGTGGGGGCCCTGACCTCTGAGACCCTCCCTGGGTCCTGGGACCCTGAGGCAAAGCGGGCGGTCCCCAAGGGCTGCTGAGGGTGGACCAGGGCCTGAGGGCTGCAGTCCTGAGGGGCGCTGGGGCCGCAGGGCTGCAGCCGGGTCTGGGCCGTGCTTGGGGAGGGGGTGGCCCTGAGGGAGAGCAGGGCCCCTGCTTGGACCTGGTGCGCAGTAGGCACTTGATTAACAGCTGCTGACGAAGCGAACGGCCTCGTCCTGCTGCCATGTGACTGGCTCACCAGTCACCAGGCCAAGTCCTAGGGGGCAGCCCTGACCGGGTGATCACTTGCCAGCTGGGCTGGCTGGGGGTCCCCAGCTGGCCCCACTGAGTACTGTCCACCAGGGCTCTGCCTGCTGAGGCTCCCTCCCTGGAGAGGCCAGGGACGACGCTCAGGGAGCATGGACACGCCAGGGACCACACTCGGGGCACGTGGACACACCAGGGACCACGCTCGAGGTGCGTGGACACACCAGGGACCACACTTGGGGCACGTGGACACACCAGGGACCACGCTCGAGGTGCGTGGACACGCCAGGGACCACGCTTGGGGCCTGTGGACATGCCAGTGATCACTCTCGGGGTGTGTGGACACGCCAGGGACCACGCTCGGGGCCTGTGGACATGCCAGGAAACACGCTCGGAGCGTGTGGACATGCCAAGGACCATGCTCGGGGTGTGTGACGTGCCAGGGACCACGCTCGGGGCACGTGGACATGCCGTGGCCAGGGTGGGAGTGGCAAGAGCCATGTCTGAGAGGTGCCCGTGCCCCTCGCGTGCCTGTCTCCACCTGCAGGAGCCTCGTGCACCTTCAGGATGAGCTCTTGTTCATCTTGGCGCCCCTGGCCTCCTGTTCTGTCCTCACGTATTAACTTGGGCCAGGCATCCCTGGCTGAACAGAAAGCCTCACTGTTAATATCGCCAGACTCTTCCCTTCTTTTTCCCCTCATGTAGTGCTTTTGAACACATTTTTAATGTCCTTCTCTGGCCAGGCTGCCAAGACACCCTCCTGCACATTCTGCTATTTGCTTCACGGCCTTGCAGACCCCCTCACTGGGGTTCTATTTAGAGCCAGGTCTGCCTGCCCTGGGGCAGCGGCCTGCGGTCCCCACCTGCCTTGCGCCGGGGCGGGGGACAGCCACCCGCTTTCTTCTGAAGCCTCGCTGTTCTGTGCCCCGGTAGCCGTGTCCCCCCCAACAGCTGTTGTCGTTTTTTTTCTGTGTGAAGGAGAAAGTCTCTTGCTACTTTCCAAACGTCCGGTGCTCCAAGTTTCAGTTTCCCCTTTCACCCTCCCAAGAACAATTCTTCCTGTCCAGAGGCTGGATGTGAGTTCAGTCTTTTTAAGAAAAACAAAAATCCTTTATTTCTTTGGCTGTGCCAGGTCTGAATTCTGCACTAAAGTCAGGATTTCTGTTCTTCCTCAAGGCATGTGGGATCTTAGCTGCAGCATGTGGGATCCGTTCCCCGACCAGGGATCGAACCCGGGCCCCCTGTACTGGGAGTGCAGTCTTAGCCACTAGGCCACCAGGGAAGTCTCGAGCATAGTCTTTAGAGAATGGTTTCCTCTCGTGGGGCGTATGCACAAGGGATGGGTGGACTCAGGGACCAAAGAGAGTGGGGTGCAGACCCGCAGCCCCCAGGGCTTGTGCACTGGGGGACAGACAGGGGGGCGGGCCTACCACAGAGCAGGAGTCGGTGGCCGGTGACCCTGACCTGGGTCCGGACCCCTCTGTGCCCCCAACAGACACTGGCGATCCTGGGTTCCCGAAATACCGCCAGGCAAAGCATGCTTGACGCTTTCTTCTGACAAGTGGATGGGTTGTTCTGGAAATTCTGGAGAGAACAGTAACATTGTTTGCCATCTTTAGCCTCCTGGGAGGAGCAACATTCTGTCGGTGGAGACGGAGTCTAGCAAGGCCTGTTGAGCTGCTGGGCCAGAACCACGGGGACTGAAGGTTTGGGTTCTCCACGAGGACCCTGCTTCGCAGGCTCTGGGCAGTGGGTCTCCTGGGGCTTCTGGGGGGGAGGAAGCCTCCTTAGGAGGAGCTGCCCCAGCTGCCCCACGGGCCCCGCTCCCCTCCATCTGCCCTCCTCGTTGGTCCCCCAGGCTCCCTCTCCCAGCTTCTGCTCTCCAAGCTCCTCTCTCCTCCTCCCAGATCAACCCCGCTCCGGACCCTCTTCTCATTTGGGGGCAGTTTCGTCCCTGGGCCTGGCCAGCATGCATCCCGCCCACCTGTCTGGGACCTGCCTTCGCCAAGTGGAAGAGAAGCTGAAGAGCATGTGTGCCTGAGGCAGTGCGTCCCCCCATACCCTGAAGCTCTTCTTGTTTAGGAACAGCACGCAGGGTCAGTGGGCACCATGAAATCAAAGACCACACTTCCCAGCCATCCCCCCAGCCAGGCATGGCCACAGCTCTGCATTCCTGAGGAGACGGGACCAGAAACAGTGTTTGGGGATTCTGGTGCATCTCCTCAAAGAGGAGGGGCCCCACTCTCCTCTACTTCCTTCCTTCCCGACACCTGGAATGCAGATGCGAAGGCTGGAGCTCAAGTAGCCATTTTTGACCAAGAGACAAGGCATCTGGTTTCCCAAGGCCGTGGAAGCGGATGGGCCAGCTGAGGGAGAGAGAGAGAGAACTCCACATGCTCAGCATGGCTGTCTGGGGCTTCTGCGGTGATGGGCAGCCTGTTCTGGGCTGATCTAGAGCACACTTTAACTCTGTTGAACCCACGACCTGTGGTTCACATTCAGACTGTGCCCCAGTCAGAGGAAGATGGGCCGGTAATGAGTTTCAGAATCACCAAGCTCCTGGGATGACTTCTGTAAAGCCCCTTTTTGTTCACAGCCTCTTCTCTCTGGAGGAAGCTCTCTCTGAAACCACCCTGAAAGCCCCTTCTCTGGGGGGCTCTGGGGAACTCCTTGTGAAAACACCAAGTCCTGAGGAAACCCCGGAGCCCCTGCTTCCCCTCCCCGGCCCCCGATTCAGTGACGCAGCATCAGTGAGGCTCAAGAGTTAGGTGGGGACAGCGGCCAGCAGGCAGGACAGCCTCGCAGACTTTCTGGAAGAAGAAAAAGCGGTCATCTCCCAGTGGATCAGGGTGGCACAGACAGATCGACACATGAGGAAGTAGGGCCTGGTCCAGGCGGGGCCATCTGGAGACAGAGGGGCCAAACGTGGCGTAAGAACAAAGCTGAAGAGACGGAGCACGTGACCACCCCCACAGAGGCGGGCAGACGGTCCCGCGAGTCTGGGACAACTGGAGGGTCCTCAAGGGCAACAGCTGAAGTTGACGGAGGAGACACGGAAGATATGAAAACCCCGAGTCCTGCACACTCGCGTCCTCAACAGTGTTACAAGGCAGCCCGCACGTCCACGGGTGGGTCACGGATGAACAGACGCAGTCCAGCCACACGGTGACACAGCACTCAGCCACACGGGGAGTGACATCTGACACCTGCTCCGGCGTGGGCAGGCCTTGAGGACCTCATGCCGAGTGAACCAGGCCCGTCACAAAAGGATGCTCCTGGGAGAGTCCACTCGTCGGGGGTCCCTGGAGCAGTCAGACCCACAGAGACAGAGAGAAGGAGGGCGGGGGAGGGCTGGGGAGCCGGGGCTTAGTGGGGACAGGGTTTCTGTTTGGGGAGATGAGCGTCCTGGAGATAGACAATGTGGTGACGGTCACATAGCAACGTGAGGCTGCTGGTCACAGCAGCGATCTCTTGAATGCGGTTATAACGGTAGATTTTGCTATCTATAATTGCTGCAGTGAAAATCTCTGAGTCCCTAGTGATACTCAGGGAGAGATAGAGAGAAAGAGTCTGACATCTTAGCTGCGGCAGGAGGTGGCTTGCTGCCCTTTGGCTGGGGGAGCAGGGAGGCCCCGGCTCCCTAACCACCCCCCCAGGACTGCTGGTGCCATCACAGATGGAGACACCACATGATGGGAACGTCACCACTCAGAAAGACCAAGTGCAGAGGCCGCCCTGGGGTGGGGAGTGAGAGGTCCGGGGTGGGGGACGAGACGCCAGGCATGCCTTCACGACGGGGGTCCCAGCGCCAGAAACGCTGACTGAACCGGCCGGGGCTTCAGACCCACTTCCCAGACCCGGGAAACCCGCAGTGGGGGATCATGTTAAACGACCCGGGGAGCCCCCAGTCACACACATCTAGACTGTGTGATGTATCGGGGGACGGCCGGCCAGGCCACCTCAGGAAGCGGGTGTCGGGGAGCGCTGCATCCGAGCGGGGCCACCGAGATGCCCGACACCAACCAGGTACGCGTGCCGGGCGCACTGTGCCTGCCGTGAGCCACCTGGCACCGCCAGCCGGCTGTCGGGGCCGAGGAGGGTGGGCGGGGCGTGTGGAGGCTCTGCAGGGGAACACGGCGCTGAGCCAGGGGTCCGATTCTGCTCACAGGCACGAAGCTTGTCTAGAAGTTCTGGTGCTGGTGTGGGTGGTGGTCACTCGGGCCGTCAGGACTCCTCTCCTTTCCCTATAAAGCCTTCCGAGGCTGTGAGGGGAGCGGAGACCGTGGCCTGGAGGAGCGCACTGTCCGGTAGGCGTCTGGACAGTGGGTCGCCGTCCGCCCCACTTCGTCTTTTCAGGTTTAAATCTGTGACTATATGACCCGCTTAAAACAACGACTAATGTTCCCCTGTCATGGGGAGGTGACGTGATGCTGCAGATGGAATGAGGGGTGCCTGCCTGGTGGAAGGGGGGTCCCGGGAGCTAGCGGCCTCTACGTGAGCAGCCCCCAGGCGTGTTGAGAAAATGGGCTGCAGCATGACCCTTATCCTGCCTGCAGACACTCAGCCTTCTGGAAACGCACCAGGCCCCTGGCTCCCCCGAAACCCCATCGCCCACGCCTGCCCCGCTGGCAGGGAGTTGCGCCGGGAAGCAGGTGGGGTGGGCGCTGCTGCCGCCCCACGGCTCGCAGTCCCCAGCTTCTCGGGGCCCGGCTCCCTTCCCAGGCCCCCTGAGGAACCCAAGGGAGGGCTCAGCTGCCCTTCTTGACCCCACGGCCACAACCCAGGGGGACGATGGCCCGAGCCCGTCTGCTGGGGGCTCAGCAGACGGGAACACGCAGATGTGGGGCCAGCACCCTCCGGGCTGCTGCAGATGCCGCAATCCCGGGAGGGCCCAGGCTGCCCTGCGATGACAGCTGTCCCCCGGCGTCCCTGAGGGCACTGGCCTGCAGCCCTGAAGTAGGCTCTGCTCCTGCTGAGGCCCTAGGTCCTCAGACCCCGAGGAGGCACCCTGGACCACCAAGCCTCGGCTCCGCTGCAGACCGCTCGTCTGGGCCTGCGCCCCTGGGTGGTGGGTGGTGCCCTTGGCAGTGGCCTGTGGTCGACGCCGTCGCCCCTGGGCAGGTGTCGGGGGGCTGAGGTGAGTCTTATGCCCAGATTCGCAGGCGTCCCACAGCCGGCTCCCCAGGCACTCTGGGACCCCCCTGAGAGAGCGCTCTGGGTGGAGAGGTTGCTGAGAGGGAGCCAGCCTCCAACCGCTGGCAACGTTCTGAGGAAAAGCGCCAAGTGGGCGCCTGCCCTCCTGGGGCCCTGGACGTGCTGGGCAGGGGCCTTGGTTCCACCTGCTGCCTTGCTGCTGGGGACAGGTGGCCCACAGAGGTTAGGGGGCCCAGTCCTGAGCTGGGCTGGAGAGCTGGGACTGCAGCAGGGATGCAGGGAGGGCCCCCAGGGCCTCAGCTCGAAGCCCAGATCCAGCCCAGGGTGACCAAGCGAGGTGGTGTGTTGCCTGCAGCCCGCCGTCTTCCGAGGACAGTGGCGTGTGCATTAGGCTGGGGTCCTGCAAGCCCTGCCTTCCCGAGTGGACCCTGGCTTCCTGGGGGATCCCATGGACCCCTCAAGAGAAACTCACCCACAGACACCCCCCGGCCTGGCTGGGATCAGCTACAGGGGGTCCAGGGGCTCAGGGACAGCACCGAGGCCCAGGGCCCAGCACAGGGCATGCTGGCCTTTCCTGCAGGGCCCTCCCCAGGATGAGGCCAGAGAGGGGGCTTCGGTGAAGCAGCTGGGCGCTGGGGCTGGGTGCTGTCCTGGGCCCGTGGGGCGGTGTCCAGAGGCAGCCCAGCTTCTTGCGCCCCTCGAGTGCCCAGGGGCGAGGCCTCCTGGGGGCAGCCCGGCTCCCCGTGCCCCTCGAGTGCCCAGGGGCAAGCCCTCCTGGGGGCAGCCCTGCTCTGCACCCACCAGCCTGGGAGGCCCTCAAGGTCTGAGCGCAGGGGCTCCTGGGGGTCCCCGACCCGGGGTGCAGCCGTGCTGTCTGGGCTCGGTAGGTCCCTGCAGCTCATGCCAGCTGGCCCCACGTCTGGCCCAGTGGCTGGGGAAGTCCTGAGTGAAAGCAGCTCTGGGCGTTGCCAGAAGCGCGAGCAGAAGCAGCCCTGGATCCGTTTTCAGGAAAGTGATGAGGCCACCGTCTCACCGCCAGTGAGAAGACACGTCAGCCGGTTGGCCCACCCCTGGTCTTGCTCTGTTTGCGGTTTCGGGGAGTTCTAGACACACTGCTGTTACTTCCTGAAAGCTCTCAGCCACTCCTGCTGAGAGGAGCGCGAGGCCGTGGGCCGGGTGAGTCCTGGGCTCCCACGGGAGCGTCGGGGTCGGGGGCTGAAGGCAGAAGCGGCTCCTCGGATGAAGGTGGGGGCTCGGTGGAGGGTCCTAACTGGGGTCCTTCACCAAGAGAGACCCCAGGGCCCGCTGGGGAGGGAGCCTGGGAGTTCCAGGGCCGGCGGCGGGAAGCAGGTGCTCCCCAGAGGACGTGTGCTTGCTGCTGCTCTGGGGGTGCTGGCGGGTGGGAATAAGGCACTGCCGCCCCGGCCTCTGGGAGCTGGTGGGGCCGGGGGCGTGTGCGTGTGAGGAGGGACCACAAGACAGGGGGCCCTGCTGGCCGGGCGGCTGGCTGGCCCCTTGGCACGGGGTCCAGTGCTGGGCACAGTGCGGGGTCCCGGGGTGTCTCCCAGGAACGGAGGGCCGGGGCTTTGGCTGCTGAGGACCAGGTGCCTCCCACCATCCCCACCTGGGTGGCGACAGGGTGATGTTTTAGGGGACCCTCTGGGCAGAGTCGGGGGACAAAGACGCCTCCGGGGAACATGGATCAGGGAGGGGCTGTCCAACCTCGCTGGCCGTTGGGGAGACGCAGGTGCAAGCCTTCCTAAAGGGGAGTGGTGAAGATGGACACCCGGGGCTGGAGAGGCCGGGCCGCTTGGTGAGAGCGGTGAGCTCGCCGAGCTCGGGGCCCAGGTCAGGAGGTCCCGCCCCGAAGTGTAAGCCGTGGGCAGACAGAAATGAAGTCAGCGCGCTGGTGTGACGAGGCGGGGGTAGGAGATGGAAATGACCCAAAAGTTCCAGCCGAGGCAAGAGGGGCGAAGGTGCAGTCGGGCAAAGGCGCTGCAGGGCAGCCACAGGGCGGGCCGGCGGCCGACACACACGCGTCCACGACGTGCGTCAGGGCAGCCACAGGGCAGGCCGGCAGCCGACACGGCCGCGTCCACGACGTGCGGCGGGAACCGGGAGGGAGGCCCGTGGGCGGGCGGGTCCTCGGCGCTTTGGCGGTGCCTGTTTAGAAAGCTCCAGAGTCAAACCTTTCAACGTGTATTCCAAATGAAGGGAGGGACGCGTGGCACCCACGGGCCGTGGCGCATCCGGGAAACAGCTCTGCAGGCCAGGTCACTCCCGGTCGTGTCTCTCCCTCCCGGGGGCTCCGTGGGCCCTTCCGGGATGTGCAGCTGCCGGGGTGGTGCCCAGGGATGGCAGGGACGGGGCCGGCGTCCACGGCTGCTGGAACCTGAGAGCAGGAGCCTCAGGCTGACCCAGGCCACCCACCCCACGGCCTGTGGCTACTGTGGCCCCCATCCCTCCTAAAAGCGCAGAGCAGGGACCCTGAGTCCCCCAGGCCCAGGCCGGCATTGCGGTAGGGTGGGCTCATCTCCCTAAAGCCTCCTGTGGGGCCTGTCACTCTATGTCCCCTGAGCTGGGACCACCCTGTGGGTCTCCCAAGGTGGACAGGATGCTGGTGAGGGCAGGGAAGAGCAGGCAGCTGGGCCTGGGGGGGTGGTGGATGTGTCCTTCTAAGCACCCGACTCTGGGAGAACAAGGGGGACCCAGGCCCCCCAACCCCAGCCCGCAAGAGCCCCAGGCGTGGGTGGGGAGGGGCCAGGGCCCTCTGGGGTGGGCAGGGATTGGATGCTGGGGGGGACAGTCCACCGGCCCCTGGGCGGGCTGGGCGGTGTCCTGGCTGCCAACCAGGGACAACCTGGGACAACCTGGGACATGCTGAGGCGGGACAGACACACAGCTCCCCCAGGCTGCTCAGCTCGGGGGGTGGGGCAGATGCACAGGACCGAGGACACGAGAGGAGCAGGAGGCGGCCAGGCCACCAGGTCCAGAGACCCTGGAGAAGCCAGGGGTGGAGACCTGAAGCCAAGTGTGCATGGGGGTGGAATGGCCCGGAGGAGCCCCGGGATGGGCCAGGCTCTGCGGGACAAGCGGCCCAGAGGTGGGTGGAGAGGCAGGAACCCCCCGGGCCTGGGCAGGGCAGGACTGGGTCGTCGGGATAGGGCCGTCCCAGCCGCTGGCCGCCCTGGGCTGGGCCTTGTGCAGCGTTCCCGCCCCCGCCCCGCTCCTCCCAACACGCCCCCCACCCCCACCCGCCAGTCCAGGCAGACGAGGGCACACCGACAGTCACGGCCGCCGCCCCAGACCCAGAGTCGGTGCTCTGTCTGCACAGGAGGGCGGAGCGGGGGGCGCCAGGCAGGGCCCAGACGCCCCCCAGCCTCAGCCAGTCTGCGCTCTCGGTACAGACCTCTGCCCACAGGCCTCGCCCCGCTAGGGGATGCACACCATCAGTTGGGCCACTTCCTCTGGCTTTTGCAGAAGTGACTTCTAGAGGCAGCGGGTCCATCTCTGCTCCCAGCTGTTCAGGGACGAGCTGGCAGGGCTGCCCCGGGGGAGGGACCACCCCCCAGCTTTCCCGAATCTCCGTTCTCACAAAGGGACTGGCCTCTCTCCCAGCGCGGGGCTGCGGGTCTCCTCCCGGGCTCACGTGGTTCAGGGGCGTCCTGACGGGTCCTAGTGGGTTGGCACCCCCCACACACAACTGCAGCTCATGAGGGCCACACTCACAGTGGACACCGGCCTTCCCGGAGCCCCTTTGTTGGGCTCAGCCCCCCTTCATTGGCTGAGCATGGTGGTGAGTTAGGGGATGGACAGGAAGACCCAGGGACCCCCAGACCCACACACACCAGTCGGTCAGGACATCAGTTTCAGAATGTTAACGGTGTTTCTCGACTCTTTCCTGCATCTCACCTTTGTCTGTGTTTTTGAGGTCTTGCTTATAAACTCTTTCTAAGCTGATGAACTTTATGCAGTTTCAGGGAAACAGCTTGGTTTCCTGTTATTTCTAGTTAGCTCGCCTGCTGGCATCACAGACAAGCCCTCCCGGCGCGAACGCCTTCAGCCGCCGGCTCCCCTGGGGGTGGGGGCTGGGCTCCAGGCCGGCAGGGAAGACCCTCCCTCAGACCCTCTCTGGCTGCTAGGACGGGGCCTGTGCTAGGGGCTCTCTGGTTCAGGAAGGAAGCAGGAGTGGGGGCTGGGATGCCACCCACCGGCCAGCACCCTGGAGCCTGCCCGCCCCTGCCCTGGGCTGGGGTCCCAGTCCCTTTCACAGGGTGCAGTCCATGCACTTTGAATCTCAGGTAGCTGTTTCATCGGGAGAACTCCTGGAAGGGATTTCGCCCTGTCAAAGGTTAAGCGCACGGAAGACCTTTGAGGCGCGTTGCCAGATTGCGCTGGAAAGCCTCTGTGCCCATTTATGCCTCCCGTCCCCAGCGTGGAGGAGCCCACTTCCACACTCACTCGCCAACACTAAGAGTTGAAGTTCTTTATCTGTGCCAATCTCACGTGCAAGACAGAGATTGCCGTTTGGTTGTTTTGCGCACACCTTGTTTTGACTGCGTGAGCGGAGTTGAGTGTTCTTCCAGTTGAGGTGTTTTCACTTTCGTGAATGATCAGCTTTGACACTTGTTTTTGTTGATCTGTGGGACTTCTTTCTATATTGAGACTCTGCTGTCGTATCTGCAGGGTAAACACGAGACTTGCGTGTTTTGTTGCTCAGTCGTGTCCGACTCATTGCAACCCCGTGGACTGTGACCCACCAGGCTCCTCTGTCCACGGGATTCTCTAGGCAAGAATACTGGAATGGGTTGCCATTTCCTTCTCCAGGGAGTCTTCCCCACCCAGGTCTCTTGCATTGCAGGCGGATGCTTTACCATCTGAGCTACCAGGGAAGGCCGAAATCCAAGACTTGGTGTGTAACAAGTGCTCACTAACCATTTGTCCAACAGCTTGATTTGTGGTTTAATCTGAGTTCCCTAAAGCAATTTCTGCCCGCTCTTGCTCCAGGTCACTTTACACCCTGGGAGCGAACGTCTCCACAGCCCCGTCCCCGCTGTGTGACGGGCACTGCTGCCCAACCCTGAGCCTGGAGCCTGCGGACATGCCAGGTGAGAGCCCCACCCAGGCCTCCTTTGACTCAGAACGTTTAGGAGGGAGCCCGTGCGAATTTTTCTACAGTGTACCTGGTCTCATAACAGCTATAATTGCTTCAAAAATTAGCATGCAAAAGGAGACGTCTCAGAATAAAAACTAACCCGGAGACAGTAAAGCCAGAGGCGCCCCATCCTGTGAGGGGCCTGGGCCCCACAGAGCCTGCCCCTCTGTCTCCTGGGGCTCGCCTGCCCCAGCCCAGAAGGCTCCTTTCCCGGGAGTTCGGGTCCTCTGAGTGGCCCCGGGGCAGGGGCGCTCTCACCCCTGTGCCCAGGTGTGGTCGCCAGATGGCTGGGGGTGGGGACGGGGCACAAGCAGGTGAAGACAGGACCCCGCATGCTGCCCACGTGGCCCCAGCAGGTGGCATGTGACTGAACTATGCTGAGTCCAGGGGGCACCCTCGAAGGCGGGCGGTTGATGGGGGACCCGGGAGCAGGAAGGGGCCCACAGGCCTCACCTGAGCCTCCACCTGGGCTTCGGGACCCCTCACACCCTGCCCCCCAAGGGGTTGGAAGACAGGGTCGGCACTGGGATGGACCCAGGGCGATGCTGTGGTTCAGGCGGTGGGCTGCCGGTTCGTGGAGGACTTGTCCAACCAGAGGGGACAGTTGGTCCAGGCTGGGCCAGCTTGGGCCAAGACAGGTGTCAGCTGCCTCCCACCCGAGAAGTGCCCTCCCGCCGGCTGCTCCCCACGTACCCCCGGCCCCTGTGCTGGGTGCTGCCAGCTCTCGTGTGGGGAACTGACGCCTGGGTCTGGTGACTTGCCCACACCCTCCGTCGGCACATGGAATGAAACCCACGTCCCAGGGGGTTAGGGTGGGGGTGGGGCCGCAGAGAAGGGACAGGCTCACAGACATCCGGATGGCCACTGCCAGAACAGAAAGACCCAGCGTGGTTGAGGATGTGGAGACGGCAAATGGAGCAGCTGCCGTGGAAACCGTCTGGAGGGTCCTCAGAAAGCTACGGAGGGGCTCATCACACCAGCCAGCAATACGCACTCAAAGGAAGTGAACGCACGTGTGGAGAAGGCATCGCACACCCGCGGTCATAGCAGCCTGTGTCCCTGGCCAGGGGAGTGGAGACGCGCCTGTGGTCTAGCCACAAGCGACTCTGAGCTGCCCTGAGAAGGACCCGTGGCTCTGAGGATGCAGGGCCCAGTCACAGGACACATTCTCTCTGTAAAATCTTATTTGTTGTTTATGTTTGACTGCTGGGTCTTCGTTGCCATGCGTGGGCTCCTCTAGTTGCGGAGCACAGGCTCCAGAGTGGGCTCAGCAGGCGTGACCCCCGGGCCTCGCTGCTCAGCCGCACACGCCATCTTCCCAGACCCAGGACTGGGGCCGTGTCCCCTGCATGGGCCGGCGGATTCTCAACCACTGGACCACCGGGGATGTCCAAGGTCACACTCATTACCGTGCACTCCTAGGAGGGGCTGGGGGTTAAATCAGGACAGAGTTTCAGTTTTGCGAGATGAGAAAGTTCTGCAGATGGACGTGGTGAAGGCCGTACAGCACCATGAAGGCGTTTTGTGCCACAGAAGCAGACGTGTGGAGGGTTGAGATCGCCACTTTTACCTTATGTCTGCTGCTACGTCGCGTCAGGCGTGTCCGACTCTGTGCGACCCCATAGACGGCAGCCCACCAGGCTCCCCCGTCCCTGGGATTCTCCAGGCAAGAACACTGGAGTGGGTTGCCATTTCCTTCCCCAGTGCAGGAAAGTGAAAAGTGAAGGTGAAGTCGCTCAGTTGTGTCCGACTCCTAGCGAGCCCGTGGCCTGCAGCCCACCAGGCCCTCCGTCCATGGGCGTCTCCAGGCAGGAGCACTGGAGTGGGCACCACTGCCTCCTCCATATACATACACCTTATGTATGTTTTACTAGGATTTTAAAAACGGGGGGAAACGGATGAGGGCGCAGTTGGACTTTGGGGTCACCCTGCGGGCCGTCGCCTCCACCGCCTCAGGGCCAGCCGTCCGGCCCTTCTCGATGGGCCTTCGGCCTCCTTCACAGCCTCACTGCTCGCTGCCCGCCCTCACAGTGTGCCCCTGCTCAGTCACCCAGGCGTGTCCAACTCTTTGCAACCCCGTGGACTGTAGCCCGCCAGGCTCCCCCATCCCTGGGATTCTCCAGGCAAGAACACCGGAGTGGGTTGCCATTTCCTCCTCCAGGAGATCTTGCCAACCCAGGGATCAAACCTGGGTCTCCTTCATCTCCTGCACCGCGGGCGGGTTCTTTGCCGCTGAGCCACCGGGGAAGCATGGCTCTCCTCCCGCCTTCACAGCCGGCCACGGCGAGACGCCCACGGTCATGCCAGCTTTGGGATGTGCCGAGGTTTCTTTGGCCATTGGAAAGGCCTGTGGAAGGGCCCAGGGGTCTTCAACCTCGACTGTAAGTAACCAAAGAGTCTTCACGCCTCAGGGATCACCGGGCTACAGAAGCGAGAGCCACGTTCTGCACCATCACTGGGGCCGCCCCGCCCCGTGCAGCCCACTGTCCAGTCCCTTGGCTGGGTACCGGGGCCACCCTTGCCAGAGGCCACTGCATCCAGAGAGGCCTGTCTGCACCTGGGCACTGCCCGAAGCTCCCGCTGACCTCAAGGGGCTGCTCCATCTCCATTGTGCACTCTTGGAGAACCAGGCCTTTACACGGACAGCACCTCCACAGGCCAGGCTCACATTCTTCCTGCTCCCAACAGGGACCCCAAAGCCCGGGGGCCGTTCGCTCCCTGTGCCAACCCGCCAGCCTCGGCACGGTCCCAGCACGAGCCCTGCAGAGCCCCAGGAACGCCTCCAAAGGACAGTGTGAGAGCACGGCTGAGCCGACGGGGTGGAGGAAAGAGGAAAGTGGGGGGCGGTGTGGGCACTGGGCGTCCTGGTGTCTCCGGGTCCCTGCACGTGCTGTGGGCCGGGGTGTCCCGTGATGACGGACAGCGGCGACTGCCCCGCGTGCCTGAGTCAACGGAGGACACGGCCAGGCCCAAGCTGTCGGAGCTGGTTTTATATTCCGCGACTGATTCTGCCTGTCTGTTTCCCGAGGGGACGTGGACCCACCCACAGAGGGTGGATGTGGGTTTTGAGTCAGGACCTGCCCAGGGATTCCAAAGGTCAGCGCCTCCCCTTGGGAGGACGGCCCCCCTCCACTCAGGAAGTGCCCCCAGGTGACGCCCCACTAGACACACGCGCACAGCAGCTGCCAGACAGGAGAGAAAGCCGGGCTGTGGGAGGGTCTGCGGGCCGTGCGTTGTGGGAGTGGGCCCTCCCTGCGAGACTCCGCGTGCTCGGAGGGTCGCTCCAAGTGATCTGATCCACGTGGTCTGCAGCCACGCCCGCCCTCACGCTTGTCTGTGCCCCGCAGGAAACACCACGCTGGAGACCGGCCCTGCGCTGGGGGCCCTGTCGACGGGCGGGTCTCCCCACACATGCGACGTGCCCTTCGACGAGAGCAGGGTGCTCCTGGTGACCGTGTACAGTGGCGTGTGTGCGCTGGGCCTGCCGGCCAACGGCCTGACGGCGTGGCTCACGCTGCTGCAGGCACGTCAGGGCCACGTGCTGGCCGTCTACCTCTTCTGCCTGGCGCTCTGCGAGCTGCTCTACATCAGCACCCTGCCGCTCTGGGTCATCTACATCCAGCACGGGCACCACTGGCCGCTCAGCCCCTGGGCCTGCAAGGCGGCCGCCTACATCTTCTTCTGCAATCTCTACCTCAGCATCCTCTTCCTGTGCTGCATCTCCTGCGACCGCTTCCTGGCGGTGGTGTACGCGCTGGAGACGCGGGGCCGCCGCCACCAGAAGACCGCCATCCTCGTCTCCGCGGCGGTCTTCCTTCTCGTCGGGCTCGTCCACTCCCCGGTGTTCAAGATGGAGCACAACGGAACCTGCTTCGAGACGCTGCCGATGGACCGCAGGGTGGCCGGGTACTACTACGCGCGCTTCACGGTGGGCTTTGCTGTCCCGCTGTTCATCATCGCCGTCACCAACCAGCGCATCTTCAGGACCGTCCAGCTGAGCACCAGCCTGAGCACCGCCCAGAAGGCCAAGGTGAGGCTCCTGGCCATCGCGGTCGTGGCCATCTTCCTGGTCTGCTTCGCCCCCTATCACCTGGTGCTCCTGATCAAAGCCGTCGCCTTTTCCTACTACAGAGGGGCCGCAGACCTCGTGTGCACCCTTGAAATCCGCCTGTACACGGTCTCCGTGGTGTTCCTGAGCCTGGCCACCGTGAACAGTGTGGCTGACCCCATCATCTACGTGCTGGCCGCGGAAGCGACACGCCAGGAAGTGTGCAGAATGCACAAGGGGTGGAAAAAGTGGTCCACGAAGACTGACAACACCAAGCTCACGTGCTCGAAGGACTCAGATGAGGCACGGTCGCCCATGTCCCTCACAAACAGCTACGGCTTCCCTGAGCCCGTCCACCCACCGGGGCCATCGCCAGGCTCCCCAGAGGGGCTGGCCGAGGGGTCCTGCTGAGCCCAGCGCAGGAGTTCAGGGCTGGCCACCCGGTGCTGCTTGGAGCCCGCTAGCCAGTGTCCACGGTACTGGCTGGGGAGCCCCCTCTTAATGGCTTGCCCCCAGTTTCTGGTCCCTGGAGTCTCTGCTGCTGGGGGTCCCGGCTGAGCAGAAGCCCCAGGGAAGGGAGCAGCACAGACTGGGTAAGGGCGAGCCTGCTGGCTGCGGGAAAAGCACATGGCGGGTGGGAGCGCTTGCTCTGGCAGGCGCTGTCCGCTATGAGCGCACAGCAGGGCGGCTGGCACAGGCCGTGTGCCCGCCTGGTGCTCTGGCAGCTGGCACAGGCCATGTGTCGGAGCTGCCTGTCAGCTTTCGCGTGATGACTTTATTTCCTGAGCTTTTCTGCAAGCGTCGCTTGGATGCGAGTAAGCGGCTGGGCACTTCTGCTTCTGACAGCGTCGCTTGGATGCGAGTAAGCGGCTGGGCACTTCTGCTTCTGACCCAGGTCGTCCATGCAAACTGTACCGCTGGTCCAGCTGTATCCCAGGCCCTTGGCCGGGACAGCTCGGCACTGGGGCCCTGAGGGGGGCCGCAGGGTTGGGGGGAGCTGCAAGGTGGGGTGCAGTCCACGTGGCCTCCGGGGGAAGCCCCGCGTGTGCGTGGCAAGCACGCCTGTGGGCTGGGAGGGCCAAGGGGCACCCCAGGCAGGGGGACACGCCCAAGGGCTCCGAGGACCTGGCAAGTTGTCAGCACGGAGGCTTCCTGGCTCCCCTGTTGGGGTGGAGCTGCCGAGGGCCAGGCCAGGCACAGCGCTGCCTCTGTGTCCCCATTGGTAGCAGGGCCCGTGACCCCGGCCTCAGTGGGTCAGTGGCGGGGGCTGACTGCACGCAGCCCTGAGGTGGTGTCAGGGTCAAATTCTGCTCCCGCTTCTCTAAGGCCGCCTCGATGGGTGAGCTTTACTGTGAAAGACCCTAAGACATGTGATTTCACATCCGGGAATAAAAACACAAGAGTACGCCAACTTCCTCATGTGCAGAAACGTCACTTTACTTCTCAGGCTCAGGGGGAGGGCCAGGCTGGGGGCGGGGAGCGTGCCTGGCTCTCCAGGTGATGGGCGGGTTCTAGAAAAGTCCGGAGTGTTCACAGGGCGTTCCCTCAAGGCTGACACAGGATTCCTGGGGCTGCTGTAACTAATCACCGCAGGATCTCCCAGCTGTCAGGCTGGAGGTCTGGATCGAGGCGTGGGGGGCCCTGGGGGCCTGGGCTCCAGGCCTCTCCCTCGGCCTCTGGAGCTCACGCATCCTTGGCTTCCTGGGTGTGGCCACATCACCCCAGGCCATCCCCCTGTCTCTTGTCTGTCTCTTTGGACCTGGGGCTTCCCTGGATAACCCAGGGTGAGCTCATTGCTACACCCTTAGACAGAGCCTATTTCCCAGCAAGGTCCTGCCCGCAGATTCCAGGGCGCAGGATAAGACATATCCTTCTGGGGGCAACAAGCCCACCCCCCACAGATGGCAACAGGAGGCAACAGCCGTGCTGTATGGCTCCAGGGGGAGGTTCAGTTCAGTTCAATTCAGTCGCTCGGTTGCTTCTGACTCTTTACGACCCCATGGACTGCGGCACGCCAAGCCTCCATGTCCCGGGAGAGGAGTGGCCCCCGGACTCACGGCTCACCCCTCACCTGCTGTGCACCTGTCACCATCTGCGTGGTGGCACCCGTGACAAACCCGGTCACCATGAGAGCACCCCACGACTGTGCGCTGGCCTCCCAGTCGCTGCGAAAATCTGCTTTAAAAAAATGAATGATGGTAGTTTATCATTTTCATTAATACCTTTTCTTGGCAGCCTCATGCCACTTCCTTGGCAGTCTTGGGGAAAGTTCCTGGTGTCTGAAATCCCAGGCCTTCTCAGGCAGCCCTCCTCCCAGGACTGTCTGCACCTGAGCCTCTTGGTGTCACTTGCCCCGGGGTTTCACCACCAGGCTTCCCTGGTGGCTCAGCTGGTAAAGAATCTGCCTGCAATACAGGAGACCTGGGGTCCAATCCCTGGGTTGGGAAGATATCTGGAGAAGGAAATGGCAACTCACTCCAGTGTTCCTGCCTGGAAAATTCCAAGGACAGTGGAGCCTGGTGGGCAACAGTCCATGAGGTCACAAAGAGCTGGACAGGACCGAGTGACCGACACTTTCATTTGTTGACATTTTATGCCTCAATTTTCAATCATGGACATAAAGCTTGTGCTCCCACCGAGGGGGACCCTCTGGGGCTCAGGGTCTCCAACTCCCCTCTGTAGGTGTCCTGGGGTGGCCGACACAAATGACCACAAACTGGGATGACATGTCTTAGAACAACAGGAATTGACCCTCTCACAGCTCCCAGGCCCAAGTTCAAAATCAAGATGTCAGAAGCCTCCAAAGGAGGGTCCTTTCTGCTCCACCAGCCTTTGGTGGCTCCAGGGGTCCCTGGGCTTGTGGTTACATCACCCCAATCTCTGCTGCTTCTGTCTTTGTGTACCCTCTTTTGTGTCTCTCTGGGGTGCCCCTTCTGTCTCAAGGCCACGTGCCAGGCCCCAGAGTCCATCTAGCCCCCTGGTGCTGCACTCCTGGGTCCGCAGTCTCCCTGGCCCAGTGGCCCCATGCTGGGGCACTGCTTTCTGTCCTTTCTCCCTGCGGAGCCAGAGCCCGCCTCGCTGGCACCAGGGTGACCAGGCTGCCCAAGGAGCAGAGGCATCAGACAGAGGCGGGGTGTGTACTGTGCCCCGCTGTCAGCAGGCTCCATCCTTGGCCCGAGGGGGCTTCACCTGCCCTCGGCCTGGAGTGCAAGGGTGTGCAAGCCTCAGGAATGGGCCTGTCCTGTCCACTCCATCCCTCCTCCGCCCCTCTGTCCTCTCATGAGACTGGCTCAGAGCACCGCCTGGTTTGTGCATGTCACGTGACCCTGGACGCACATCCCCAGCTCCCAGCAAAGGGGCTTCCCAGTGAATTCACGACCACATCTTCACACCCAGACTGGGAATCCCCTGCTCCTCCATCTTCTGCTGACGTCACGCCACCAATAAGCAGCCCCTTTCTTCCCTAGAGGGATCCATCGGGCACTGTCCCGTCCACCAGCTCACCACTGAGGCGGGGGGTGTGGGGCTGCCAGGGGTTTGCCAGGAGGGCTGACCTGGAGAGCCTCCACCCGGGAGTCTCAGAGGTGCCTTCAGGGATGGGGCAGGGCTGCAAGAGGCGAGAAGGCGGCTGCGTGGAGGGCCATCGCAGCTGGGGAGGGCAGGCTCCCCGAGGACGGCCCCGGGTCCCAGTCCAGGTTCTCAGCCCTCAGTGGAGGGGCCAAGTGGGGAGCTGATGTGGAAGACATCTGGGGAGAAATGTGTGAAGAATCGGGGCGGCGGTGGGAGGGGTTGGGGGAGGACTCGGGGCCAGACCCCATATCGGGTGCCTGCCCCTGGGAAGCAGGACTGACAGGACAAGCGGGGTGGGGCTCAGAGCCGAGAGGCTCAGGAAGGGCCTCCGCAGCCCCCTCGCGGGCCGGCCGCAGCCATGGGCAGGGGGCCGGGTGCGTCCAGGGGGCAGCCAAGGGCCGCGGTCCCGCAGGCTCGCAGCTGGCTGTCTTAGCGAGGCCTCATGCCGGCCACGCGCGCCGCCCGCCTCAGGATCTTCCCCTGGAATTTGGGAATGGCCGCAGGACCTGCCCGCAGCGCTACTGGGGGTGCTCATCGACATCGGCAGTGTCCCCAACGGAAGCTGCGCCCGACACCGAGAAGGCGCTCAAAACGCAGAGCATCGGTCCCGCTTCCTGCGGGTCTTTCCCGAGCCCTGCGAGGACCCACCTTCCTCGACGGAGGCGCGTCTGTCCCGGCGGCGACCCCTAGAGGGCGCGCGCGGCTGAGCGCCCAGCGCGTCCGGCCCGCGGCCGCCAGGGGGCAGCACCTCCCGAGGGGGCGACTGCGGGCGCGGCGGCCCTTTTCCGGCCGGACGCGGACCCTGAGAGACGCTGTAAGACCGGAAACCGCGCGTATTGCGCGGGCAGGGCATGCGGAGCCGGGTCTCAGAAGACGAGAAGCCGAGAGCGGCCCTGTGTCCGGTGACAAGCAGAGGTTGACGGGGACATCAGGCCGGCGCCCGGCCTCGTGCGAATCCGGAGAAACCGCAGGCGCAGGGGGCGGCGGGCCGGGCTGCGGGAGCTGGGGACCCCGCCCGGTCCGCGGGGAGGGCGCAGGGCCGGCGGAGGCCCTGCCCCCGGCCTGCCGGCGCCTCGGATTTGGACGGGACCCCACATGCCACTCCGAGGACCTGGCCAAAAGCACGGAGAGCTTCCGTGCGGACGGATATCGGGGGCAGCATCATTCCATAAGCAAAACGTGGTCTATGATGAGAGCGACTGTCACTCACTTCTGACACCTGCTACCGTGGGGATGAGCCTCACAACGTGCAAAGTGAGAGGACTGCCGTTTGGTCCAGTGGCGAACGAAGACTCCAAGCTCCCAATGCAGGGGGCCCAGGTTGGATCCTGGGTAGGGGACGGGGGAGTCTGGTGGGCTGCCGTCTATGGGGTCACACAGAGTCGGACACGACTGAAGCGACTTAGCAGCAGCAGCAGCAGCAGCAGGGGAACTAGATGATGCTGTGAGAGTGCTGCCCTCAATATGCCAGCAAATTTGGAAAACTCAGCAGTGGTCACAGGACCGGAAAAGGAGACTTTTCATTCCAGTTCCAAAGAAAGCAATGCCAAAGAGTCTTCAAACTATGGCACAGTTGCATTCATTTCACGTGCTAGCAAGGTTATGCTTAAAATCCTTCAACCTATGATTCAACAGTGTGTAAACCTAAAGCCTCTGGATGTACAAGTGAGATAAGATAGAGGAACCAGAGATCAAATTGGCAACATCCTTTGGATCGTAGGAAAAAAGCAAGGGAATTCCAGAAAAACATCTACTTCTGCTTAAGTGACTAAGCTAGAGCCTTTGACTGTGTGGATCACACGGATCCACAAACTGTGGATCAACAAACTGTGGAAAATTCTTCAACAGATGGGAGTACCAGCCCACCTTACCTGCCTCCTGAGAAATCTGTATGTAGGTTAAACAACAGTTAGAACCGCATATGGAACAACAAACTGGTTCCAAATTGGGAAAGGAGTACCACAATGCTGTGTATTGTCACCCTGCTTATTTAAATTATATGCAGAGTACATCAGGAGAAATGCCAGGCAGGATGAAGTTCAAGCTGGAATCAAGGTTGCTGGGAGAAATATCAATAACCTCAGATATGCAGATGACACCACCCTTATGGCAGAAAGAAAAGAGGAACTAAAGAGCCTCTTGATGAAAGTAAGAATGGAGAGTGAAAAAGTCAGCTTAAAACTCAACATTCAGAAAACAAAGATCATGGCATCTGGTCCCATCACTCCATGGCAAATAGATAGGGAAAAAATGGAAACAGTGACAAACTTTATTTTGGGGGGCATTTGCCCAGCTGTGGATGTGACTGGTGATAGAAGTAAAGTCTGATGCTGTAAAGAGCAATATTGCATAGGAACCTGAAATGTTAGGTCCATGAATCAAGGCAAATTGGAAGTGGTCAATCAGGAGATGGCAAGAGTGAACATCAACATTTTAGGGATCAATGAAATAAATGGACTGGAATCGGTGAATTTAACTCAGATGACCATTATATCTATGACTGTGGTCAAGAATCCCTTAGAAGAAATGGAGTGGCCCTCATAGTCAATGAAAGAGTCCAAAATGCAATACTTGGGTGCGATCTCAAAAATGACAGAATGATCTCTGTTTGTTTCCAAGGCAAACCGTTCAATATTACAGTAATCTAAGTCTATACCCCAACCAGTAATGCTGAAAAAGCAAAAGTTGAACGGTTCTATGAAGACCTAAAAGACCTAGAACTAACACTGAAAAAAAGCTGTCCTTTTCATTATAGGGGACTGGAATGCAAAAGTAGGAAGTCAAGAAACACCTAGAATAACTGGCAAATTTGGCCTTGGAGCACAGAATGAAGCAGAGCAAAGGCTAATAGAGCTTTGCCAAGACAACGCGCTGGTCAGAACAAACACCCTCTTCCAACAACACAAGGTAATACTCTATACATGGCATCACCAGCTAGTCAATACCAAAATACGATTGATTATATTCTTTGCAGCCAAAGATGGAGAAGCTCTATACAGTCAGCAAAACCAAGACCAGGAGCTGACTGTGGCTCAGATCATGAACTCCTTATTGCCAAATTCAGACTCAAATTGAAGAAAGTAGGGAAAACCACTAGATCATTCAGGTATGACCTTAATCAAATCCCTTATGATTATACAGTGGAAGTTTCAAATAGATTCAAGGGATTATATCTGATAGAGTGCCTGAAGAACTGTGGATGGAGGTTCATAACATTGTACAGGAAGCAGGGATGAAGACCATCCCCAAGAAAAAGAAATGCAAAAAGCCAAAATGGTTGTCTGAAGAGGCCTTACAGATAGTTGAAAAAAGAAGAGAAGCTAAAGGAAAAGGAGAAAAGGAAAGATATACTCAGCTGAATGCAGGATTCCAAAGAATAGCAAGGAGAGATAAGAAAGCCTTCCCCAGTGACCAGTGCAAAGAAATAGAGGAAAACAATAGAATGGGAAAGACTAGAGATCTCTTCAAGAAAATTAAAGATACCAAGGGAACATTTCATGCAAAGATGGGCACAATAGAGGACAGAAATGGTATGGACCTAACAGAAGCAGAAGATATTAAGAAGAGGTGGCAAGAATACACAGAAGAACTATATTAAAAAGATCTTCATGACACAGATAGCTGCAATGATGTGATCACTCACCTAGAGTCAGACATCCTGGAATGTGAAGTCAAGTGGGCCTTAGGAAGCATCACTACAAACAAAGCTAGTGGAAGTGCTGGAATTCCAGCTGACTTATTTCAAATAATAAAAGATGATGCTGTGAAAGTGCTACACTCAATACTCCAGTGAATTTGGAAAACTCAGCAGTGGCCACAGGACTGGAAAAGGTCAGCTTTTATTCCAATCCCAAAGAAAGGCAATGCCAAAGAATGTTCAAACTACTGAACAATTGCACTCATCTCACACGCTAGCAAAGTATTGATCAAAATTCTCCAAGCCAGCCTTCAACAGTACGTGAAAAATAAACTTCGAGTTGTTCAAGCTGGATTTAGAAAAGGCAAAAGAACCAGATGGGCTGGATGAAGCACAAAGTGGAATCAAGATTGCTTGATGAAAGTGAAAGAGGAGAGTAAAAAAGTTGGCTTAAAACTCAACATTCAGAAAACTAAGGTCATAACATACGGTCCCAATTTCATAGCAAATAGATGGTTAAACAATGGAAACAATGACAGACTTTATTTGCGGGGGCTCCAAAATCACTGCAGACGGTGACTGCAGCCATGAAATTAAAAGACACTTTCTCCTTGGAAGAAAAGCTATTAACAACCTAGACAGCATATTAAAAAGCAGAGACATTACTTTACCCACAAAGGTCCATCTAGTCAAAGCTATGGTTTATCCAGTAGTCAGGTATGGATATGAGAGTTGGACAATAAAGAAAGGTGAGCACCGAAGAATTGATGCTTTTGAACTGTGGTGTTGGAGAAGACTCTTGAGAGTTCCTTGGACAGCAAGGAGACCCAACCAGTCCATCCTAAAGGAAATCAACCCTGAATATTCATTGAAAGGATGGATGGTGAAGCTGAAACTCCAATGCTTTGGCCACCTGATGTGAAGAACTGACTGTTTGAAAAAGACTCTGATGTTGGGAAAGATTGAAGTCAGGAGGAGAAGGGGACAACAGAGGATGAGATGGTTGGATGGCTTCACCGACTCAATGGACATGAGTTTGAGCAAGCTCTGGGAATTGGTGATGGACAGGGAAGCCTGGCGTGCTGCAGTCCATGGGGTTGCAAAGAGCAACTGAAGTGACATGACTGAGTCACTGAACTAAACTGAACTGGTCTCTGATTGATTCTCAAGTTTCAGCCTGCACCAGAATCCCCTGATGGGCCTGGTGAAACACAGCCAGACAGGGCCCAGCCCCAGAATTTCTGAGTCAGCAAATTTTCATTCATAATGACTCCCCAGGAGATACTGCTGCTGGGGGTATAAGCCCACACCCTGAGAACCTCTGCCCTAAGCCAAACACCATTGGAATGGCATGTATTCAATTCTGGCCAGTGAGAGGTGGGCCAGGACTGAGTTTGCCTCCTGGAGGAAAGGCTCTCTGTTTCCCTAGACCTCCTGTGAAACTGAATGCAAGATCTGGAGCGACTGCAGCCACTCTGAGTCTCTGTGGGCAAAGCCATCTGAGCAGGAAGTCCACACACAGGGGAAGGCCTCTGTGCCCTGGGCCTGCTCATCCCAGTCTTTGACCTTTTAAGGGCTAGTGGCATTTGCCTCCAGTGCACCACAGCTCTTGTGCCCACACACCCTGATCAACCCCCTTCACTTCCTTCAGCTCTCTCACACTGCAACCCCTGCTGTGTCTCTTCAGCATCATAAGGACATCGTTTTCTTTCCTTTATTATTCAGTTCAGTTCAGTTGCTCAGTTGTGTCCGACTCTTTGCATCCCCATGGACTATGGCACACCAGGCTTCTCTGTCCATCACCAACTCCTGGAGCTTGCTCAAACATATCCATTTAGTTGGAGATGCCATCTTGTTTATTATTAAGGAGATCAGCCCTGGGATTTCTTTGGAGGGAATGGTGCTGAAGCTGAAACTCCAGTACTTTGGCCACCTCATGCGAAGAGTTGACTCATTGGAAAAGACTCTGATGCTGGGAAAGACTGAAGGCGGGAGGAAAAGGGGACGACAGAGGATGAGATGGCTGGATGGCATCACTGACTCGATGGACGTGGGTCTGGGTGAACTCCGGGAGTTGGTGATGGACAGGGAGGCCTGGCGTGCTGCAATTCATGAGGTCGCAAAGAGTCGGACACGACTGAGCGACTGAACTGAACTGATACTTATAGAAGTTGCGCTTTTCCTAAACATTTACTCGCCTATATATGGCACCCCACTCCAGTACTCTTGCCTGGAGAGTCCCATGGACGGAGGAGCCTGGTGGGCTGCAGTCCATGGGGTCGCTAGGAGTCGGACATGACTGAGCGACTTCACTTTCACTTTTCACTTTTATGCATTGCAGAAGGAAATGGCAACCCACTCCAGTGTTCTTGCCTGGAGAATCCCAGGGACAGCGGGGCCTGGTGGGCTGCCTTCTATGGGGTCGCACAGAGTCGGACACGACTGAAGTGACTTAGCAGCAGCAGCATAGGCACCCATGGAAATCATATAGAATTATTTTGGGTATATACTTTTATCCAGCTTTATGTTTTGAAAGAATTTCCAATTTACAGAAAAGTGGCAAACTTAGTACTGTGGAATTAAAGAGACTAAGTAGGAGGCGGGACTAGACTGTAGGGGAAGCTCTCTCATCCACTAAACTAATTAACTGTAGTTACTCGGTCGCATCGGACTCTGTGCCACCCCATTAGCTGTAACCGGCCAGGCTCCTCTGTCCATGGGATTTTCCAGGCAAGAATACTGGAGTGGGCTGCCGTTTCCTTCTCCAGGGGATCTTCCCCACCCAGGTATCAAACCTGGGTGTCCTGCATTGCAGGCGGGTTCTTTACCATCTGAGCCCCCAGGGAAGTAGTTCAGTTCAGTTCAGTCACTCAGTCATGTCCGACTCTTTGCAACCCCATGGACTGCAGCACGCCAGGCCTCCTTGTCCATCATCAACTCCCGGAGTTCACTCAAACTCATGTCCATCAAATTGGTGATGCCATCCAACCATCTCATACTCTGTCGTCCCCTTTTCTTGCCGCCTTCAGTCTTTCCCAGCATCAGAGTCTTTTCAAATGAGTCAGTTCTTCATATCAGGTGGCCAAATGATTGGAGTTTCAGCTTCAGCATCCATCCTTTCAATGAATATTCAGGACTGTAAGGTCCCTTTTGGAGAAGGCAATGGCGACCCACTCAAGTACTCTTGCCTGGAAAATCCCATGGACGGAGGAGCTGGGTAGGCTGCAGTGCATGGGGTCACTGAGTCGGACACGACTGAGCGACTTCACTTTCATTTTTCACTTTCATGCATTGGAGAAGCAAATGGCAACCCACTCCAGTGTTCTTGCCTGGAGAATCCCAGGGGCAGGGGAGCCTGGTGGGCTGCCGTCTATGGGGTCGCACAAAGTCGGACACGACTGAAGCGACTTAGCAGCAGCAGCTAGGTTGGTAATAGCTTTTCCTCCAAGGAACAAGCTTCTTTTAATTTCATGGCTGCATTCACCATCTGCAGTGATTTTGAAGCCAAAAAAATAAAGTCTGACACTGTTTCCACTGTTTTTCCATCTATTTGCCATGAAGTGATGGGACCAGATGCCATGATCTTAGTTTTCTGAATGTTGAGCTTTAAGCCAACTTTTTCACTGTCCTCTTTCATTTTCATCAAGAGGCTCTTTAGTTCTTCACTTTCTGCCATAAGTGTGGTGTCATCTACATATCTGAGGTTACTGATATTTCTCCTGGCAATCTTACTTCCAGCTTGTGCTTCATCCAGCCTAGCATTTCTCATGATGTACTCTGCATATAGGTTAAATAAGCAGGGTGACAATATACAGCCTTGACATACTCCTTTTCCTATTTGGAACCAGTCTGTTGTTCCATGTCCAGTTCTAACTGTTGCTTCCTGACCTGCATACAGATTTCTCAAGAGGCAGGTCAGGTGGTCTGGTATTCCCATCTCTTTAAGAATTTTCCACAGTTTGTTGTGATCCACACAGTAAAAGGCTTTGGCATAGTCAATAGAGCAGAAATATATGTTTTTCTGGAGCTCTCTTGCTTTTTCGATGATCCAACGGATGTTGGCAATTTGATTTCTGGTTCCTCTGCCTTTTCTAAATCCAGCTTGAACATCTGGAAGTTCATGGTTCACGTACTGTTAAAGCCTGGCTTGGAGAATTTTGAGCATTACTTTGCTATCGTGTGAGATGAATGCAATTGTTCAGTAGTTTGAGCATTCTTTGGCATTGCCTTTAGAATTGGAATGAAAATTTATCTTTTCCATTACTGTGGCCACTGCTGAGTTCTCCAAATTTGCTGGCACATTGAGTGTAGCACTTTCACAGCATCATCTTCCAGGATTTGAAATAGCTCAATTGGAATTTCATCACTTCCACTAGCTTTGTTTGTAGTGAAGCTTCCTAAGGCCCACTTGACTTCGCATTCCAGGATGTCTGGCTCTAGGTGAGTGATCATACCATCGTGATTATCTGGGTCATGAAGATCTTTATATAGTTCTTCTGTGTATTCTTGCCACCTCTTCTTAATTTCTTCTTCTGTTAGGTCCATACCATTTCTGTCCTTTGTTGTATCCATCTTTGCATGAAATGTTCCCTTGGTATCTTTAATTTTCTTGAAGAGATCTCTAGTCTTTCCCATTCTATTATTTCCCTCTACTTCTTTGTAGTGGTCACTGGGGAAGGCTTTCTTATCTCTCCTTGCTATTCTTTGGAACTCTGCATTCAAATGGATATATCTTTCCTTTTCTCCTTTGCTTTTCACCTCTCTTTTCACAGCTATTTGTAAGGCTTTCTCAGGGAGCCATTTTGCTTTTTTGCATTTCTTTTTCTTGGGGATGGTCTGCATCCCTGTCTCCTGTACAATGTCATGAACCTCCATCCATAGTTCTTCTGATGCTCTATCTATCAGATATAATCACTTGAATCTATTTGTCACTTCCACTGTATAATCGTAAGGGATTTGATTTAGGTCGTTTCTGAATGGTCTAGTGATTTTCCCTACTTTCTTCAATTTGAGTCTGAATTTGGCAAAAGGAGCTCATTATCTGGTTTGAACTCCCGGTCTTGGTTTTGCTGACTGTATAGAGCTTCCCCATCTTTGGCTGCACAGAATATAATCAATCTGATTTCAGTATTGACCATCTGGTGATGTCCATGTGTAGAGTATTCTCTTGTGTTGTTGGAAGAGGGTGTTTGCTATGACCAGTGCACTCTCTAGGCAAAACTCTATTAGCCTTTACCCTGCTTCATTCTGTATTCCAAAGCCAAATTTGCCTGTTACTTCAGGTGTTTCTTGACTTCCTACTTTTGCATTCCAGTCCCCTATAATGAAAAGGACAGCTTTTTTAGGTGTTAGTTCTAGAAGGTCTTGTAGGTCTTCAAAGAACCATTCAACTTTTGCTTTTTCAGCATTACTGGTTGGCGCATAGACTTTAATTACTGTGGTAATGAATGGTTTGCCTTGGAAACAAACAGAGATCATTCTGTCTTTCTTGAGATTGTGTCCAAGTACTCCATTTCAGACTCTTATTATGATGGCTACTCTTTCTAAGGAATTCTTGCCCACAGTAGTAGATATAATGGTCATCTGAGTTAAATTCACCCTTTCTAGTCCATTTTAGTTCTTTGATTCCTAAAATGTCAGTGCTCACTCTTGCCATCTCCTGTTTGACCACTTCCAATCTGCCTTGATTCATGGACCTGACATTCCAGGTTCCTATGGTACCTTGCTTCCGTCACCAGTCACATCCACAGCTGGGTGTTGTTTTCGCTTTGGCTCTGTCTCTTCATTCTCTCTGGGGTTATTTCTCCACTGATCTCCAGTAGCATATTGGGCACCTACCGACCTGGGGAGTTCATCTTTCAGTGTCCTATTTTTTTGCATTTTCATACTGTTCATGGGGTTCTCAAGGCAAGAATACTGAAGTGGTTTGCCATTCTGTTCTCCAGTGGACCATGTTTTGTCAGGACTCTCCACCATGACCCATCTGTCTTGGGTGGCCCTACAGGGCATGGCTCATAGTTTCATTGAGTTAGACAAGGCTGTGGTCCATGTGATCAGATTGGTTAGTTTTCTGTGATTGTGGTTTTCATTCTGTCTACCCTCTGATGGAGAAGGATAAGAGGCTTATGGGAGCTTCCTGATGGGAGAGACTGACTGCGGGGGAAACTGAGTCTTGTTCTGATGTGCTGGGCCATGCTCAGTAAATCTTTAATCCAATTTTCTGTTGATGGGTGGAGCTGTGTTCCCTCCCTGTTATTTCAGTTCAGTTCAGTTCAGTCCCTCAGTCGTGTCCGACTCTTTGCGACCCCATGAATCGCAGCACACCAGGCCTCCCTGTCCATCACCAACTCCCAGAATTAGGGTAACCCTAACTCAGACTCACATCCATCGAGTCAGTGATGCCATCCAGCCATCTCATCCTCTGTTGTCCCCTTCTCCTTCTGCCCCCAATCCCTCCCAGCCTGGGGCCAAACTATGGTGGAGGTAATGAAGATAATGGTGAAAGTGAAAGTGAAGACATTCAGTCAATCCAACTCTTGGCGACCCCATGGACTGTAGGCCTACCAGGCTCCTCCGTCCATGGGATTTTCCAGACAAGAACACTGGAGTGGGTTGCCATTTCCTTCTCCAGGAGATCTTCCAGACCCAGGGATCGAACCCATGTCTGCTGCATTGCAGGCAGAGGCTTTACTGTCTGAGTCACCAGGGAACCTCAAAGATAATGGTGGCCTCTTTCAAAAGGTCCCATGCATGCACTGCTACACTCAGTGCCCCCAACCCTGCAGCAGGCCACCACCGACCCACGCCTCTGCTGGAGACTCCTGGACACTCCCGGGCAAGTCTGGGTCAGTCTCTTGTGGTGTTACTTCTCCTTTCTCCTGGGTCCTTGTGCGCACAAGTTTCTGTTTGTGACCTCCAAGAGTCTATTTCCCAGTCCTGCGTAAGTTCCGGTTGCTCTATGGTAGGGTTAATGGCGACCTCCTCCAACAGGGCTCATGCCACACCCAGGTCTGCTACACCCAGAGCCCCTCCCCCTGCGGCAGCCACTGCTGACCCGTCAAGCACATTCTGTCTCAGCCTCTGCGGGGTCTCTGGGTCCTGGTGCACACAAGGTTTGTTTGAGCTCTCTGAGTGGTTCTGGTGGGAATGGGCTTTGATTCTAAACATGAATTCGCCCCTCCTACCATCTTGCTGGGGCTTCTCCTTTGCCATTGGACGTGGGATATCTCCTCAAAGTTGCTCCAGCACCGTGCAGCTGCTGCTCCAGGTTTGTAGGAAAGGAATATTTGAAAAAAGTAACTTTATGTGTGGTCAAGATGTCTAAAATTGAATTGCTATTACAAGGGTTTTTAAAATAAGCTTTCAGATTAGTAAAACTCATGTAAAACTAAAACAAGTTTCATATGCTAAAAGGGCTAGGTTTTCTTGAATTGTTGTCTGCTTCTCATAAGAAAGTGTGAAAGGTTTTTCCTCACCTTTTAGTCATCTGCTTAGAAAACCAAAATTGTGCTTTACCCAAATTATTTCCTGTGCTTCAGGTTGTCTTAATCAGATCTTTGATTACTTAAGAAAATGAAATCTTCTCAGTATTAAAAGAGATACATTTTTCTTATAACTATGTCACTCACTCACTCAGTGGTGTCCGACTCTGTGTGACCCCATGGAGGGTAGCCCACCAGGCTCCTCTGTCCATGGGATTTTTCAGGTAAGAATACTAGATTGGGTTGACATTTCCTGTTCCACGGGATCTTCCAGACCCAGAGATCAAATCCATATCTCTTGCATCTTCTGCATTGACAGGTTGATTCTTTACCACTGAGCCACATGGGAAGCCCTGTGTGTGTGTGTGTGTGTGTGTGTGTGTGTGTGTACGTGTGTGTTAGTTGCTCAGCCATGTCCAACTATTTTCAACTCTATGGACTGTAGCTTGCCAGGCTCCTCTGTCCATGGAATTCTCCAGGTAAGAATACTAGAGTGGGTAACCATTCCCTTCTCCAGTGGATCTTCCTGACCCAGAGATCAAACCCAGGTCTCCTGCATCACAGGCACATTCTTTACCATCTGAGCCATCAGGGAAGCCCTAACTTTTTGTATTTGGCTTTGAAATCATTTATCATTACTTTGGTCAAATAGATAATTAATAATCATTTCTTAGTAGTCCGTGGTCCAGTTTAAGCAAGTGTCCAAAGCCTTCTGATATTTTTGACAAACTTTCCAAAAGTTGGGTTCTAAATGAAGGCTTTCTCACCTTGAACTAACTCCAGGCTCTTCAAGGAGGTCTTTGAAAAGATCAAAGGATTTGTCTGTCACCTTGTAAAATATTAAACTAATCAGGCTTTTGTTGTTCTGTCCCTCAGTTCAGCTTCAGTTCAGTCGCTCAGTCGTGTCTGACTCTGCAATTCCATGGACTGCAGCACATCAGGCCTCCCTGTCCATCACCAACTCCCAGAGCTTGCTCAAACTCATGTCCGTCAAATCGGTGACGCCATCCAACCATCTCACACTCCCCTTCTCCTCCTGCCTTCAAATTTTCCCAGCATCAGGGTCTTTTCAAATGAGTCAGTTCTTCGCATCAGGTGGCCAAAGGATTGAAGTTTCAGCTTTAACATCCATTCTTCCAATGAATATTCAGGACTGATTTCCTTTAGGATGGACTGGCTGGATCTCCTTGCAATCCAAGGGACTCTCAAGAGTCTTCTCCAAAACTACATTTCAAAAGCATCAGTTCTTCGGTGCTCAGCCTTCTCTATAGCCCAACTCTCACATCCATACATGACTACTGGAAAAAGCATAGCTTTGACTAGACGGACCTTTGTTGGCAAAGTAATGTCTCTGTCCATGGAATATGATGTCTAGGTTGTGCATAACTTTTCTTCCAAGGAGGAAGCATCTTTTAATTTCATGGCTGCAGTCACCATCTGCAGTGATTTTGGAGCCTCCGAAAATAAAATATCTATTTCCACTGTTTCCCCATCTATTTGCCATGAAGTGATGGGATCAGATGCCATGATCTTAGTTTTCTGAATGTTGAGCTTTAAGCCAACTTTTTCACTCTCCTTTCACTTTCATTAAGGGGCTCTTTAGTTCTTCTTTGCTTTCTGCCATAAGGGTGGTGTCATCTGCATATCTGAGGTTATTGATATATCTCCCGGCAATCTTGTTTCCAGCTTTTGCTTTATCCAGCCCAGCGTTTCTCATGATGTACTCTGCATATAAGTTAAATAAGCAGGTTGACAATATACAGCCTCGACGTACTCCTTTCCCAATTTGGAACCAGTCTGTTGTTCCATATCTGGTTCTAACCGTTGGTTTTTGACCTGCATATAGATTTCTCAGTGTCTATGCTGAGAGCTTTGTACTTTCCTCCTCTTTAATAAATCCTATTTGCTTGCTACAGTGAATGTTTGAGTGTTCATGGATTCCATTCTTTGGCTCTGCGAACAAGAACTTGGATTCCCATCTCATCTTTGTTAAGCAAGTCTTGGTTTTGTGGTTAAGCAAACCTGCTTTCTTGAACAATCATTAACTTACAGGGGTATCCCATATTCTTGGTGACTCATAAGCTTGCAATGCACGTCAGCGTGAGGATGGGATCTTAGTTTTCCCACTAGGGACTGAACCGTTACCCCTACTGTGGAAGCCAGGAGTCTTAACTACTGGAACATTAGGGAAGCCCCCTCCCCCCCATCCTTTGATCACGTTGGAAAGAGTTCCTTCCTCATTATCTTGCATAAGATTGGTATTATTTCTCCCATTTGAGTGTTTTTCATAGATTCCAGTTCTCCTTAATTTTCTGGAATACAACAATCGCTATTTTTAAATAGCTCGATAACACCAATACCTGGGTTCACCCACAAGTCTATTTCTATTATCTGTTGTTTTGTTTTTTTGCCATTTTTGGTCTTGTGTCCTGGCATGCCCGTTAATTTTTTATTGTAAGCTGGACATTTTGGGTGAGTAAGACTGAAGTCTCCGGAAGGTATCACCTTCCTTACAGCATTCTGGATCTTTGTCAATCTGAGAGTATAAATTGGAATCAAGCGAGTGTAGATTAAATTTGTATTGCTTTCCCTCCGAGGCTGAGCGTTTTCCATCAGGCTGTGGTTCAGTCGCTCAGTATTTTCCGACTCTTTTCCACTGCATGGACTGCAGCACGCCAGGCTTCCCTGTCCTTCACTATCTACCGGCATTTGCTCAAACTCATGTCCATTGAGCTGGTGATGCCCTTTCTCATCCTCTGGTTAAGAGAATCTTATTTCCTTTGCCCTCCACCCACTCTCTGTCGGTCCGTTCATCTCTGTTCCAGCTGTAGGGTAATCTGCATATTAAGGAATTTAATCTTTGGTGCTGCATATGGCCAGCAGCAAACTTTCCCCTAGTTTTCCTCCTTGTTTGACCTTTGGAGTCAAACGTATGACCTTTGGAGTCACTGCAGTCACCTAATTGGACTTTTTATTCCCCCAACCTATCCCCAGCTGCGAGACTCCTGAGGCCCAGTCTCCCGCCTCGCACGGAGGGAAGCCCCAGTCTCCGCACCCGGCGCACCTGGACCCAGATCCGCTCACGCCCCGGACGCTCTCCTCTCTATTCCCTTCCTTCCTCCTCAGGCAACCATAGCCCTCGAGGCCTGTGTGGGCAAAGCCCCCATCCAACGTGGGCTTGCGCTGCCCGCGAGATGGCCTCCCAGCGTCTACCGCTGGGCACCCGTCACGGGACACGGGAGGTTGCGGGCCTCTCACTGCGTCACCACCGAGCCCCCGGCTTGCACTCGAGAAACGCTCCTTGACTGAGTGGATTGAAGCTTTTGTATCCTATTCAGGGCCTTTCCACTAAAAAGTTAGCTTTTAAAAGAAATACCCTCACCCCATCCTCTCGCGCCCCGCCCCGCGGGAGGCCGGCGCAGGCGCACTGCGGCCGCGCGCGGAGACCTGGGAGCCGCCCGGGGCGGGGCGGCCCGAGGCGCGGCGGCCCGAGGCGCGGGCCCAACGGCCAACGCGGCCGCGCGGGAACTCGCGCGCCAGGCCCCGCCCGCGGTTTGAACCTGAGGCCCCGCCCCCGCTCCCGGCCAATCAGCAGGCGGGGCGGCCGGCTCCACCGCGACCCTTTGTGGGTGCTGCGCAGCCCCGCCCTCCGGCCCCGCCCCTCCGGCAGCCCCTCCCTCGGCGGCGGCGAGAGCGGCGCGGGCGGCGCGGACGCTGGCGGCCAGGTAAGCGTGCCGGCGTTTCCCGGGTCTTTGTGCGGCTGCTGGGCTTCGGGAGGGCTCGGTCGTAGTCGGGGATGCTAGACTCCTGGAGGGGTCCTTGGGGGGCTGTCCCAGACGGGAGACCCGGGAGGCTGAGGCGGACCCGGGGGGCGCCCGAAGCGTCGGGTTCGGGGGCAACCTGGGGGCCGAGGGCGCGTCGGAGGAGGGGCGCGGCCGTGGAGACCAGCGTCCCCCGCCCGTTCTCCCGCCGAGTGACCGGCCGCCTGGGGCTCCCTTGCTGCTGCCGCACCCTGAACTTGGGCTGTCCCGCTCCATTTCAGTCCACAGGAACGTCCCCTTAGCTTTAACTTAACTGGGGAATCTTTTAAGGAGGATAAACCCCTAAGGTGGGTCTGTCGGGCTCTCCGCGGGGAATCCCCCACGCTGTCTTCTTGCCTTGGACTTGGAAGAGGTCAGTGCGGGCCCTCCCCCCGCCACCAGCTCCCACGATGACCCTCCAGGAAGACCTGTAGGGACCCTTACCCTGTTTGTGGCCCTGACCACAGTGCCCCGAAGCCGCTGCCCCTCGGTCACTCATCTGTCCAGCCTTCTGTACCGCTTCCACCCACCTATCCATTCATCCTTTTATCTCCACACCCACCCGTTTCGAGGTTTCCTTCCCAATCTGCATTTCTTGTAGAGTGAGCAGTGGGTGAGAGTGTTCGCAATGGAACGCTTGGATTTCATCATAGGTCTTTTCAGCGGGACTAGGGTTTTGCAGTGCTGTCCTGCCTTCCAGAAATGGCCCAGGCCGAGGCTCCTTTCTCTGGAACCCCCGAAGTCAGGGCTGCCTCTCTGCAGCGGGCTGCGTGCCTGTGAGTGTTCAGTTTGAGATCCTTTTCTTTGTGTCTCAGCTTTAATTGTTTTGAAAAGGAACACTGAGGATGTTTTGCAATGGTTTCTCACCGCTGTACAGCAGAAGACCCAGCTTCTCTATAAGCTGGTCAGGGGAGTGATGCCAGCCTTGGGTGGCCTGAAGCCACACTCGTCTGCTTCCCCGCAGCCTGGCCTCAGCTGCCCCGTCCAGTGGACACTGACGTCAGGGAGGGGAGCAGGGCATGGGGGGAGGAGGGCTCCCAGACCTTGTGTCCACTGGGCTGCCTGAACTGCCCCAGCCTGCCTCGGTCGCCAGGCTAGGAAAAGTACCAGACTCGCTTCCAGAGGCAAGTGCAGCGCTCTGCCTTTTCAAAAGCTGATTGTCCCCAGAGCAGGCTGACCAGGAAGAGCATCCGCCAGGTAACTGCTGGGAGAGGCTGGGGTCCAAATGGCCGGGTTCCTTCTGCTGGAAACTCGCCCGTTTCCTCTTCGGGGGCCCTGTGTGGCTTGCACAGGACAACCTCATGGAATTAACCGTTCTGTTGGAATGAGCCAGGAAAGGTACTGTCCTCTTACAAAGTTAAATATTGTATGAACTTCTTACATACAGTTGCTCTTTATTTTCAAGTTTCACCATGTTTTATAATTAAAATTGAAATTCAGAATGAAAAACAGTTATGACTTTCTTTTGAGAGAGAGGGAGAAGATGGCAACTTTTATCTTGGGAAAAGGCTGGACGTTTCCCTCAAGCTTGCTATTAGAACACATTCCAAGGAAGAGAAAGCTTGTGTTTTATTCCAAGTAACGAAAATTACTTGAGGGAGTTCCCTGGCAGTCAGGTGGTTAAGACTCCGTGTTTTCACTGCCAGGGGCCTGGGTTCAAGCCCTGGTGGGGAACTAAGATCCCACAGGTCGCCTGATGCTGCCCCTCCACCCCCCGCCCCCCCAAAAAAGATAATTGCAATCGACTTTTTAGTGCTAGCTTATGAAAACTCCAGGCAGGCAGTAGTGGAGGATGACCCCACCACATGAGCTGCATCTTTGGTGAGTATTTCAAAGCCAGTCTGATAGTGAGACAGCACTGAGACTGTTGATGCTGATTTGCCGTAAGTACCTGAAGCTCACAGGGGCGAGTGCTTGCCTAGGGCTGAGGGCTGTGGTGACCATCTGTTCCCCGCCCTCCTCCTCTGAGTCAGGGATCTGCATCTCCCACCAGCTCTTGGTGGGGGCTGCAGTGTGAGCTGCTCGGGCACGGGGACCTGGCTGTGCCTGCCGGGGTGCCCCAGCGGGCGGGCGTGGCACCCCCTGGCCCCACTGCCACCTGGGACTCATGGCCTGTCCGTCCCTCTTGTTTTCCTCTGGCGGAGCGCTGGTCCGGAGGAGGCCTGAGGGCCGTGCTGTAGGCTGGGGATGGGGGCGACTCTGGTAGGTGGCTGCCCGGGGAGGTTGGGGGTCTCAGGTGGCACATGAGGACTGGGGCCTCGGGGTTTAGCCAGCTCCGTGGCGAGACCTTCTCACCGATTGCAGAGATGGGTAATGCCCCACAGTTTTTGCTCAGCACTCACCGGCGAGTCAGTCTCTGCAGTGAGGACGGCCTGGGAGGCTGGGGCCCTGTGTTAGGGGCTCACTGCCCTCCAGCCGCAGTCTGGGCTGAGAAGGGGCTCTACTAGGCCAGCCGGGGGTTCACATCCCCTCCTCTGCCCTGGGCATCTCTCAGGGTCCCTCAGAACCATCCTCTGTTCAGATTTGGCCCCAAACGCAGATGTCTGAGGCGGGGACCCTCACAGGCCACCTTCTGGGGTCACCCTGGCCCCGCCCTCTGACAGCCTCTGGGAGGTGGGGCACTGCCCAAGGGCTGCTCCCTTCCACGGTAGTGAGTCCACCAACACCTTCTTGTGTTGAGTGTAACACAGATTAACAGTCGCTTAGGTTTTGGAGTGTTTGGAAGGAGGCATTTAGGCCAGCTCTGCCCTGGCACGCCCACTGGGCACACAGGCGGCAGCTGGTGGTGGGGCTCACCCTGGCAGCTGCGCCGTCGCCTCGCTTACTGGCGCAGTTGTTTCTAATGAAGGTGTAATTTAGTGCAGTCAGTCCGACTGATGCTGGCTGTGCAGCTCAGTGAATTCCTGAGAACGCCTCCTCTCTGACCCATGCTCCCACCTGGAGGGGCTGTGTTCCCGCCATCCCAGGGAGTTCCTGCCACTCCCAACTCCTCAGTGACAACAGCCTAGGTTCCCTCTCCTCTCCTGCAGGTTCATATGCACAGAGAGCACAGTCCGTGTGTTCCTGTTCTTGCCTTATTGCTCAGCGGGTGTTCTCAGGCCACCGGGGCGTATCCTTGCGTCTGTCTCTGGAGTTCTGTTACTGCACAGTGCCCTGTCCTCGGGGACAGCACACTTCCCCCATGCACTAGCTCACTTTGAACCTTACAGAACATTCCATCCGCTGGTGGGGCAGACTGGTGGTGGCGGTGGGGGAGGGTGGTTCTGGCTTCTGCAGGGACGGTCGGTGAGGCACGGAGACTCAGCAGCTGCTGTGCCAGCAGCACGGGGGAGATGGTGGAGGGGGCAGGGGTTCGCCTTCCTGAGGGCAGTTTGGCAGGATCCCAGCTGCTCCTCCCGCCATGCACTGAGTCAGTGCTGGAGCTGATGGCGCCTCATCTGCCCTCCGGAAGGCCGGGGACGTGGAGCCCTGGAGAGACTGGCAGGACCGTTGGGGTGTTGTATGTTGTAAGAAACACGTGTCTGTCAGAAGTGGTGGTAAAGTGCCGAGTAACAGGGAAGGCGTGATGAGCGTGGAAAGGAGGGCGTCCTGAGACGCGGATGCACCCGGGAGAGGGTGCCCCGGAAACGCCAGGAAGACGGCCGGATGACTGGTTGCCGAGCATCTTTGCCCTGTGCTTCGGCTTCTCCCCATTACCCACAGGGACCGCGAATGTGAACCGGGCCCTATGCGACGAGCACAGCACTGTCTTCCGAGCTGCCACGGGGCTGCCACAAGCACCACCAGGCTGGGCAGGGGCGAGGGCAGCAGAGGAGTGGGAGTGCTTCCTAGTGGGGCCTGGGGTCCTGAGTGGGCCTGGGGGCCAGATGACTGACCAGCATGCTGGTCAGGGGCACGTCCTGCGCAGCTTTCTCCAGCTGGTCCTCCGTGGGGAGTGAGACCAAAAACCAGGAAGCGTAGGTTGCTGACGGAGCCTGGGCTGGGGAGGGTGATGCCATGGGCCGGCGGCCGTGGGGTGTCCTGGGCTGTGTGATGGCAGCCTGCTGTCCGCGTGTCTGGGGTGGGAGCAGGCTGCATCCGGGTTGCTCCCCGCGGTGGCGGCCAGTTGTCCCCACTCTGTTCAGTCTCGGCGAACAGCGGGGAAGCTGCCCTCTGGGCCGCTTTCCTGCTGCTGCCACCCCAGGTGCTGAGCATACCAAGCTGCAGCCATCCTGAATTTGGCGCCTGGAGTGGAGGGCTCCCCCGGGTTATGAATTCAGGGGCTGGCCGTTCTGAGATGCCCCGTGAAGCCTCCCGGCTGTGGTCCCAGCCCATCCCTGCTGGCCCAAGTGGCTGCTGACCTGCCTTAGACCCAAGCCTCGAGGGGCCCGAGGGAGGGTGGCCTGACTGCCTCTGTTGGTGAAGTTAAGCTTAATCGTGTTATTTGAGGGAGTTTTGTTTAGGCTCTAAATTACCTTTTTTTTCCCCTGTCCACGCCGTGCAGCTTGCAGGATGTTCGTTCCCCAGCCAGGGATGGGACCTGGGCCCTCAGCAGTGCGAGCTGAGCCCTAAGCCCTGGGCACACACCAGGAAATCCCCTGGGCCCTAGGTTAAGTCAGTGGTTGTGCAGAGTCAGGATTTGAGATTAGGTGGAAAGATGCTTGAGGTGATTCATCTACCACAGAGAGAGGAGCCCTTGAAGCTCGAGTGTTTCTCCAGAACGCAGGGTGTGACGTAGTTTATATTAGCTCTCTCTGCCCTTTCTGTGTTTTGGAGTGGTTGCAGGTCCACAGGAAGTTGTAGAGAAGTATTCTGGAGGGGCGTCCCTGCCCCCCTGCCTCCCAGTGTCTGCATCTGTGCGCGGTGCCTGGCCTGGTAGCCCCTGCAGGAAACTGGCTTCTGAGCAGCCTCGGCGCTGGTGGGGTCGTGCATGCGTGTGCCTGAGTGTCGTGTGCCCGCGTGTGGTTCTGAGCAGTCGGGGCTCATGCAGCACCTCCAAGGTCCCTACGTGAGCTGTCCTGGCCCCAGAGAGCCCCCTCTGAGTGGTAGGATCCTTACAGAGGAGGCCAGCCCTGGGCCACCTGAGATGGGCTTTCTCGTGCTGCATGACCCCCTCGATGCCCATCCGAGCCCTTGCTGCTGGGCAGTCCTCCCCTGCGTGGTGGCATCTGAGCAGCAGCCCCCGCTCCCTGAAGGGCCTGCTCCCCAGCTTGGGGCTGTCGTGAGTGGAGCTGCTGTGGGCATTCTTGTGCATGTTTTCATGTAAACATTGGCTTTCATTTCTCTGGGATAAGTGCTCAAGAAGTCATGTATGTTTAAAAGAGTTCTTTAAATGATAAAATACACAGGAGGTGAGAGCTGTGATATTGAAAGGAGACTCAGGACAGGGGGCCTTTCTGCTTAAGGGCAGGGCTGGCGGCACGGGCTGCTTTAACCCTCTAAATGGATAACTTGAGTGGATTCCTTAAAATAAAAATGTTGAGTTACTTTATGAACTTGAGAGAGGGTTTGTACATTACAGCTTCACTTTGTTCTCGGAAGGAGGGACCCCGCACAGGGGGCTTGTGGGGAAACACGGGCCCTGGCCCTTTCTGCTCCACCTTTAAGGTCCCCTGGGGTCTCCTAACTTAGAGCCTGTTCAGAAGGGCAGCTTCCTTGCATTTCTGCCTGTGAGAGCAGAGGTGCAGCAGGTTGGCTGTGTCCAACCAGCCTCGGTCCAGGTGAGGCCCAAGAACCAGCATTTTCATCCAGTGGTGCTGGCGTGGCGTCCACTCGGAGCGGCGCCCCCCGGGGTGGCTGTAGATTGTTCCAGCCCCCAGGGGGGACCCTGCCCCAGCCCTGGGCCTTCCAGACGCTGAGGAGGGGAGGATTCGGAAGGCGGGGTGGGTGCAGCGCAGCGTGTCTGCTCTGTCTGTGCCCCAGCCACCACCACCCTCCCCACATGCGTCACCCCCCAGGTCGGGCCGAGGTGCGGCAGAATCCCTGGGACCCCTGCAGCAGGCTCAGCAGCGTCTCTTGTCTCTGCAGGGCACGATGTTCGCCCGGGGGCTGAAGAGGAAGTGCTCGGAGGAGGAGGCGCCCGCCGACCCCCTGCAGCGTCAGTCGCTCCTGGACATGTCACTGGTCAAGCTGCAGCTGTGCCACATGCTGGCGGAGCCCAACCTGTGCCGCTCGGTCCTCATCGCCAACACAGTCCGGCAGATCCAGCAGGAGATGACCCAGGACGGGAGCTGGTGCCTGCCTGGGCCCCAGACCGCGGGGCGGCTGCCACGTGACCGCCTCGTGTCCACTGAGATTCTGTGCCGCTCGGCTCGGGCGGGGCCGCCCCAGGCCCCCGACCCAGCAGACCTGGCCTCTGCGCTGCAGGCGGTCCCGGCAATACAGGTTCCTGGGGCCGTGCCGGCAGGCCCCTGGGGCAGGGCCGGCCCTGGAGAGAGCCGAGGGGGCTTCCCCAGGTCACTAGATCAGGTGTTTGAGACGCTGGAGAGCCACAGCCCGGGCGCGGTGGAGGAGCTGTTTTCCGACGTGGACGGCCCCTACTACGACCTGGACGCCGTGCTGACGGGCATGGTGGGTGGCGCCAAGTCGGGCCCGGAAGGGCTGGAGACCTTTGCCTCCGCGGCCGCCCCGCCCCCCGGCACCGGCTGCAAGGCGGACCTGGGCGAGCTGGACCACGTGGTGGAGATCCTGGTGGAGACCTGAGCCGCGGCATTGCGGTGCGTCTGTGAGGCTCACGGAAACAGCCGGCGTGCGAGGCTGTGTGTGCCGGGGGGCCAGCTCTCTGTGATCGGGAGAGCCCCCTGGAACAGCGTCCGGGGGCCCCGCCCTCCCAGGGCCGGTGGCTTTCCCGCGGGCCGGTCGTGCCGCCCTCGGCCCTGACCCGTGTCCTGCGACAGCCCCACTGGAGGATGCCAGCCGCATCCAGCCTCATCCAACTTTAGATGGGTGAATTTTCTAAAATTCACTTTTATATGTCTGAGGCAATATTTTGTCTTAAGATACATTTTTTAACTTTTTATACTTTGATCACTTTAGATTTTTTTAGCTATTTTCTTAAAAGTATATTTTTTCTATAAACATGGTCTGCTGCTATGTTAGAAACTTTTACAGCCTAAACAGTTGCAGTTGGTGTATTTCATTTTTTTAAGGTTTAAGGAACACTGTTCTTTTTACAACGAGCATCACTGCCCTGAGTCTGCAGTGTCCACGCGTCGTGATTTCCACTCTGGACTCGGGTGTGAGCCTTGCCCGTTAGGCCCTGCTGCGGTCTGAGCGAGGTCAGGGTCAGAGGCCTTGCACATGATACCCTTACCAGATCTGTGTGACCACGTGTCTGTTGGACTGCAGTGTGGGTTCTGGAGGGTTTTATTTATGCCTGTTTATGTGTAACTGTCTTCGGGGCTGAAGGTCGCGTGCACTCTGCCTGGAGACCACTCGTACTGGAGGTCTCGGATGGTGCCTCCAAGGGTCTGCGTGTAGGGACCCTTGCACAGGTTTCCCAGCACAGCCAAGCTTCTACAGTTGCTGCCCTCCAGCACCCCCGCCTGGCCAGCTGCTGGGCCCCCCACACACTCGGCCTGCGTTCGCGGAGGCTGCTGTGAGCCCCCGTGTTTGGGGAGGGCGTCTGTGCACCACTGGGTCAGAGGGTGTCTGTATGTGCTCCGTTAAACCAGTGCTGGGACAGACTCTTAAGCTTGAGCTTAAGTCTAGGACTGAAGGAGCCTGGACACGTGTCATTATCACGGCTCCTCCGTCTTGAGGCTTGTTGACGGTGGTCTGGGCTGTGTGTCCTGTGCCCGGGGCACCCAGACTGCCCACAGCTTTAGATCTTAATCACTTGTTTACAAGTAAGTCTACTCACTCCCCACTCCACCCCACGTTTCCCATTTCTCCTGCTTTTTCTTCTCCAGCCTTTAGCCAAGAAGAGTTGTTTTCTTAGTGTCAGCGATTACACCTCATTTTATTAAAAAGTTATCTAACGGAGTGGAGCGTGTTGTCAGTTACCTGCCGGACGGTGTCCTTGGGCAGACGTTCTGCCTCGCTGAGCTCGGTCCGCTGATCCAGCGGGGCCTGTGGGTCGGGCGCGGGCATCACTTGGGTGTGCCTGAGAGTGGGCAGTGGGCCGTCTCCTTCCCAGGCCCGTGGGCTCGGAGGCAGCTCTCCCGTCCCGCCTTCTGCGGCAGGTGGGGACGGCACCCAGGGGTTTGGGTTGGGAAGCTGCGGGTGAGAGGTGGGCTGTGGCTCTCGCTGTCCGAGGGGTGCTCCCTCCGGATTTTCAAAGTGTTCCCTGTGGAAAGGAGCTGAAGTGGGTGTGTGTGAGCAGCACACCCCACGCGGGGCTCTGCGTCTTCGTGGTGTTCTGTCTTCAGAGCACCGGCTCCGTGTGGGGGCGGCCGCAGTGTTTGTCCGGCAGCCTCCGCGGTGACTTGGGCTTTGGCTCTAGGTGCCTGTCTGCAGATGCAGCCGAGCCCCCAGTCTCCTTCTGCTCCTGCCAGTGGCCCACTTGCGTTTCGGGAGCCTGCTGATGGCCCAGTCGTCCTGGGCAGGGTGAGATGGGGCCCGTCTGGACACCGACTCCCCTGGCAGTGTCAGGCTCCCCAGGGAGGAACAGTGGTCAGTTGCTGGTGATGGATTTGAATGGAGGTGCAGGACTAGGGAGGAGAAGGCGATGGCACCCCACTCCAGTGCTCTTGTCTGGAAAATCCCATGGACGGAGGAGCCTGGTAGGCTGCAGGCCATGGGGTCGCTAAGAGTCAGACACAACTGAGCGACTTCACTTTCACTTTTCACTTTCCTGAATTGGAGAAGGAAATGGCAACCCACCCAAGTGTTCTTGTCTGGAGAATCCCAGGGACGGGGGAGCCTGGTGGGCTGCCGTCTATGGGGTCGCACAGAGTCAGACACGACTGAAGCAACTTGGCAGCAGCAGCAAGACTAGGGAGGGGGAGGGGGAAGCTTTAAGTTCCCATGTGCACGCGGTCACCTGTTTGTAAACTCTGTGAAAAAGGCGTGTTGGCTGCAGTCCTAAGGCTTCTGCCTTCACCCCACCACCTCGGGACCCACTCCCCCCAGGCCAGGCTGGCTCTGGGCTCCAGATAAGGAAACTGGGTTTTCAGGGAGAGGTTTCCAGTGCGTGTTTGCAGCTGCATCTGATCACAGCTGAGCTCCGCCAGCTCCTCGACAGGAAGGACGTGGAATTCACCTGCTTTTGCCCAGGTGCCCAAGGTCCAGGGAGTACAGGCGAGGGGCAGTGGGGTTCTGTGGATGGAGTGCGGATGCGGTGGCCAGCTGTGGAGGGGAGATTCTGGAGGGGCCCAGCCCTGAGGGTGGTTCACACGTCTTGACCAATGGCTAGTCTAACGTTGAAAGAAGCTTCTGAACCGTCCATTGTAAGCACACACTGTCCTCTTTAAGGACAGTAAGTGGTACGAGACTGTCATCACATGAGAAGGTGACTCAGAACTTCACAGGGAACGCAGGGTGAAGCGTTGAGGCGTGTCAGGCAGTGATTAGTCTCAGCTCCTTCCCTTTTCTTGTGTGTGAATTTCACAGCGAGTGCTGATTTCCTTGCCTCCCGCAGCTTTTGATGCTGTGTTTCATTGTCATCTGGTTTTGGAATAAACGTTCTCGCGTTGCATCCTGGCTGCTGCTGCCCCACAACGTGGCTGGCCCCCAGGCTGGCAGACTCCAGCGCTGGGTCCTCGGGCAGCTCTCGGCCTCTGTCTGTGGGGTCACTGCGCACTGCACACTGTCTCCAGCATCAAGGAAGCCAGGCTCCTCACACGCCAGCCGAGGTCTCTGCAGGGCTGTGTGCGAACCCAGCTCCGTGAGGCTGATGGAGACTTGGCAGAAACCCCAGAGTGCTGGTCAGAGCAGTCTTCTCAATTTTACAGTCTTCCCGCCTGGGCTGGAGGCGGCGTCCAGGCCTGCCCCCACTGGGGCTGCTTGGCCCTGGGCTCACTGGTCCCGCGTGGAGCTGGAAGTCCCTTCACTTGCCGCTGGGGTGACGAGAGTGGCTGTGGGCCTCTTCCGCTGCCTAGGTATTCTTTATAACCTCAACCCTTTTTATTTCTATTTTCAAATTTGGGGAAAGAAATGGCAACCCGATCCAGTATTCTTGCCTGGAAAATTCCATGGACGGAGGAGTCTGGTGGGCTACATACAGTCCATGGGGTCACAAAGAGTCAGACGCGACTGAGTGAGTGACACTTCCCCTTTCGTTTTTAAAGTCTTTATAGCGGCTTTATTTAAGCCCTGGTTTGGTAGCTGGTTGGGCTTGTTCTGGGCCAGGTGAGGGTGCTGGCCGCCCACACCCTGACCTCCGAGTTGGGTGGCCAGGCGGCACTTCCCCGTGAGCCTGCCAGTCTCTCCCAGCTCAGGAAGCCCCCTCCTCACGCGGCGGACATGAGGGTGCAGAATCAGGGCCGGACTGGACGTCCGATTAGACGGCGAGTGAGGGGGGCCCAGGCTCTGGTGAAGGAGCAGAGCGGGGTGGGGGTGGGGGAAAGTTCAGAGTCGGGACACCGGTGAGGAGCTGCCCGAGCCCTGGCTGGACCCTGGGCCAGTGGGGCAGGGAGGGCCGCTGTTGGAACGGGAACGCGGCAGTATCTGAGTTTCAGTCTGGGTGGGAGGCAGGAGGCAGATGGGCCCCTTAGGATGAAGTGATCGGACATATGCCCTGCGGGTGGGAACACCAAGAGGAGGCGGGGCCCCACCCCGACCACATGCTGCTTATGCTCTCGTCCAGGAGACCTCCCCAACCATGGGCAGAAAAGGCTCCTTGGAGGCCAAAGGGGAGTCAGGTCAAGGATGTTCTACCCAGACGCCCTTTCGGTAAAATCCACCTTGGCTGAGATGTGTGCGCGCACACGGGAGGATCCCGAGATACAGGGGAAGTGGGCTGGGAGCCAGGCACGCCAAGGTGACTGGCCGAAGGAAGAAACGCCCGCAGGAGTGACGAGCTGCCGCAGGGCGACCCAGGGGCCGTCCCTCTGAGCTGCCTGCGCCTGCCTGTGCACGTCCGGCATTCTGGCCTCTCAGTAGGTGCTGCACTGCTTCCATCTTCGTGGGAACTCTCTCCTGTAGAGCCGGGGGCTGGGCCCCTCCTTACTGACCGCCGTCTAGTGACCAGGATCTGTGCTCTCACCAGCGGGACCCAGCCTCCGTATCTGGGAGCCCAGGCCACGGACACCAAGATTAGAGGGGGGGCGCAGGATGGCGGCACATGTTAGGTCGTCAAGTCTTTAACCGAAGGTCGGGATGAGATGGTACAGCCCAGGCCATCTCTGCTGGCGGGGCCCTGGGAGACCCCACGGAGACAGTCCCCTCCCTGTGATGGAAGCAGCATGGCAGAAAGCTGTTTCCAGATTCCCACCTTCCGGCTAGAAAGGAGAGGCAGATTTCTCAAACACACTGAATCAGTCACCCCTAAATAAGGCAGATGGTCTGTGGAGTGGCTGAGGGCGCTGGGGTGCGGGTGACCCCCCCCATCTCCCGTGTGATATGTGACAAGTGACAGCTGCTGGTCACCGTGTCCCCGCGGGGCCTCTGTTGGGGTCTGACACCCACGTCCATGGAGCTGGCGTCTGAGGCCGTCCCAGCTATGGTCTCCCCGCCTCGAGAGTGACCGTGGGGGAACACCGACGCGGGGGTCCCTGTGCCTGTGGGCCCCACTGGCCTTTGCTCCCCAAGGGCAGGCAGGGCTGCCGCTCAGGGTCCAGCATGGGTCCTCACAGAGCTGGCGATTTAGCAAGAACACAGCTTGTCCGGGCTGTTTGATTTAATAAAATTTTACAAAGGTCAGTGCCGCCTGCTGGGCTCTTTCGTCGGAGGGATCTCTTCCTTAGCTGATGACAGGCCGCCCGCCCACTGGCAGGCAGGTGTGGCTGCTGCAGGGAGCACGCTTGGTCCGGGTAAGTGGCACCCCCACCCCCGCCGCGCGCCCAGCCGCGTGGACACCCGGGCCGGGGGCCAGTGCAGGACCTTCCGAGGGCCCTGACGGCTGCTCCCAGTGACAGTCCCAGCCGCGTGCCAGGCCAGCCTGGGGTCCCGGGCAGCGTGGTTCAGGCACAGGGCCTGGGGTCTCACAGGTGCCCCCAGAGCCACCTTCTTTTTCCCCCACCAGGCTGGGGGCGGTGCTCCTGGGGACCCGGGCGCACTCTTCCTGGCGGCTGGCCCTGCTGAGGGACGCACCTCCTCATCAGAGTGTCCGCCCTGATGTGGACCGCCTCCACAAAACAGTTCTGGTTTCCAGTACCAAAGCAGACTGGGAGGAAATGGTAGAATCCCGCATCAAGACACAAAAGCCCTCCCACTTTAGTAAATGTCACTATTAAACAACGTCAGTTTTAGGTCACGAGGACCGAGAATCGTCTTTTCCCTTGGAGTTGTGATGTGCCGCCCATGTCCATGTGTGGGGGTCTTCAGGAAGAGGCTGTAGGTGATCAGGCTGCCCTGTCCACCAGTCGGCGTCCCCGAGAGCTGCCAAGAGAGGAGGCACCAGTCAGGGCGAGCACGCGTGCCCCCCGGGACACCCCGGCCGCTGGCGCCTGGCCAGCTCGTCTTGTGGCTCTCCCACGCACTGTCAACACGAAGGAGCTCTGGACGAAGCCACAGCCTCTCCCCGAGGGGACGGGCCGGGACGGCGCCCGAGGGCAGCTCTGGCCTGGCCAGGTTGGCCTCCTGGTCTTCCTCCTGCCCAGCCGCGGCCTCTGGACATTCCTGTCAGGCCACCGCTGTGCTCCGATCCCCATTGGGGCTGCCACAGGAGAGGGGCTGCTGGGGACACTTAGGTCTTGCTGCTCTAAGACAGCCCAGCCACGTGCCTCTGGAAGGTTCCACCTCCTGCCCTGTGATGGTTCTGCAGAGCAGAGGGCTGGCCCACGGGCTGGACTGCCCCGCCCTGCTCTGCCTGTGGGCTCACTCCATGCCCTCCTCCCCAGCTCCACTCAGGCCCCTCCCCACATGACCCCCTCTCACCCACTATGTGTCAGGCCTTGTCCTTGGGGGTGGGATGCCCAGCACGCGGTGGGGGTCGGGGGGTGGACAGGCCCTTCCGGGTGGAGCTCAGGGCTCTGGAGGAGATCAGCTGGCTGGTCAGGGCATCCCCTGCCCCAACGCCTGCTCCAAGGCTGGTGGGCAGAAACCCCGTTCCTGGATAGGCTTTTCTGTGCGAGGGGCTGCGGGATGGAGCCCCTTCTTCCGCCTGGGCCCCACCGTGCTGTGGGGAGGACCTGCCGCCCTGACCCCGCAGCGCCCCCGGACTCTCAGAGCCACAGGTGAAGCAGTGAAGTGACTCACGCTCACCTTGGTCTGGATCAGGGCTCTGCAGCGCTGCAGGTGGAAGCCAAGCTCTTCGGGCTCATGGAGGCCGGGCTCCCCCAGAGTGCGGCCAGGGCTCCCCGAGAGGCTCTGAGAAAGCAAACCAGAGTCAGCCAGAGGGACAGAAGGTTAGAGGGTCTTCTCCTCCCGGCTTCCCTTTCCACCTGGGCCTCGGGCACATCTCCCTGTAAAATGGCAACGTGGCTTCGATCTGGGCTCTGTGGGGGTCCGCCCTTTGTGAACCCCGGCCCAGCGGTCCCCCGCCCCCAAGCCCCGCAGGCTCCTCCCAAGGAGCCACACTGGCCAGGCGGCCCGAGGAGGCTGTGCCCAGCCGCCGGTGCGCCCACCCCCTCCCCAGCCCCACACGGGCCCTGTGGTGCGCTGCATAGCATGGCTGGCAAAGACGTGTGGTGCTGCCGGCCTCCGGGAGCCCCTCTCTACCCAGGTCAGCCCACCTTCTGAGCGGCATCTACTCCGAGAACAGGAAGGAAGTTTTCCCGGCTGCGGGACTCGCTCCAGATGCATCGGGAGATCGTCATGGTCCCGGTGTTGTGAAGAGCCCTCCAGAGTTTTCTAGATTCAGAACTGCAAAAGAGCTGCCTTAATTACAGGGCAGCCTGCAAGGCCTTCGGCAGGGAGGCACAGAGGCATCTGGCCCTCCAGCCTTCTGAAAGCATAGCCCCGGCTGCTGTTTCTTTGTTCATTTGCTCAAGCGTCTACTCGTCCAACACCGCTCCCTCCTGCCGGCTTTGTCTCCACAGAGCTCAGCCCTGGCCTGAATGACTGATTTCACCACCGTCTGTCTCCTCCTAGGGCAGAAGCTCCAGGGTGCTAGATATACTCTGCCGTCTTGCTCCCTGACGATCTCAGGTGCCTGGAACCATGCCAGGTGCCAGAGAGATGCCCACAGACTGAGAAGCAGATGCCAGAGTGTGTGCTGGAGCCCCACCTGGTGGACTGGCCCGGCCTCCAGAAGCGAGGGCCTCTGGGAGCTAGGGCCTCCGGGAGCGAGGGTGTGGCTGGTCCCCAAACAGCTCCAGGGTGACAGACATGCCCAGTGCTGAAGTGTGCCCTGGGCGCACTTCAGCCCTCGTCCCCGGGACCTCTGCTGGTGGGGGAGAGTGCCCGGCGCAGGCTGGCTCAGACCTCTGCCAGGGCCCAGGAGGGCCTGCCCGCCACCCTGTCTGCAGTGCCAGCCTGTGAGGCGGGCTTAGGTCCCAGAGGAGCCGGCTCCCAGACACCTCTACTGCCCTCTGGGGCCTGGGCCCACCTCACCGTTCACTTGAGCTAGTATGGGTTTCCACTACAGCCGTCTGACGAAATGGCCGTCGGCAGACAAGTGCCTCTGTGACCTGTGTTCCCAGGGACTTGGCCCTGGGGGTGGCAGCCCTGTGGTGGACTGAGCACCTCTCTAGGATCTGGGGGGTCACTTGCTCCCGTCCCCCAGGAACCCCTGGGGGTGGCAGCCCTGCGGTGGACTGAGCACCTCTCTAGGACCTGGGGGGTCACTTGCTCCCGTCCCCCAGGAACCCCTGGGGGTGGCAGCCCTGCGGTGGACTGAGCACCTCTCTAGGACCTGGGGGGTCACTTGCTCCCATCCCCCAGGAACCCCTGGGGGTGGCAGCCCTGCGGTGGACTGAGCACCTCTCTAGGACCTGGGGGGTCACTTGCTCCCGTCCCCCAGGAACCCCTGGGGGTGGCAGCCCTGCGGTGGACTGAGCACCTCTCTAGGACCTGGGGGATCACTTGCTCCCGTCCCCCAGGAACCCCTGAGCCCGCCACACTGACCCGCTGGGCCCTCCGGAACCCGCAGCGCTCCCACCCAGACCCACTCTGCTCCGGACTGGCTGGAGGGGCCCTGAGGCGGGGCTGGACAGGGCTCTTTAGAGGAGGCCGCCCTGCGACCCTGTGACCTCAGGCGGCAGGAACTCGGGAGGGTCAGTGCTCTCCACAGAGGCAGAAGCAGAAGACCCGACGACCCCAGGACCACCAGCTCAGCTGCCGGACGACACGCGAGCGCCGGTTTAAGTTCATTACCACAGTTTCTGCACGGATTCAAGGCCAGAGCTTTCTTCATTCCTTGCTTCTAAGAAGTGGTCTAAGGTGGAGATACCCTCGGTGGCCTGTGGGACTGGTACTTCTTGAAAAGCAGACCTGAAAACATCCTCACAGCTAACAACAAGCTGAAAAAGAAGAAAAACACAACAAAGTTAGGAGACATATACACATGTCACCTCATTCTAAATATATAATTGTGGCACAAGTGAAATTTGTAAATGATCATGTATCGTTGCCGCTACTGAAACATGACGTGTTTGTTCCTAAAAGTCGCTGCACTGAGTCGTGCTGCGGAGACTGGGGTGTGTGGGAGAGTGTGATCACGGCACAACAGTCATAAACTTCATCAGTGACACATGGGAAGAAGACAGGCACCCAGTGGAAATGTGAGTGCTGTTCCACACGTGTGAATTGGTTGAGAAATCCGTCCCAACTGCAGTAAAAATGGCACTTCCCGGAAGAGAGGTTTGTGGGTTGTGACAAGTGTGAAGTCCTGGAAGGTGAGTTGTCTGAGGTCAGGGGGGTTGGGTGGGGGAGCCCCCAGGGGCGGGGGATGGGTGTGGCAGACCGAGGTGGCTGGGAGAGGTGGGCATGTGTGTGGTGTGTATTCACGTGGGCCTCGGTTCAGCACGTGTGGTTTTCTGCATTTACCCTGTGTTTCCGGCAAAATTCACATTACGCTCAAATTGTTCCCCAATACAGTAACTGCATTGGAAGACAGTCCTGTCTTCAAAACAAGCGTTGGAGCAGAGCTAACTGAATGTGGAGTTGATCTCATCAGAGGTCCAGGGAAACACTGCCGGGCTTAGAAAGCAAATGGTCCACCCTAGAACCAGCGGACCTTTTCCTCTCCTCCCTTCTCTGTTTCGCTTTTGGTGTTAGGGGCAGACCACGAGGGACGAGAAGGCAGAGAGAGAGGAGGGTGAGAGGCAGTCACAGTGAAGGGAAACGCTGGTGGTCAGGGCAGGACGGGAGGGACGAGGGGCGCGTGCTGGGCTGTCCAGGCCGCCTCCAGCGCCCCATCACTAACACACACTGACATGTGATCTGGCAAGGTTTTCTAAGTAAGGAGATTACGGACTCAAACAAAATGCTCTTCCCCCACATGCCCAGAACTGGGCCCAGGAAAACATAGCCCAGCTGATAGAGAGTGGGCAGACGGGAAGGTGGAGGGGACAGAGAGCAGGAGGGGCCAGGATGAAGGCCCAGAGACAAGCGGACCCCTCCCTGACCAGCCCACCACAGGGTAGGAGACACTTCCTGTGCAACATGGCCAAGACTTTAGAAATACCTCAGAAGCGGCGATGGCGCCGGTTCCTGTCACTCCACCCTGGTGAGGCTGGCTAGAACCCTGCTCCTTTTGGGCAGAAGCGGTTCTCCATGGCTGAGAGGCTGCGGGCCTCTCCTGGAGCTCAAAAGACTGACAGAATTGTTCAGAGCTGGCTGAGGATTCTTGAAAGACTTCAAACTCCCCCCAGGCGCCGCTGTGTTCCCCTGGGTCTGGACCCCGGGCGGTGCTGGTAGACAAGCCCTCGCAGCTGCCCCCAGAGGTCCTGGCTTCCCCGTCCGGCGGGGGAAGGGCGCAGCGGAGCCTCGCCCACTCCACAGCGTCACCACTCTGCCTCCCAGGGGCACCGCTGTCTTTAGAAACCTGGCGGAGGGAAACCCCGCCTCCTTGCTCTGGGAGGTCACTCAGAAAGGCGCAGAGAGGGAGCCCCTGGCCAGCTGCGCCCCCCAGCTCCCGCTGGTCTTGCATGTTGGTGCCCCGGGCCCGCACAGACGCGATGAGAAGACGCTCAGGAGACATCCATACTGCTGCGCGGGAGCAGCCCCGAGTGGACAGCGCTGGAGGGGGTCACCTGCTCGCCCACGGCCCAGCAGCTGCCCACGGCTTCTTCAGGAGTACAGATGGCCTGGTGTGAGTCCACTGTCGCTGTGGAAGGGACACTGACTGCCTGGTCACCCAGGAGAAGTGACCGGAGCCGCTGCCCGCTTTCTTCCTCCGCGCGCCTGGGCGACCGGCCCAGCACAGGGGCGTGTTCTAGAGACCAGACAGGTCCTGGGGGTCAGCACAGCCTTGCAGGGTGGGCGAACTGCGGGGTCCTGCCTCGGTCGCCGTGGGCAAGGGTCTCCGAGGCCCAGTCCGGCAGAGGAGGGAAGAGTCGGGGCGCCCGCGGGAGGGCAGTGCCGAGGAAGCCCCGAGAGTTGGGCCGGGGGCTCGGGTAGTTCCCTCTCCGGGGCCGGGGGAGAGGGGGGCGGAGATCCGAGGCGGCCGCTGAAGACCCCGATCGGGCCTGGCCTAGGGCTCCTGAGGGTCGGACTCAGGGCGCGCTGGGGCCCCGGTGGCTATCGGCCCCGGCCTGCACCCACCTCGGCTGCCTAGCCGTCTCCTCCAGCCGGCGCAGCAGGAATGCCGGGTGTCCCTAGGCCGGCGCCGGCCCGTTGCCCGGCAACGACGCGCGCCAGTCCCACTTCCGGCGTCAGCGCGCCGGCGCCGCGCGGGGCGTGGCAACTCCAGGCTCAGCCCCCTGTGTCGGCCGAGCCTCTTGGGCGGTGGAGCGGGCCCGGCCTGCGTGGGCGCTGTCACCTTGCGCCCCTAGGCCGCCGCGTGAAGGGGCTCTCCTTTCGTTAGATGCGCCCCTCGCTCAACCGCCCCCTTGCAGCGCGCCCTGCGCGGCCGGGAGGAGCAGGCTCCCGCTGCCCTCACCAGCAGTCCTCCCAAGCAGGCTGCCCGCTGCTGCCCCTCGCTCTGCGGCCCCGCCGCAACGGGCGTGTCTAGCTGTGTGATGCCCAATCCGAACCCCAGGGTCCCATGGAGTGCCCTGATTCTCAGCGTGGTCACCAGCCGGCCCCAAGGCAGAGCAGGGCCAGCCTGGGCCATGGGCCATCAGACCCTCCTGCAGCCGCCGGCCCAAGAGCAAGGTGGGCATTGACGGCTAGCCTCACCCTCCTGCCAACTCCCCTCCCAGTCATTCTGGGCCTTTCTCCATCTTACCCAGTCTCATGAAGTCAGCCTTCCGCAGACTCGACCATCATGCCCCCGCGGAAGCCCTGACCCACGCCGGGTCTCCTGGTCTACTTCCATGCTCAGATTTCCCCACCCTGTGACCTAGGGGTCTGCCTGGGCCCTGACCCACGCCGGGTCTCCCGGTCTACTTCCATGCTCAGATTTCCCCACCCTGTGACCTAGGGGTCTGCCTGGGCCCTGTCCAGTTTGCGTCAATCACTCGTTCTCTCCCTGGTCCTCAGCCAAGCTACAGAAAATTTCAATTTTAAAAGTGACTAGACGAGATCATTTTCTGAACCCTGGACCTTGACTATCTGCCCCTCCCCTGCCTCCTGTGGGGCACGGTGGCCAGAGATGCAGTATTGGAGCGATGCAGGCAGACTGCCCAGTGCTGGGCAGTCACCGGGGTGACCTGCAGGAAGGTGACCAGACACCAGCCCTCTCCTGCCCCGACAGCACCCAGGGCTAGCTGTCCCCTGTAGTCCACCCACTGCTTGGACCCCCTCATCCACTGTCCATGCCATCTGCACAGTCCAGGAGCTAGAAAGGGGTAGGAGAAGTGTCCCCCCATCAGGTAAGGAAGCTGATGCTCAGGCACAAAAGCCCGAGTAGGAAGTTTTGTTGGAGTGGAACCAGCTCTTCTGACCCTCAGCAATTCCCCATGTGAAGAGTGAGGATGACCCTGTGACCCTCAGGGGACAGAAGGGGATGACCCAGGCATGACACAGAGCCAAGGGTAGGTTGTCCTACATTATGTGGTGTGGTAGGTGAATAATGCCTCCAGGAGGAGCCCCTCCTGATCCCCAGAACCTGTGAATATGACCCCTTACAAAGCAGAAGGAACTTTTGTTCTTTAGTTGCTAAGTCGTGTCTGACTCTTTGCAACCCCGTGGACTGTTGCCCGCCAGGCTCCTCTGCCTATGGGATTTCCCCAGGCAAGAACACTGGGGTGGGTTGCCATTTCCTTCTCCAGTGGATCTTCCCGACCCAGGGATTGAACCCAAGTCTCCTGCATTGGCAGGTAGGTTCCTGACCATTGAGTCACCAGGGAAGCCCCAGAAAGAATTTTACAGACATGATTATGTTAGACCTCTTGTGATGGGGAGATGGTCCTAGGTTACAGTGTTGTAATGGACAAGGGTCCTTACAAGAGGGAGGGAGGAGGGTCAGAGTCTGAAAGAGAAGGTGGCAAGATGGAAGCAAAGATCAGAGTGATGCAGGGTTATGAACCAAGGAATGCAGATGGCCTTTGGAGCTGAAAAAAGCCAGGACATGGATCTGCCCCAGAACAGACCTCTAGAAGGAATACAAGTCTGCTGACACTTGGAACTGTAAGCAATAAATGAGAGTTGGTGTAAGCCACTAGAATTGATGCTTTTGAACTGTGGTGTTGGAGAAGACTCTTGAGAGTTCCTTGGACTGCAAGGAGATCCAACCAGTCCATCCTAAAGGAGATCAGTCCTGGGTGTTCATTGGAACATTGATGTTGAAGCTGAAACTCCAGTACTTTGGCCAGCTCTTTGGCGAAGAGCTGACTCATTTGAAAAGACCCTGATGCTGGGAGGGCAGGAGGAAAAGGGGACAACAGAGGATGAGATGGCTGGATGGCATCACTGACTCAATGGACATGGGTTTGGGTGAACTCCAGGAATTGGTGATGGACAGGGAGGCCTGGTGTGCTGCGGTTCATGGGGTCGCAAAGAGTCGGACACGACTGAGCAACTGACCTGAACTGAACTAAACTGCATGTGTGTGTATTTGTTACAGCAGCCATAGGAAGCTAATACACCTGGCTGACCCCTGGCTACCCTGCTCAGGAGGTGCTGTGTTGGGGGAGCCAAAACTCAGAGAGGCAGCAGGCGTGACCTTGACATTGGTGCCTGGCGCTGGATGCAGGAATGGGTGGGGGAAGCCCAAGTAGCTGACAGGTGGCCCCCGACTCCTCAGGCCAGCATCTGGGGCTCTGGGCATGACCTGGGACAGGAGCTGAGGGCCAGCCCTCCAGGTGAGCAGACAGGGCAGGGCAGGCAGCTGTTGAAGTTTAAATGGCTTCATATGGAGGAAACTGGTCAGAGGGGCCAGGTCCCCACGAAAGTGGGAGTAATGGGGACACAAGCCAGGACGCCCCACGGTGCTGTGGAGGCCGGGTACAGCGTGCAGGAGAAAGCCCACATGGGCTCCTGGGTCTGTCCCTGAGCCCCAGCCCTGTTGAATGGTGCAGACTAGGGTGGGGGGAGCTTCTCTTCTCCCATTGCCCAGCCAAGCCTCCCCTGACCCAGCCCCAGGAAGAAGGGCCTCTACTCTGCCTGGAGCCCCAGAGGATCCTAGCATCTCTGAGCATCACCTGATGAGCCATGGGGAAGGGTCTCTTGCTTCAGGAAGCACCCTGAGTCCTTGGGGTGAGTCGAGGAGGACACCCCTCCCCAAGCCTGGAGCAGGCACTCAGCCTGCAGTGAGAGGCCTGGAGCCCTCCCCAGCCTCCTCTGTGCGAGGACTGGGTGGGAGGGCAGATGGCAGTGGAGGAAGTCCCAGGGCTCACACCATGCAGTTATGCCCCTCCAGTTGGGCTAGGGCAGGGACACCAGCCAAGCTATTTTTGATTATGCTGCTGCAGCGGCTACAAGGAGGCATCAATCATTGATGCTCTGGACATCAATGCCTGCCTGCCTGGAGAGGCACGAAAGCAGCCAGCCAGGCGGGTGGGGCAGGCTGCGGGCTCTGCTGAGGGCCTGGGACCTAGGGGGCTCTAGCCCTGGCTCCTCACCCTTGGCCCCCACATGCACTGTCTCGCCAGCCCCAGTGCCTTGAGACCCAGTCTGAGACCCCTGACCGGTGGCCCAAGGCTGGGGTGTGGCCCCAGCTCTCCAGTGTGGTGGTCCTAGGAAGGAGGTGAGCCTGTGAGTGCCGCATGACAGCCACTGCTGGCCCCCGTAGGGTGACCCTCAGAAGTGGTATGGGGCCCTTTGAGTGCCAGCACGGCTGTGGGTCAGCCCGTATCTCCATGCTCTGCGGGCTGGTGCAGGGGCAGCTATTCCTGAGCCATGCCTAGCTGCTGTGGCCTTCCCTGGCGGGGCGTCTGTGCCCAGAGGGGCACCGCAGGACGGGGCTGGAGTGGAGCCTGACGGCTGGAGCTCCTGGCTGCCAGGGCTCCACGGCAGGGGCCTGGCCAAGCTGTGGCCGGGCTGTAGGGAGGGCGGGAGTGGGGCTCGCGTAGGCCTCGTAGACCCCACCTGTCCGGCTCTGTAGCCCAGGGGCGAGGCTGGGGCATCCAAGGCCTCCACAGGTGGGAGGAGGGATGGATGTGGGGAGGCAGGGCTCAGCCTCCCTGCCCCGGGGCCGACTTGGGGGCCATCTCCCTCTATGCAGCTGCAGGCTGCCACCTGTGGGGTCCACTGCCTAAGGGGCCACACCCTTCCAGAAATGAAATGGGTGTGCAGGGACCGTGGTGGTACATGGGGATGAGCGCAGCAGGTGATGCCAGCCCTCTGCCTCAGAGCAGGCGGCAGAGCTGGGGCAGCCCCTCAGGCTGGGGGCCCTGCCTACCCTCATCCTGAATCCGGGGCCTGAGCCAGTGCTCAGCCACCTCCCTGGCTGCAGCGCCAGCCAGGCACCAGCAGGACAATATAAGCTGGCTCAGCCCTCACCAAGGCCAAGGGCAGAAGTGGTCCCAGGGAGGGTCCCTGCTCCAGCTTCCCCCAGGCCCTGGCCAGCCAGGATTCCCAGTCAGTTCAGTCGCTCAGTTGTGTCCGACTCTTTGCGACCCCATGGGCTGCAGCACACCAGGCTTACCTGTCCATCACCAACTCCCAGAGCTTGCTCAAACTCGTGTCCATCAAATCGGTGATGCCATCCAACCACCTCATCCTCTGTCATCCCCTTCTCCTGCCTTCACTCTTTCCCAGCATCAGGGGCTTTTCCAATGAGTCAGTTCTTCACATCAGGTGGCCAAAGTATTGGAGTTTCAGCTTCAGCATCCGTCCTTCCAATGAATATTCAGGATTCCCAGGGGGCACCCAATTGCACAGGGGCTGTCCTGGCAGGGGCCAGCGGTGCCCACCTCCGCTCTCCTTCAGTGGCCACATGAGACCCCCTCCTGGCCTCTGCTGATGTGGGGAACCCCCTGGCACCCTACCCAAGGCTCCAACCTCCCCCTCCCACAGCTCTGTGTGCAGCATGCTGGACCACCAGGATGTGTCACACGGGGTGAGGCCACTGCAGCTGGACAGGGTCCCAGGATCATGACTTATCCGAGGGGCAGGGGGACAGAGAGCTCGCGCTGATTGCAGATGGCTGCTTGTTCCCAGGCCCCCGAGGCCAGAGTCAAACACATAGAGGATAGGCAGGCTGAGCCCCCCAGCAGGCCCAAGCAGGTGCCAAGCACACCCAGGAACACAGACAGCTCTCTCCCTGTGCCCACGAGTGACTGATTCCCATCTGGACACAGCAGGGCAGGGTCTCTGGCCCCTGGGGAGTGCTGCTGGCCCAAGAGAAGACATCAGGGCAGGAGGGGTGAGGCCCAAGCCTCAGTGTCCCCACCTGAAGGACACGGCAGTGCCCCATCGTGCCACAGGCTCGAGAGGCTGGAAGCTGCCAAGGCCTGTTCCCGGCAATGATGAGCTCGTCCATCTGACCCACCGCTGGAAGGCTGCCCGGCTGCAGCCTGGCTAACGGGAACACCAGGCATGAGTCATCCCATGAGGCATCTCACCTGGGCCTCGTGGGCTGTGTGCCCCCCGAGTGAGCCCAGGAGTGCATCGTGCGGTCTGTGTGTGCATGCCCCTGTGTGTGTCTGTTCCTGTTGTGCTCATCTGGGCAGGGGGTCCCGAGTGCGTGCATGCCTTTGAGCGCACTCTCAAGCATCTGTGTGTGTGCGGGGTGGGGTGGGCGGGTGGTGCCTGTCTTGGAGTGCATGAGGACAGATCCCAGTGGACCTGTGTCTGGGTGCTGCTGTGAGTACGTGTTGTCTCACCTACGAGGGTCTGTGTGTGTGGCATGTGTGCGTCTGTGTGTTTGTGTGTCTGCATCAAGTCTGCATGTTTGTGCGGTTGGGTCTCCTGTTTCGGCCTCTTTCTGCCCCAGGAAAAGTTGCTGTGTGTCTCACCTGTCCCAGCCCCGCTGGCCCCAGGCCAGGGCAGCCCCTGGGAAGGTGGCCAGTGCTCTCCTGGGTCTGCTCAGGCCCAGGCTCCCCACCCCCACCCCAGGAGACCCACATGCCCCAAGGGGCCTTTCCTCAGTCTGCACAAGGCTGAGCCTCAGCTAATCCCTACTTCCACAGAAACACACACTTCAGGGTCGCTTCTGTCCAGAACCCTCTGCCCTGCTCCTGAAGTCCGAGCTTAGGCTGTCCACGCGGAGCCTTCCAGGCCCGCTCCCCGCCCACTTCCACCGTTGCACCATGCTGCCTCTGGCAGCGCACACCTCCAGATCGGATGCCCCCAGGGCAGGGCTAGTGGCGTCAGGTCGCAGGCCATGGCCTCCCTGGACCCCCACTACTCCTAGGCCCTCGTCCAGGTTGCCCCGCTCCCCAGTGTGTGACTGCAATGTCAGTCCCCAGACTGGGAGACAAGACTGAGGCGAGCAGGTCAAGTCCAGGAGTCTGGCGCAGCGTCCCGGGACCCCTCGCTGGCAGAGGCCCAAAGTCAACATCTGAAAGGTCCTTTGAGGGCTCGGGGCGGGGCCAGGCTAAGGGCGGGGCTAGGCCGTAGCGTGGCTGGCGCGGGGTGTCTGCCTGGAGGTGGGAAACCCGCAAGGCTGGACTGTGGGGCGGGGCGGGGGCGGGACCTTAGGGGGGCGGGGCCTGGCTCGGACTGGTTCCCCGCTGGACGGGGGCGGGGCGGGGCCGCCAGGGGGCGGGGCCTTGAGGGCCGCAGCCAATGGGCTGAATGAGGACGGCGGCCCCACCCGCGCTTGCTCCGCAGCCGCTCCTCGCGGGCTGGGCGGGCCGGGGCGGGGTCCGGGCGGTGGCGGGGCTTGGGGAGCCTGCACAGCCCGCAGTCTGCTGCCGGCCGCCAGCTGCAGCGCAGGGCTGCGGAGGCAGAGTGCGGCCCTCGCCCGGCCCCCGGGCCGCCCGCGCGCCGGAGCCGGGACCTGCGACTGGACGCGACGGGCCGCCGCGGGCCCGCACCGCCCGGCCGCCAAGATGTGCGACTGCTTCCACGTGATGCTGCCCACCTGGCCCGGAGCCCCCGGCAGCGGTGCGCTTCCTCCCCGCCTGCAGCCCGCTCCCCTCGGGGCGGGTGGGCTCCCCGCTGGGCGCGCGCCGGGCGGGTCCTGGGGCGCGCAGTGCCGGCGGGCTGAGGCGCCGGTCGGGGTGGGGGCGCCTCTGGGACCCGCCCGCGGTCTCGAACGCGTCTCTGCGCCTCGGGGGCTGCTCGGACCTCTGCTTTCTGCTCCCGCGCTTCCCCTCTTACCTGTCCCTGTCCGTCGGCCTCCCCTCTCTGTCCCTGCTGCTCACTTTGTTCCCCGGGTCGCCGACTCTTCCCTACTCTTCTGTCGTTCCTCGCCTCTCGGAACCTCACTGTCCTGTTTGCACCTCCCTCTCTGCCACTGTGCCCCTACTGCAGCCCTCTGGGACTTCGTGCTGTCCCTGGAGGCAGCCGCCTGGGGAGGGCTGCACGTGTGCGTGGAGTGAGACTACCATGAGTCACCAGACGGTGGGGAACGGCCTCCAGGACTGCCCTGTGATTTGGGGGTTTGGGGGCGACCAGCCTAGGTTGACCAGGAGTTAAGGTTCCTGGCTTCGGTCCAGAACTGTGGGGCCAGGCTGGGCTGGGTCCACCGTGTGGCTCTGGTGTGCTGGGTCCTAGGTGGTGGCTGAGGTCTGGGACTTGGTGAGGGGCCTGAGTGAGATCAGAGCTCAGGCACAGGGTCCCCCAGTCTGCGCAAGGGAAGGGGCCGCTGTCTGTGCCTCTGGCCACAGAGGGAGAACCGGGTGCTCAGTCTGTCTGTCATCTGTCTGTCCCTGCACTGGGCCTAGTTTCAGGGCCTGGGTGTCTCAGCAGCATGGAGGGCAGGGTGGGGTGGGGCAGGGACAGTCCTTCCAGCTCAGGGTCAGTCATGCTGCAGCCTGGCCACACCCAGGACACCTGGCCAACCGCGGCAAGGGGGGCTGGGGCCGCACTGCATCGGCACAGGCGAAACCCACTCCCTGGGGAAGCCGGCTCGATGGTGATGATGATGGCAGTGCCAGCGTGGCGAGGGTGGGGTACCCCTCCAGCTGCAACAGGAGCCGCCGTGGTCCCCCCATGTCCATTGTCTGGCTGGCACCGAAGCCCAGCTCACCTCCTGTGTGGGCTTCCCTTGCCCAGGTGAGAATCCCACCCCAGTTCTCCCTGGACGGCCAGAGGGAGGATGACGGGCCCCCAGCCCCCTCCTCCTGACTGCAGTGGGCCTGGCCCACACCTCTGGGACTCCGCTGCATCACAGGGACAGAAGGGCCCAAAGGTCATGGGACCATTGCTCTGCCTCCCACCCTGGCCTCCTCCTCGCTCAAGACACCTAAGCTGCAGGGTCTCCGGCCATCTCATCCACCCTCCTGTCTCACAGAGGCCTGTGCTGAGAGCCCCTCCCCAGCTGAGGCCCCCATTCTCACTTTGACCTGTGCCTCTTTGGCCTCTGGGGAAGTTCCTCCTTGTGTCCAGCCAGAAAAACCAACCCCTCTTAGGGAACAAGACTTGCTGGGTCAGAGGCCCTGCAGGTCGTGTCCAACATGCGGATTCTCGACCCTCTCCATCCTTCGGAGGAGGCCAGAGAACATGCGTGCTTAGGGCTTCAGTGCAGGCATCGTCCTGCTGCAGTTCCCTCCTAGCAGGCCAGCGGCGGGCAGACCCTCCCGGTCCCTTGTCTTTCTGCCCAGCCCAAAGCTTCCCTCCTGGACCATCTGCTCCAGGTTCTCTGAAGGCCTGTCTCAGCCTGTGCCCCAGCCAGGGGATGGGAGCTGTGTCAGGTCTAACCTGCACGCGGAGGCTGCCCTCTGGTGGCTGTGTTGGGAACACACCAGCGCAGGGATCCGCCCAGCTTTACTGTGGGCATGGCCAGTCTGAGTAGCACTCACCCACTCCAGTATCCTTGCCTGGCGAAGTCCATGGACAGGGGAGCCTGGCGGGCTACAGTCCATGGGGTCGCAAAGCGTTGGACATGGCTGAGCGACTGTCACTCACTCACACGCCCCTACCCCACTACTGTCTTCCTGGGGACTCCCCCTGCTCCTCCCTTCTGCAGGCACCAACCACGTCACCCTGGGTGCTCCCCCCACCTCCCCGCCTTCCTCTTCCAGGGACAGCTGGTTCCTTCCTGAGGCAGAGCTGGGTCCTGGGCAGCTAGACCACTGACATGCATGCATGCTCAGTCGCTCAGTTGTGTCCCACTCTTTACCACCCCGTTGACTGTAGCCCACCAGGCTCCTCTGTCCATGGGATTCTCCAGGCCAGAATACTGGAGTGGATTGCCATTTCCTCCTCCAGGGAATCTTCCTGACCCAGGGATCGAACCTAGGTCTCCTACAGCTCCTGCGTTGTCGGGTGGACTCTTTACCAATGAGCCACCTGGGAAGCCCCAGCTCCCAGTCTAGGCCTCTGCCCTTCAACCCCTGGCTTGTTTGTGGCCCCTCCCCCAACCCCCCAGAAGCCCCCACAGGGCCAGAGAGCCCCAGATGCTGGTGACACCATGAGGGGTCTGGGTGGTCCCTCCCTGGCAGGGGCCACGGCAACCCCAGGGCCTTTGGGAGTGCCATGCGGTGTCAGGCGTCCCCTCTGATGGCCCCTGCACAGCCCTGGGCTCTGGGCTCCAGGCTGGGTCTCAGATCTGTGAATGGGAGTGACCACGGCTGCTCAGGCCCAGGCGGGGCAGAGAGGTGTGGTCAGGAAGGCCCAGGGCTGCCCCCATGAGCGGTCCAAATGGGCAGCTTTGCCTGGTTCTCTGTACTGGTGGAGACAGGGCCACAGAGTCTCAGAGCAGCGAGGCAGAGCCTGGAGCCAACGGGGAGCCTCTGTGGCCTCTAAGGGTCCAGAGCAGCCGTGCCCCAGGCTCTGGCGCTGCCCTGCGCTCCCAGGCAGGGGCACACAAGGGCAGGCACCGAGAAGGAGACAGGGCGGTCATCCTGGGTGGGGGTCTGGACCCTCCTGGCACTTTAATGAGATTCTGAAAGCCACCCCTCGTGATGGCATGTGTGTGTGCCCCTGACGACACCCCCACTTCTTGTGGGGAGACAAGCTGGACAGCCTGGCTCCTGCCCCAAGGCCCCTTAGGAAGTGGGGCAGAGCCCAGGCGTGGAGGGTCCAGTGCCCCCAAACCACCTGCCTCCCACTATGCACCCGCTCCACCTGGGGCTCACCGTGGCTGGGCCTGTGGCAGGAATGTCGTGATGCCCTTCTTCCCTCTGGCTAAATGCTTCTATTCGGGCCCAGCCAGGAGCTGCCTCTTCCAGGAAGCCCCCTGGATTGTTCTCCTTCAGACTTGACTGTATCCTCTGTGACTGCCTTTGCAGATGGGCTCTGTTTCAGGTCCAGCCTGGGGCTGGTTTGCCTGGGGATGGGGAAGTGGAGGTGCCAGGGAGGAGAACCCCAGACAGGGGAGTGGGGCCTGGGCCATCTGGGGCCCCCACCGCACACTTCAGGGGTGAAAAGCCCAGATTTCCCTGGCTTGGTCCTCTGCCTGGACGGTAGCAGGAGGTGGTGATTTAGTCACTAAATCTTGTCCGGCTTTTGCAACTTCGTGGACTGTGGCCCCCCAGCCTCCTCTATCCATGAGATTCTCCAGGCAAGCCTACTGGAGTGGGTTGCCGTTTCCTCCTCCAGGGGATCTTCCCGACCCAGGGATGGAACCTGGGTCTCCTGCACTGCAGAGGGCAGGAGGAAGCAGACCCTATTCTTAGGACTGCTGTGAAGAGGGGTTTCCTGTCTGTCCGTCCGTCCGTCCATCTGTGCGTCCCAGGGGCCCTGGGCCTCAGGTGTGCACAGGTTGGGAAGCAGGGGCGTTTACTGAGCAAAGATGAGACAGGCAGGACTTCTGCAACCAGTGCACCCTCAGCCCACAGGGAAGTCAGGGAGGGCTTCCAGAAGGGCCGCCTGATGGGGAGAGCCTGGAGAGCATGTTGATGGGGAGCAGCGAGCAGCGTAACGGGGTGGGTCTGGGGTGGGGCAGGGATTAAGGCTGTTAGGAGGAAGGGCTGTGTTCCCAGGGCCGCTGGGAGCCCCAGAGTGTTTCAGGGCCGGTCCCATGGGAAGGGATGAGGCCCAGCAGGGTGCAGGAGGGGCGACGGGGGAGCTGAGGCAGAGGAGAGGCTGTGCACAGGACGCCCTCGCGGAGCCAGCCGCCCTCCCCGAGCCCCTCCCCACTCTTGGCCGGGCCGGTCACTTCAGGGCCTCAGGGGCATCGCCAGGCTCCCCTCCCTCCAGGCTTCCCTGGTGTTTCTTTTTTGGGGCACAGGCTGCCGGAGCTGAAGGTCCACCTCACTGGGGTAAATATTTAATAGTCAGAAGCACTTTCTAAAATGGAAAGATGGAGCTGGGCCCAGGAGGCCTGAGGGCCCGGGGCGGGGTGGGCAGTGGCACGCCCGAGCCCACTGCTTGCCTGGGGGGCTGGAGGGGCCCCCGTGTGTACACAGGACGGTGAGGGGCCGCGCTGGGCCCCCTCCCCCGAGAGCCCTGTGGGAGGGACTTGGCCGGTACATCACGCCCAGGGCAGGCCCCCCACTGCCGCCGGCAGAGGCTGGCTCTCCACCGCCTTAGCTGGTGAACCACCAGGAGCCCTGGGAAGGATCCCAGTTGGGCTCCTGCCTGGACACAGCACCGGATGTGGGTGCCCACCGCCGAGAGGACGGCCAGGGTGCAGAGCGGGGAGGGCCAGGGCCGGGACGCCTGCAGCGCGTGTCTGCGTCTGGGCCCCTTCACGGCGGCTCAGCCCCACCCTCCGTTCTCAGTGCGGGTGGGCGGCCCTGCAGGTCGGGCCCCGCTGGGCCAGGGCAAGACTTCTGTGTTTGCGGCTCTAGCCGAGTGGCCTCCCACCCCATGCTGATGATGGGCCGCCTGCACTGGCTCCGGGTGGCCTCCTCCACAACGCCCTTGACCCTGGCTGATGCCCTTGTCCCCAGGAGCCACCAACCTTGCCGGGCCCAGCTCAGGTGGGAAGGAGATGGCCTCCCACTGGGCGCTTGGCTGCAGGACCCCATGGGGCGGCTCCCCCCAGGGCAGTCCTTGCTCCTGGGAGGCAGGCGCACCTGCGGGCTTCTCTGTGACACACCACCCGGAAGGGCACGCTCGACCCCAGCCTCCTTACCAGCTGACTAGCTCTCAGCTGACCCCGGGCCTGCCCCACCCCTTCCCACGGGGCCTCCGAGGAAAACCTAGGAGTCTGGGTGGCAGGGGTCGGCGGGCACATGCCTGGCAGCCTGCATGCCGGCCTGGAGATGCCCACAGGCCCTCCTGCTGGCCCTGCACCTGCCTGGCCACCTGGAGCCAGGGGACCGGCAGGCGGGGTCCCTGAGTGCTGGGGCGATGGCAGGTCCTCACTCAGCGTGCTTGTCTGCTGGGGGGGCCAGGCACACCCCTCAGAACGGATGCCAGCCCAGAGGTGGGGTGAGGGGCAGCCCCCGGACCCTCGCCCCAACTGGGTCACAGCGGTGCTGACCCAGGGCCTTGCCCCTTCAGCTGGCTCCCTCCCTTCTCTCCCAGCACTCCAGCCAGCGCCCACCTCCCAGGGGCGGTTGGTGCTGGCTTCTAGGGGACAGACCAGGGTCTGCGCCAGCAGGGGGCTGGGGCTGAGCAAGCAGCAAGTGTCCACGCTGGAGTCTGGGGAGGGCCTGTCATGGGGTGGGGAGTGAGGCTGGAGGAGGTCCAGCCTGCAGACAGCACCGCACTGGGGCTCAGGCTGCTCGGGTGGGGAGGCTGGCCACACCTTTGCGAAGGTCCAGGGCAGGGCAGGTGGTGGGGGCAGCTTGACTGGCGCGGGGCACCCCGGCTCTGGCGGGGAGGCAGCGGGGTGCGCTGCTCTGCGCCAGCACCCGGCCCTCCTTCCAGCTGAGTCAGCCCGCCCGGAGGCGGCAGCCTGGTGGGGCGCCAGGCAGGAAAGAAAGAGTCCACAGGTGAGAACCGTGTGGGCCGGCGGACGAGGCGTGCTCGCGGGCCAGCAGGCCGAGCTGCTTTTCGCACAGCCAGAGTCGTTTACGACCGTGAGGTTTTTGTGGGGTGGGTGGGGGGTGGCCAGGAGCGGCCTACATGCCAGCCTCCCTTGCGGCCTCTCACCCTTGTCCCGGGCAGTGCCAGCCTCCTCAAGCTGGCTGGAGCCTTCTGAGCGGCCGGGGCCGTCCCTGCCATCCCCCGCTCTTAAGGCTGCTCTCGGCTCCCCTGTTCTGGGGCAGCCTAGCCCTCCAGTGGCTTCTTCCGGTGACTGCTGCCCTCGGTTCCCCGAGGCCGCCCCAGCCCTGTGGCCACTGACACTGGTGGGTGTGTCTGGTGGGGGCGCGGGTGCAGGCTGACCCTTCCTAGGGCTGGGCCTGACCCCTCACTGCCCTTGCACCCCTACTGGGCCCCTCAGCGGTGCCGGCCTGCTCCAGCCTGCTTGTGGGGTGCAGGTGCCCGCAGCCAGTGGGCCCCGCCCCCGGGACTGTGGGGCGCAGGGCGGGGCGGCCCTGGGACCCAGCAGATAGTACAGTCTGCGGGCCTGCCGGGGCCTGCTGGGCCTGCCCCGGCTCAGGGCAGGGCCTGGCAGCCAGAGCCCCCGTCCTCCCGCCCCCTTAGGGGTCCCCGGGGGCAGGGAGTCCTGGGGGGCGGAAGGTGAGGCGACAGGAGCTGGCAGGCCGGGCAGGCGGGCTCCGGGGAGCAGGGGGCTTCCGCAGGTGCTGCTCAGCCTCTTATGTCCAACGACTGCGGGAGGCTGGGAACGATCGCTGGTTCCAGGGACCCCCACGCCCAGCTAGCTCATCAGGTGCCCTGGAACTTTGGGTGCCGGGTTTTGGCTGAAGGGGCTAGAGGGTGGCCGGGGTCAGGCTGCCCTCGAGGGGCTTGGCCGGGGGGCAGTGGCCAGGGCCACCGTCCCCAAGGTCACTGGCCCAGGCCACGGACGGGCTCCGTCTGCCCTGCTCTGGCCTTTGTGGCCCTGGCCGTGGAAGAGGCTGGCTGTGCCCTGGGCGGGGGTCTCAGCAGAGCCTGAGGGGCCGTGAGGCGCTGCCCTCCCAGAGGGAGCCATCCTAGTCTGTCCCGGAAGGGCCTCCGTCTCTCCCCGGCACCCCGGCCTGCCAGCCCCCCAGCCTCTGGCCCAGGCCGGTGCCCAGCCTGCCTGGATGGTCCTGTGTGACAGCGAGTCTTTCCACACAGCAGGAATGGACTGGGCCGGGCCAGGCCAGGGCAGGGCGGTGGCAATGACTCACTGCATCCCTGAGCGTGCTGGTGTTTCCTCCCCCAGTCAGCTGCTCTGACTGGGGGGGCGCTCTGGGGGAGGGGCGGGCCCCCCTGCTCCTGAAACTGAGCGGGAGGGGCCTGGCCCAGCTGTGGGGGCCTGTGAGGGGGCCCGCCCAGTCCCTCTGGGCGGGGAGAGGTCTTGGCTGACTCTGGGCTGGCTGGGAAGGGGGCATGAGGGCGGGGCCTGAGGGCGCGGTGTGGAGGGGAGGAGCCTGGAGGACAGACCCAGGGAGCTGGGAGTCTGGATCTTCACTTCGGGGCAAGTTGGGAGGACGTCTGCCTCGGTAAGCGGCTGAGCGGTCTTTGGTACCCACCCTCTGCCCCCTGCCCCCTGCCCCCTTCTGAGCTCAGCCCTGGGGGGCCCAGGCACCCCTGCAGGGTGGAGGGGGTGACTCTGGGAGGAGGGTGGCAGAGCTGGGCTGGGCATCTCCATCGCCATCTCCTTGAGTCTGCCTTCCTCCAGCCCAGCTGATGCTGGAGGGGCAGGCTGGTCAGGTCCTGGTGGCCAAGGGTCACCATGGTCAGCATGGCCGTTTCAGTCCCAGAAAAGGCAGACCCCCAGCTGGGCTGTGTGGCTGAGGGTGGGTCCTTCAGGTGATGCTTTGGTGCGCTGAGGGCCTGGGGAAGGGGAGGGGGCTTCAGCCAAACTTACCTGCAGGTGCCGGGCAGGCCGTGGGGGCCTGCGGCAGCATCCCAGGGTCACATGGCACTGGGCACCTGGGTGCTGGCCTTTCAGCCTGGATACAGTCAGACTTGGCCTGCTGGGCCTGCTGGGCTGGGTGGGAGGGTCCAGACACTGCTTTCTGCTGCCAGGCCCGTGCAGCTGCTGGTCCAGGAGCCGCCTTCAGGCCTCCGAGCGTCCAGGTGCAGAAGGAGATGCGCTGAGCTCACCTGCTGCCCCTCCTAGCCCTTGAGACCCCGCTGCACCCTCAGGCTGGGCGGGACTCGCCGTCCCTTCCTCCACCCACCTACTCCCGGCTCTAGCATTTATTATGCACCTACTGCATGCCAGTGTTGGTGACAATGTTCCAGGAACCAGGAACTGGGCAGTGGCCAGAGATGATGACAAGGTGGCCAAGCTGGCCAGTGAGATGACAGTGAGATGGCAGAGGAAGCTGCATATGAGGACAGAGGTCGGGAGAGAGGGCTGGGCTGGAGCCCAGCTCCAAAGGCCCAGGGAGGGCACCCGTGTTGGTGGGCCAGGCAGACAGCCAGGCTGGAGAGGGTGACCTGGAAGCTCGTGGCAGCCGGGGCTGCAGTGGAGGTGGCTGTGGGCCGGGGGGACCGAGGGCTTCCTGCAAGCAGAGCCGAAGCCCAGGCTGCCATCCCGGGCAGCAGACCTCTCTTGAGAAATTCCGGGGAGGCAGGGCGGGCCCTCAACTGCCTGTGGGCTTTGCTTCAGAAAGTCTGGCGGTCTCATGACAAGTCAGCTGCGCTCAGCCCTTTCCTCCTGACATTCCAGGGTGGGGTGAGGTGGGGTGTCCCAGGCACCCCTGTGGGCACTGGGCTCCCAGCCTGAGGGCAGCGTCCCCTGTGGAGGGAGCCTGGGCCAGCCAGGGGCTCCCCTGGGGCTGTGCATGTTGTCCACACACACACCCGACATGGGCATGAAGACCCCATGAACACACGCCCCCAGGCTTGTGAACACACACACACGCACCCCAGGGGTGGACACTCAGCCACTATCAAAGGCCCTGCTGCTGCCGCCCTCCTTCCCTTGGCACTGGCAGTCCCCGGCCCTACCGCTGTCCGAGTAAACTCGCCCCACACCTGGCCCACCTGGAGGCTGGAGCTGGGCTCCCGGGGCGGTCAGTCGGGGTTCTGTTTATGAAACCTGCTGCGCCCATGAGTGGTCCTACGCTGGGCCCCCTAAGACCTGCCCCCTGGCTGGGGCTGGTGGGAGAGTCCCCAGGTCAGTCCGGGGCCCCAGGGACAAGGTGAGTGTGGGGAGTCATCCAGGTGGACGCCCCCTTTCTGCAGCTGTCCCCCAGCCAGCATCGGGCTGCTCCTTGGCTCTGCCCGCTCCACAGATGCTTCCTGGAGGCCCCACCCCAGAGGATTACCATTCTTGGAAGTGAAGCTTTTCTGATGATGTGTTGCCCACCCCCTACCCCCCAAGTCCCCCAGCAGGTAGCGTTTGAGGCCGTGGACTAGTTAGGGTGTGTATGTAGCCCAACCCGGGTGCTGGGGCCACGGCCGGGCCTGAGCCCTGGGGAGGAGGGGACAGGCATTGGGCGAGGCAGCAGGTGCCAGCAGCCAGACCGGCTGGGCCTGGCTCAGCGAGTCACCTCCACATCCTCCTCTGCAAAGTGGGCTTTGGTGACCTTATGTTATCAGTCTTTATTCCAGGCGAGTGCTGGGTCTGGGCTCTCCGCCGGGTCAGGCCGGCTGCCGGGACTCCTCGCGTGCACTCAGGGTGCGGGGGGCCACAGGACACAGGGACTGGCAGGACAGAGCTCGGGGCTACAAGGAGGCCTCCTCTCCCCTCCGTGGGGGCAGGTCCGAGGCTGGCAGGGCTGCTGGCCACTTGGCCCTGGGGCAGGCAGGATTTCCTCCTTCCTGTTTGTGCGTCTCTGGGTTGGGCTCCAGCCAGCCTGGGGTTCTGCCTTAAGGGGTGCACAGGGACCCAGAACTTACAGCCCTGCACCTTCCCACCCGCCTGACCTTGGGCTTGGCCTGTGCTTGCCTCCCTGAGCCTCCCTGAGCCCCCACTTTTGGTTCCTACCTCAGGTACAGGGCTCTTGCACCCGGGGTCGGGGCGGGGGGACGGATGGGGGTGGGGGTTATTGTGAGGGCGGGGGGGGGGGGGAGGATGGGGGCGGGGTTATTGTGGGGGCGGGGTTATTGTGGGGGCGGGGGGCGGATGGGGGCGGGGTTACTGTGGGGGCGGGACTAGGCCAGCTGGGACCTCAACAGCAGGAGCAGCGCGGGTCCAGCCCAAGCTGGGCAGGCTGAGCCTCCCTGCCCCCAGGTTCCCGGACCCTCAGGTTCTCCCCCCGCCCCGCTCCGGCCTTTCCCTTCAGCCTCCAGCCTCCCCGGGAGCAGGTCCGGGGGTACAGCTTCTCGGGGCCTGGGGGATCCCCACCTGACTTTGGGGCCGTGCACCGCAGCGCCCAGCCCAAGGCCCGGCTGCACACCGCCTGGGGTCCCCCGCCTCCCGTAGCCGTAGCCGCGATCCGGCTCTGGGCGGGCCGCCGCCCGCGCCCCCAGGGACACGCCTGCCAGCCCGGCGCGGAGGGCGGTCCCGGCCTTGTTTTGCTGTGACTCAGAGAAGGTTGCGGGCTGGGGGCGGCCTGGCTGCCTTCCTGGGCGGGTCCGCGCAGCTCCCCGCCCCTCTGCCGGCGCCCTAGCCCGGAGCGCGGGGCACAGGGAGCGGGAGGCCACCCAGAACGGGCCAGGCCAGGGACCCCGGGCCGGGGCGCGGCCACCCTTGGCCTTCCCCCGCCGCATCCAGTCCCGGAGCAGACCCAGCGCGCCCACTTTGGGGATGGGCCGGACGGGAAGGGAGACTGCGGCTGGACGGTGCGGGGTCCGCTGCCCTCGCCCTTGGCTTCCGCAGGGCAGCGGGCTCGGCGGGGAGCAGACCTGGGTCTCCTCTTCCCGCGGGCGGCCTGGAATCCGCCGGGACCGGCTCCCACCTCCCCGCCGCGCCCCGACCTCTGCATCCCTCTGGTTCTCCGTGGGCATAGTAGCTCTCTAACATCCGGGGAAGTCAAGGCTCAGAGTGGGACGGGCTTGCTCGGGTGACACGGGCAAGTTGGCCAGAGAGGAAACGCCAGAGCTGCACTCCCCCCAGGCCTGGGCGTCCCCCGCGGGCTCCATGGGGACAGGGACGCGCTGGGGACCAACCCGTGGGACAGGGGTCCCCGCCTGCTCCAAGCCCTGCTGGCGGGGGTTGGTGGGAACTCCGCGGTTGGCAGGTGTCGCCTCCTCGCCAGCAGTGCGTGCTCACCCAGGGAGGGTTCTCTGAGCCCGGCTGGAGTCTGTAAGATCCAGAGCGCTTCTCCTGGAATCTTGAGTACAATTCAGGGAGTGCTGGGCCTGCAGGCGCTGGTAGACCGGTTTTAAGGAGGGGTTTTGATCGCTGAATCATCACAGGACTATTTGCATAGCCGGTTTCTCCTGAGCGATGTTGGCCCCGGTGTCTCTAGGAGTATGTCCAATTCCTCTGCATTTTCAAGGTTGCTGCTGCTGCTACCGCCAGTAGCATTTCCAAGTTTATTGGCATACAGTTATAATTTCCTCATTTCAATGTTATGTAGAATTGAAACATTTTTGGGGAAAAGGTACAAGTCATCGGTGTGTCGGTAGCTAAATGCCTTCTCCCAAGGGGGACGCGCTGGTGTAAGCAGCACCGCAACCCCCTCCTGAGGCCTCTCCCCAGCTGGTCTGCCCCCTCCCAGAGGAATCCATCCCTAGTGCCTGGCAGTTGTAAGTTTTACATTTAGCTCTGTGATTCATTTTGACTTAATTTTCCCACATGCTACGAAGTAAGCGTCCAGGTATCCCCCCCCCCCCGCAAATGCATATCCACTTGTCCCAGCACTGCTGTTGAAAAGACTATTAATTTTCTATTGGAATATTTTGGCTGCTTTGTCAAAAATCAATTGATCTTACAAAGCATGGGACTATTGTAGACTTTCTATTCTTTTCCTTTGATATTTGTGTTTATATCCTACTGACTTGGTTCTGTTGGGGGTCAGAGTAAATACCTAGCTGACTGTAAATGGTTTAAATTATTTTTAATTTATTGAGATATTTAAACGGGCCAGCGCTTGGTCCATCTCAGTGAAGAGGAATGCGTGCCCTGCTCCCGCCAGGTGGCGTGATCTCCAGGGGTCAGTGTGGCCTGTGGGGTGACGGGGGGGCCAGTTCTCTTCTTCCCTATTTTGTTTCGGAAGGTTATCGGGCACTGAGCGGAGTGTTAGAGTCTCTGTCTTCAATGTGAATTTATTTCTCCTTTCAGTTTTTCCAGTTTTCAGTGTTTTTTGCCCCTGTTATTAGGTGTATACAGACGTAGATTTTTTTTGATGAATTGTGCCCTTTATTATTATTATGAAATGATTAGTTTTTAAGATGATTATTATTTTGAAATGATGAGATATGTTTCTTTTCTTGCCTTGTGGCACTAGTGGTAAAGAGCCTGCCTGCCAATGCAGGAGACACGTGTTCGATCCCTGGGTTTGGAAGATCCCCTGGAGAAGGAAATGGTAACTCACTCCAGTGTTCTTGGCTGGAGGATTCCCATGGATAGAGACGCCTGGCGGGCTACAGTCCACGGGGTCTCAAAGAGCCAGAAACAACTGCGTGACTGAGCCTGCGTGCTGCACACCCCATGTTGTCTTGTCTTCTCCATTTAAGGGCTTCCCTGGTGGCTCAGCTGGTAAAGAATCCACCTGCGATGCGGGAGACCCCGGGTTGATTCCTGGTCGGAAAGATCCGCTGGAGAAGGGATAGGCTACCCACTCCAGTATAGCTGGCTTCCCTCATGGCCCAGCTGGTAAAGAATTAGCCTGCAATGCGGGAAACCTGGGTTGAATCCCTGGGTTTGGAAGATCTCCTGGAGAAGGGAAAGGCTACCCACTCCAGTATTCTGGCCTGGAGAATTCCACGGACTGTATAGTCCATGGGGTGGCAAAGGGTCAGGCATGACTGAGCAACTTTCACTTCACTTCTTTTTATTTATAGTCCATTTTGCCTAGATAGCATGTAATCAGGGTTGGTTTTTAAATTTCATCTGACAATCTCTACCTTTTTGATTGGAATTTTGAGTCCTTTTATATTTAATATATTGTCAATACGGGCGGCTTAAATCCTACCATCTTGCTAGTTGCTTCCTAATTTTATTCAGTCCATCCTTTGCTCCTCTTCCCCTCATCCCTTACCATGTTTTAGAGTTACTGAAGTATGTATACATAGCTTCCCAGGTGGCACTAGTGGTAAAGAGCCCCCCTGCCAGTGCAGGCTAGACCTAGGAGACGTGGGTTTCATCCCTGTGTCAGGAAGATCCCCCGGAGGAGGGCACAGCAATCCACTCTAGCATTCTTGCCTGGAGCATCTCATGGACAGAGGAGCCTGGTAGGCTGCAGTCCATAGGGTTTCACAGAGTCAGACAGGACTGAAGCAACTTGGCGTCACACACACACACATGTATATAATTGCTTAATAACATATATTGCATATATAAGTATAAAGTTCATATTTATAAGTTGATATGTATTTATACATTAAATGTATATAATTATATATTAGACAAATATTAATGTAAATTATACACATACGTGTATAATTATATTAATGTAATTAATGTAAATTACATACATTACACATATAATTATACATATAACTTGTATATATCCAAACTATATACATTCTTGTATATACAACTTATTCTGTATGTATATATACAATAATACGCTCGTATGCATTGTGTATGTACATCTATGCATATTTTATTATTTTGCCATTTATATTAATGTATATTTTACAAACATACATTTTTAGTATCGTATTTTATTTCGCTGTTGGCCTGTTAGCTACACATCTTTTTCATCTTGACGGCTGCTTCGTGGTGTACACCACGTATTTCTTATTATCACAGTGTGTCTTCCGGTCACGGGACACTCGCTCGTGTGTGATGTGAGAGCTTCACAGAAGGAGCGTCCGTCCCCAGCCCCCCCCTTCACGGTGTAGTTGTCGTGTGCCTTACTCCTGCAGACGTTGGATTCTCTGTTTTACTGTTTACGCAGTTGCTTGCCTTTTCCTTTTGCAGGTCTGCTCAGGTGTGATCTGCACACCATGAGCCTCACCCCCTGTAAATGCACGACTCAGTCGTTTCAGTAACTCTACAGAGCTGTGCAGCCAGCACCCTGTCCGGTTCTAGAACATTCCCAGCACCCCCAGTTCTCAGGAGCCCGTTTGTAGCCCGAGCCTACTCCCACTGGTAGTCCCTAGCAGTTACTTAATTCTGCTAAAATATAGAAACTGATCCAACATATATCCTTCCCCTTCTTTTTTGCTGTTATTGCCGCATATATTACATCTATATGTATTATAATCCCAACAATATGACTGTATGATTACCACCTTTTATGGGATGTTGCCAGATTATGGCCCGTGCACCGAATCCGTCACGCTGCTTGTTTTGAAGGTGGAGTTTTGTTGGGTCACAGTCGTGCTCGTTCATTTGCATGTTGTCTGCAACCACTGCTGAGCGACAACCGTGGAGCTTCGAGGAAGACCACACGGCCTGCAAAGCCTGAAATGCGTGCTGTCTGACCTGTCACGAGAGAAGTCTGCAAACCCCTGCTTTATACGGTCATATCTTTTAAAGCAGTTAAAAGATGGAATGAGGTATATTTATAGATATCTCATTGGAAAGATGTGTTTGCTGCATCTTTTATATTTGCCCACATAGTGACCCTTTTCTGCATTCTTCATTTCTTTCTGTAGAAACGGGCTAGTACCTAATACCGGTTCCTTTAGCATTTCTTCTAGGAAGACTGGCAGTGAATTCTCTTTGTCTTTGTTCTTTTGCAGATGTCTTTGTTTTGCCTTTATGTTTGAAGGATACTTTACTAGATGTGCAATTCGTGTTTGACAACATTTCTCTCTCAGCGATTTGAGCCTATCGTTCCACTTTTTCCCGGCTTCCATGGTCTTGGATAGTAATTGCACTGTGCCACCGTTAAATACGACGGGCCACGTTTCCTTGTTGCTTTCAAAATTGTCTCTTTCTTGTGAACGTTCTGATGTGATTCTCTAGGTCTGGGTCCCTTTGTGTTTATCCTGCTCGGCTTTGTTGAGCTTCTGAGATCTGTAGATTGTTTTCAGCCATTATTCTCTCAAAAATTTTTTTCTGCCTCTCTCTTTTTCCTTCTGAGACTTCAGCTACACATAATTGGCATTCTTAATGTCATCCCATGGGTCTCCGAGGCTCTGTTCATTTTCCTTCAATCCTTTCCCCCTTGTTATTCACACTGGTTTTTGTTGCTCAGTTGCTATGTCCAGCACCTTGTGACCCCACGGGCAGCAGCGCCCCAGCTTTGCAGGCCATGTGATCCTCCTCGCAGCTCCGTGGCTGCCCCAGCTTTGCAGGCCATGTGATCCTCCTCGCAGCTCCGTGGCTGCAGCACAGCAGTGGTTGTGAACAACATGTAAATGGATGAGCAGACTGTGACCCAACAGAACTTCACCTTCAAAACAAGCAACAGGACAGATTTAGTGCACAGGCCATAATCCGTCCTCCACTATTTCTCAGTTTGTTCAAAATCATGTCCACTGAATCATTGATACTATCTAACCATCTTATCCTCTGTCGTCCCCTTATCCTTTTTGTCTTCAGTCTTTCGCAGCACCAGGGTCTTTTCCAATGAGTTGGCTCTTCGCATCAGGTGGCCAAAGTATTGGAGCTTCAGCCTTGGCATTAATCCTTCCAATGAATATTCAGGGTTGATTTTCTTTAGGGTGGTCTGGTTTGATCTCTTTGCTGTCCAAGGGACTCTTAACAGCCTTCTCCTGCATCACAATTCGAAAGCATCAATCCCTTGTACTCAGCCTTCTTTATGGTCCAACTCTCACATCTGTAAATGACTACTGGAAAAACCATAACTTTGACTGTACGGACCTTTGTCAGCAAAGTGATGTCTCTGCTTTTCAATACACTATTTAGGGTTGTCATAGTTCTTCTTTCAAGGAGCAAGCATCTTTTATTTCATGGATGTGGTCACCGTCTCCAGTGATTTTGAAGCCCAAGAAAATAAAATTTGTCACTGCTTACACTTTTTTCCCTTTTATTCACCAGGCCATGGTACCAGATGCCATGACCTTAGTCTTTTTAACGTTGAGTTTTAAGCCAGTTTGACTCTCCGCTTTCACCCATATCACGAGCTTCTTTAGTTCTTCTTCGCTTTCTGCCGTTAGAGCGGTTAAATTGACTAATTTCTATTAATATACAAGTGTTTTTGTTGTGGTTGTTTTTTCTGACTGCACCACAGAGCTTGCAGGATCTTAGTTCCCTGACCAGGGATTGAACCTGGGCCCTAGCAATGGAAGTGCTGAGTCCTGATCACTGGGCCACCAGGGGATCCCCCTGATTTACCAGGTTTTCACTTCCTCTATCATCTCAGCTCTGCTATGGAGTCTCTCCAGTAAACTTTCAACTCCAGAATTTCCAATTAAAAAAAAAAAATTCTGTTTCTTTATGACTTTCTTCATCAAGCCATGGTCATCATGTTTTTCGTTAATTCTGCAAACATGTCCTGCTTTACTTTTTTGAACAAATGCGTGACTCTTGCTCTGGAGTCTGTGCCAAATGCAACTTCTGTGGACATTCAAAGACAGGCTCCATGAGCCGTTTTTCTTCCTCACTAAAGATCATGCTTTCTCGTTTCCCTGCACGGTATGTACTTTTGTGTTGGATACTGGACGTCATACTTTCCATATTATAGTAACTCTGGATTCTGATTCCTTATCAGGACTGTAATTACTGTTTTGTTTGTGTGTTTGTTTAGTAACTTGCTTTGACCAAATCTGCGAAGTTTACCTACTCGATCCATGCACCTCCGTCCCGGCTCCCTGCTTTCAGACCCGGTCTCGATGCCTCCCCAGCTCAGTGACTGTGGGTCCTCCCCTGACCTTTGCTTGTGCTCCCAGACCCAGTGTCCAGGGCTACCCCACCCGTGTGTCCACAGCCTCTCCTGGGCCCCTGCCCCCAGCTCCACCATCCGCTCCACCTGCTGGCAAGGCTCCACTGACTCAGCCCTCCCTTTGCAGTGTCCGGTCGGCAGCTGCAGCCTGGAGAGCCAGATGCAGAATCCGAGGAGGAGCGCTCGGTAAGTGAGGTCCGGGAGGGTGTGTGCGCGCTCCTGCCCACTCCCCCCACCCCCCCACCCCCGGTCCCTTCCTGGAATTGAGCAGAGCCGAGTGGCTGAGGGTAGCCTGAGCTTCTCTCCTCCTGCCAGGTGACTGCAGAGCCGGGGCCCGAGCTCATCCGTCCCCGGCCACAGGGCTCCTCGCCTGTCTACGAGTACGTGACTGAGGGCGACGGCTTCAGACTCCCGGTAAGCCCCCTAGACGGACCCACACAGGCCGAGGGAGGGCGCCGCTGGGAGAGGCACAGGCGGCCACACCGCCTCTGGATCGCACCATGTGGACAGCTGTGTCTGCTCAGCCATCTCCTCTGCGCTTGCCCTGGGGCCCTCCCTTCAGCCAGCCAAGACACGGTAGAGATGGCACACATATGTGCAGGTGGGGAAGAGATCTCATGCCCCCGTGTGCGATGGGGCACAGGACATGTGCACACACGGCTCTCTGGCGAGGAGACACAGAGAGGGTCTTTGCAGCCACCTCTGGAGGTGACTGCGTTAAGCCAGCAATGGTGGGCTCCCTAAAAGGACTCGCTCTGGCGCTGCTTCGTCTCTGTCCCCTCTACCTGTGGACGTGGGGGCTGGGCCCCCTGGGAAGCGTCAAGGCCCAGAGCTGCCTTCCCCCAGAGGAGCCTGGCTCCGCTTGCACACGGCTGCACCCTGCAGGTTCTGGGCAGGTTCGGGCATCTGGGCCCCCCGAGTGCCTCCTGTCCCCTGGGCTGGGGCAGGTCGGTCACCTGCTGTTTGTTGCTGCTGCAGGAAGACGCGCCGAGGAGGCGGAGGTCCTGGTGGAAGCGGGACTCAGGGGACTCGCGGACGCTTTCCAGGATGAGCCGCCTGGAGGTGGGCATGTGGCGAGTGGACGTTGGGGTGGGCACGGGCCAGCACCTGACAGGGGCTCCAGCCAAGGAATCCAGGGCCAGAGTGAGATGTCGAGAAGCAGGAAAGCTGGCAGGGTGCCCTAGTGCTTTGGGGAAGGGTGTGCCACCTCCTTCATCAGGCCAGGGGGCGGGGCTCCGGAACGCTGGTCCAGGCCTCCCAAGACTCAGAAGGAAAGGTCCAGACCACTGACCAGGTGGACCCAGGTGCCCAGACCTCAGTGTTCCCACCTGTGCAGTGGGTCTGGCCACTGCCTGTTACATCCAAGACCACAGGAGGAGCTGGGTTCTCTGGGCTCCTGGGGAGCCAGGCCAACCACTGCCTGGCAGCCTGTTCTGTCACTGACAGTGTCTTCCCCAAGGCCAGCAACTCCAGGGCTCTCCCAGACCCCGAGGATCCGTCATGTCTGAGCTCAGGCCCGTCATGCCGTTCTTGGCATTCTCCCAGGCATTGTACAGGAGGTGGTGATCAAAACCATCCCCAAAAAAGAAACGCAAAAAGGCAAAATGGTTGTCTGAGGAGGTCTTACAAATAGCTGAGAAAAGAAGAGAAGCTAAAGGCAAAGGAGAAAAGGAAAGATATACCCATCTGAATGCAGAGTTCTAAGAATAGCAAGGAGAGATAAGAAAGCCTTTTTAAGCGAACAATGCAAAAAAATAGATGAAAGCAATAGAATGGGAAAGACTAGAGATCTCTTCAAGAAAATTAGAGATACCAAGGGAACATTTCATGCCAAGATAGGCACAATGAAGGACAAAAACGGTATGGACCTAACAGAAGCAGAAGATATTAAGAAGAGGTGGCAAGAATACACAGAAGAACTGTACAAAAAAGATCTTAAAGACCCAGATAATGACTGTGGTGTGATCACTCACCTAGAGCCAGACATCCTGGAGTGTGAAGTCAAGTGGACCTTAGGAAGCATCACTATGAGCAAACTAGTGGAGGTGATGGTATTCCAGTTGAGTTATTTCAAATCCTGAAAGATGATGCTGCACTCAGTATGCCAGCAAATTCGGAAAACTCAGCACTGGCCACAGGAGTGGAAAAGGTCAGTTTTCATTCCAGTCCCAAACAAGGGCAATGCCAAAGAATGCTCAAACTACCGCACAATTGCACTCATCTCACACGCTAGCAAAGTAATGCTCAAAGTTCTCCAAGCCAAGCTTCAACAATATGTGAACTGAGAAATTCCAGGTGTTCAAGCTGGACTTAGAAAAGGCAGAGGAACCAGAGTTCAAATTTTCAACATCTGCTGGATCATCGAAAAAGCAAGAGAGTTCCAGAAAACTATCTCCTTCTGCTTTATTGACTATGCCAAAACCTTTGACCATGTGGATCACAACAAACTGTGGAAAATTTTTAAAGAGATGGGAATACCAGACCATCTTATGTGCCTCCTGAGAAACCTGTATGCAGGTCAAGAAGCAACAGTTAGAACCAGGCATGGAATTATGAACTGGTTTCAAATTGGGAAAGGAGTACATCAAGGCTGTATATTGTCGCCCTGCTTATTTAACTTATATGCAGAGTACATCATGCGAAATGCCGGGCTGGATGAAGCACAAGTTGGAATCTAGATTATAGGGAGAAATTTCGATAACCTCAGATATGAAAATGATGCCGCCCTAATGGCAGAAAGCGAAGAAGAACTGAAGAGCCTCTTGATGAAAGTGAAAGAGGAGAGTGAAAAAGCTGGCTTAAAACCCAACGTTCTAAAAACAAAGATCATGACATCCAGTCCCATCACTTCATGACAAATAGATGGGGAAATAATGGAAACTGAGAAATTTTATTTTGGGGGGCTCTAAAATCACTGCAGATGGTGACTGCAGCTGTGAAATTAAAAGACGCTTGCTCCTTGGAAGAAAAGCTATGACCAACCTAGACAGCATATTAAAAAGCAGAGACATTACTTTGCCGACAAAGTCTGTCTAGTCAAAGCTATGGTTTTTCCAATAGTTGTGTATGGGTGTGTGAGCTGGACAGTGAAAAAGGCTGACCACTGAAGAATTGATGCCCTTGAACTGTGGTGTTGGAGAAGACTCTTGAGAGTCCCTTGGACTTCGAGGAGATCAAACCAGTCCATCCTAAAGGAAATCAGTCCTGAATATTCACTGGAAGGACTGATGCTGAAGCTGAAACTCTAATAATTTGGCCAGCTGATGCGAAGAATTGACTCATTAGAAAAGACCTGATGCTGGAAGCGATAAAAGGCAGGAGAAGAAAGGGATGACGGAGGATGATCTGGCTGGCTGGCATCACCGACTCGATGGACATGGGTTTGAGCAAGCTCTGGGAGATGGTGAAGGACAGGGAGGCCTGGCATGCTGCAGTCCATGGAGTCGCAGAGTCGAACATGACTGAGCGATTAAACAGCAACAACAAACGGCCCTCCTTGGTCTGAGCGCCAGCTGAATATCACCTTGTAAGTGATCAGCACTGGCAATGAGGTGATGATGAACGGGGAGCCCCTGCAGGAAGCCTTGGCCACGTGCGGGCAAAGACTCTTCCTCTGCTCAGCAAGCCCTGCTGGGCCTGGACGGTGGGGCAGGGTGCTCCTGAGCCCTGGCAAGCAGGGACACGGACCAGGGGAGGCTGCTGTCAGCAGAGGTGGCAGCCGCCGGCCTCCCCCAGAGCCGGACACAGTGGCCCAGGTGTGCTCTGGGGTCGCAGAGGGCTCTGGGGTCCCCGGGCTTCAGAGGAGGCAGCCCCCAGCACCTACCCCCGTGGTGGGGAGAGGCCCATGCTCACCAAGGCCCTGCTGTGCTTTCAGTCCACGCAGGATGGGACAGAAGTGACACTGAAGACGGACGTGGAGGCTGGAGCCAGCGGCTACAGTGTCACGGGCGGTGGGGACCAGGGCATCTTTGTCAAGCAAGTGCTGAAGGACTCGTCAGCTGCCAAGCTCTTCAGCCTGAGAGAAGGTGCCACGGGCCCGTCCCCAGTTCCCCACGGTCCCATCGGGGGAGGGGGATGGGCCCCAGTGGACACAGGGTGGCCCCTGGGAGTGTCCCTTTGGTCCCATTGGGGGAGGGGGATGGGCCCCATTGGACGCAGGGTGACCCCGGAGAGTGTCCCCACGGTCCCATCAGGAGACGGGAACTGGCCCCAGTGGACGCAGGGTGGTCCCTGGGAGTGTCCCCACGGTCCCATTGGGGGACAGGCCCCAGTGGACACAGGGTGACCCCTGGGGGTGTCCCCATGGTCCCATTGGGGGAGGGGCCCCACTGGACGCAGGGTGGCCCCTGGGAGTGCCCCATGGTCCCATTGGGGGACGGGCCCCAGTGGATGCAGGGTGACCCCAGAGAGTGTCCCCACGGTCCCATCAGGAGACAGGAACTGGCCCCAGTGGACGCAGGGTGGTCCCTGGGAGTGTCCCCACGGTCCCATCGGGGGACAGGCCCCAGTGGACACAGGGTGACCCCTGGGGGTGTCCCCATGGTCCCATTGGGGGAGGGGCCCCACTGGACGCAGGGTGGCCCCTGGGAGTGCCCCATGGTCCCATTGGGGGACGGGCCCCAGTGGATGCAGGGTGACCCCTGGGGGTGTCCCCATGGTCCCATTGGGGGAGGGGCCCCAGTGGACGCAGGGTGGCCCCTGGAGACCTCTCAGCCATGTCAAGGCTGGGGCCAGTCTCTGTGCTGAGCTCTCTGCCTGAAAATGAGGGGCTCCTATCCACTGGAGGCTTAGTAAACGGGAGGGGTGGGCAGCCTTCCACTCACACCCCCTGTGGGCCCCTCCTGTGAGGCCCTGGAGGGCGGGGGCACTAAAGCACCAGGCCACTCTGTCTTTGTCCAGGGGATCAACTACTCAGCACAACGATATTCTTCGACAACATTAAATATGAAGATGCTCTCAAAATCCTTCAGTACTCAGAGCCCTACAAGGTTCAGTTCAAAATCAGACGGAAGCTTCCTGCCGGAGTGGCCGAGCCTGGCCCGAAGGTCGGCGAGGAGCAGGTGAGCGCCCCGGCCCTCAGGGCTTGGCCCCTGCTGGCTCCTCCCCACCCCTTCCAGTCCCCGGAGCCCAGGGCCTCCGCCTCCCTGTTTGGGGCCAACAGGTTCGCTCTCCCTGTTCTAGGACCAGGATGTCGCTGACGGGTGCACGGAGACCCCCACGAAGACGCTGCAGGGTGACGGAGACCAGCAGAGGCTCCTCCCCACACCCAGGGAGGGCAGGGGCCGGCGAGCCCAGCGGGAGCGGCTTTCCTGGCCCAAGTTCCAAGCACTGAAGGGCAAACGAGGGCCCCGGAGGTCGCACAGCTCCTCGGAGGCCTACGAGCGGGGGCAGGGGCCCGACCTGTCTCCCGCAAGCACAGACACAGAGGCCCGGCTCCCTGCGGAGGAGCAGGCCCAGGAGGAGGAGCCGGGCAGCCAGCGGAGGAGACGGTTCCCCAGCCTGAGGCTCAGGGTGGGCTCAGGGAAGGGCCCGTCGGGCAGGGGCGACCAGGGCGGAGCAGGCCCAGCTGAGCTGCTGGAGGACGCAGGGCCCTCGGAGGCCGAACAAGAGGCCATCGGGGTGGCTGAGGAGGCTGAGGGGCCCAAGGAGCCTGCACTGCCTGGCCAGGGACCCACAGGCGACGGGGCGGGCCCCGCACCCAGACTGCGAAGGAAGAAAACACAGGCCAGGGGCCCGCAGGAGACTCTTGCGGAGGAACAAACAGAGGCGGGGACAGCCCCAGGCGAGACCAGGGAGGGAGCCGCGGAGGACACTCAGGGGCCACAGCTGGGCACTGCCAGGCTGTCTCTGAAGGGCTCCGCAGACCAGGGCACCTACCAGAACGGCCAGCCAGAATTCCGCATCCGCATAACCAGCTTAAAGACACCCAAGTTCAAGGTGGCCAGAGAAGGAGTACCGGAGGAGGCAGAGGGCACAGCCCCGGTGCGCTGGGGAAGTTGGTGGACACGGGTCTCTACCGACCACTCCAGGGCCACGGGTGACGACGAAGGGGACACAGAGTCACAGACGATGACGAGACCACAAGAAACACAGCGGACAAAACGAGAGGGAGGAGGAGAGGAGGGCGCGGAGCAGAAGCAGGGAGATGACAGCAAGGGAGGGGAACAAGAAACGGAGGAGACGGAAGGAAGGACAAGAATCCTGAAGTTCAAGCTGCCGTCATTCGGGTGGTCACCAGCCAAGGAGGGAAAAGGAGAAAAAACGACACAAATTCAGGAAACAGATAAACAAAAACAAACCAGCGTCACAGGAGGGACTATAGACGTCGAGGAAAAGGGTAAAGACGGTCACGGCAGAGACAGCAGGTTCAAGTTCAAGATGCCGTCCTTCGGCGTGTCGGCGCCCAGCAAGGCCGTCGAGGCCGCCGTGGACGTGTCCCTGCCCAAGGCCCAGGCCGAGGCGACCCTGCCCTCGGTGCAGGCCGACGTCAAGCCCGGTGAGGTCCGCGTGGAGCTGCCCGCGGCCGAGCTGGAGGTCAAGGCCGCCGAGGTGGGCGTCAAGCTGCCGGAGGGCCACCTGCCCGAAGCCGAGCTCAAGGAAGGGGCGGCGGGAGTCGGGATCAAGGCCCACCTGCCCAAGGTGCAGATGCCCAGCGTCAAGCTGCCCAAGGTGGACATCAAGGCCCCGCAGGTGGACATCAAGGGGCCCAAGCTGGACCTGAAGGGCGCCAAGGCCGAGGTGGCCGCCCCCGACGTGGAGGTGTCGCTGCCCAGCGTGGAGGTGGACACCCAGGCCCCGGGCGCCAAGCTGGAGGGCGACCTGTCCCTGGGGGACAAGGAGGTGGCCGCCAGAGACAGCAAGTTCAAAATGCCCAAGTTCAAGATGCCGTCCTTCGGCGTGTCGGCGCCCAGCAAGGCCGTCGAGGCCGCCGTGGACGTGTCCCTGCCCAAGGCCCAGGCCGAGGCGACCCTGCCCTCGGTGCAGGCCGACGTCAAGCCCGGTGAGGTCCGCGTGGAGCTGCCCGCGGCCGAGCTGGAGGTCAAGGCCGCCGAGGTGGGCGTCAAGCTGCCGGAGGGCCACCTGCCCGAAGCCGAGCTCAAGGAAGGGGCGGCGGGAGTCGGGATCAAGGCCCACCTGCCCAAGGTGCAGATGCCCAGCGTCAAGCTGCCCAAGGTGGACATCAAGGCCCCGCAGGTGGACATCAAGGGGCCCAAGCTGGACCTGAAGGGCGCCAAGGCCGAGGTGGCCGCCCCCGACGTGGAGGTGTCGCTGCCCAGCGTGGAGGTGGACACCCAGGCCCCGGGCGCCAAGCTGGAGGGCGACCTGTCCCTGGGGGACAAGGAGGTGGCCGCCAGAGACAGCAAGTTCAAAATGCCCAAGTTCAAGATGCCGTCCTTCGGCGTGTCGGCGCCCAGCAAGGCCGTCGAGGCCGCCGTGGACGTGTCCCTGCCCAAGGCCCAGGCCGAGGCGACCCTGCCCTCGGTGCAGGCCGACGTCAAGCCCGGTGAGGTCCGCGTGGAGCTGCCCGCGGCCGAGCTGGAGGTCAAGGCCGCCGAGGTGGGCGTCAAGCTGCCGGAGGGCCACCTGCCCGAAGCCGAGCTCAAGGAAGGGGCGGCGGGAGTCGGGATCAAGGCCCACCTGCCCAAGGTGCAGATGCCCAGCGTCAAGCTGCCCAAGGTGGACATCAAGGCCCCGCAGGTGGACATCAAGGGGCCCAAGCTGGACCTGAAGGGCGCCAAGGCCGAGGTGGCCGCCCCCGACGTGGAGGTGTCGCTGCCCAGCGTGGAGGTGGACACCCAGGCCCCGGGCGCCAAGCTGGAGGGCGACCTGTCCCTGGGGGACAAGGAGGTGGCCGCCAGAGACAGCAAGTTCAAAATGCCCAAGTTCAAGATGCCGTCCTTCGGCGTGTCGGCGCCCAGCAAGGCCGTCGAGGCCGCCGTGGACGTGTCCCTGCCCAAGGCCCAGGCCGAGGCGACCCTGCCCTCGGTGCAGGCCGACGTCAAGCCCGGTGAGGTCCGCGTGGAGCTGCCCGCGGCCGAGCTGGAGGTCAAGGCCGCCGAGGTGGGCGTCAAGCTGCCGGAGGGCCACCTGCCCGAAGCCGAGCTCAAGGAAGGGGCGGCGGGAGTCGGGATCAAGGCCCACCTGCCCAAGGTGCAGATGCCCAGCGTCAAGCTGCCCAAGGTGGACATCAAGGCCCCGCAGGTGGACATCAAGGGGCCCAAGCTGGACCTGAAGGGCGCCAAGGCCGAGGTGGCCGCCCCCGACGTGGAGGTGTCGCTGCCCAGCGTGGAGGTGGACACCCAGGCCCCGGGCGCCAAGCTGGAGGGCGACCTGTCCCTGGGGGACAAGGAGGTGGCCGCCAGAGACAGCAAGTTCAAAATGCCCAAGTTCAAGATGCCGTCCTTCGGCGTGTCGGCGCCCAGCAAGGCCGTCGAGGCCGCCGTGGACGTGTCCCTGCCCAAGGCCCAGGCCGAGGCGACCCTGCCCTCGGTGCAGGCCGACGTCAAGCCCGGTGAGGTCCGCGTGGAGCTGCCCGCGGCCGAGCTGGAGGTCAAGGCCGCCGAGGTGGGCGTCAAGCTGCCGGAGGGCCACCTGCCCGAAGCCGAGCTCAAGGAAGGGGCGGCGGGAGTCGGGATCAAGGCCCACCTGCCCAAGGTGCAGATGCCCAGCGTCAAGCTGCCCAAGGTGGACATCAAGGCCCCGCAGGTGGACATCAAGGGGCCCAAGCTGGACCTGAAGGGCGCCAAGGCCGAGGTGGCCGCCCCCGACGTGGAGGTGTCGCTGCCCAGCGTGGAGGTGGACACCCAGGCCCCGGGCGCCAAGCTGGAGGGCGACCTGTCCCTGGGGGACAAGGAGGTGGCCGCCAGAGACAGCAAGTTCAAAATGCCCAAGTTCAAGATGCCGTCCTTCGGCGTGTCGGCGCCCAGCAAGGCCGTCGAGGCCGCCGTGGACGTGTCCCTGCCCAAGGCCCAGGCCGAGGCGACCCTGCCCTCGGTGCAGGCCGACGTCAAGCCCGGTGAGGTCCGCGTGGAGCTGCCCGCGGCCGAGCTGGAGGTCAAGGCCGCCGAGGTGGGCGTCAAGCTGCCGGAGGGCCACCTGCCCGAAGCCGAGCTCAAGGAAGGGGCGGCGGGAGTCGGGATCAAGGCCCACCTGCCCAAGGTGCAGATGCCCAGCGTCAAGCTGCCCAAGGTGGACATCAAGGCCCCGCAGGTGGACATCAAGGGGCCCAAGCTGGACCTGAAGGGCGCCAAGGCCGAGGTGGCCGCCCCCGACGTGGAGGTGTCGCTGCCCAGCGTGGAGGTGGACACCCAGGCCCCGGGCGCCAAGCTGGAGGGCGACCTGTCCCTGGGGGACAAGGAGGTGGCCGCCAGAGACAGCAAGTTCAAAATGCCCAAGTTCAAGATGCCGTCCTTCGGCGTGTCGGCGCCCAGCAAGGCCGTCGAGGCCGCCGTGGACGTGTCCCTGCCCAAGGCCCAGGCCGAGGCGACCCTGCCCTCGGTGCAGGCCGACGTCAAGCCCGGTGAGGTCCGCGTGGAGCTGCCCGCGGCCGAGCTGGAGGTCAAGGCCGCCGAGGTGGGCGTCAAGCTGCCGGAGGGCCACCTGCCCGAAGCCGAGCTCAAGGAAGGGGCGGCGGGAGTCGGGATCAAGGCCCACCTGCCCAAGGTGCAGATGCCCAGCGTCAAGCTGCCCAAGGTGGACATCAAGGCCCCGCAGGTGGACATCAAGGGGCCCAAGCTGGACCTGAAGGGCGCCAAGGCCGAGGTGGCCGCCCCCGACGTGGAGGTGTCGCTGCCCAGCGTGGAGGTGGACACCCAGGCCCCGGGCGCCAAGCTGGAGGGCGACCTGTCCCTGGGGGACAAGGAGGTGGCCGCCAGAGACAGCAAGTTCAAAATGCCCAAGTTCAAGATGCCGTCCTTCGGCGTGTCGGCGCCCAGCAAGGCCGTCGAGGCCGCCGTGGACGTGTCCCTGCCCAAGGCCCAGGCCGAGGCGACCCTGCCCTCGGTGCAGGCCGACGTCAAGCCCGGTGAGGTCCGCGTGGAGCTGCCCGCGGCCGAGCTGGAGGTCAAGGCCGCCGAGGTGGGCGTCAAGCTGCCGGAGGGCCACCTGCCCGAAGCCGAGCTCAAGGAAGGGGCGGCGGGAGTCGGGATCAAGGCCCACCTGCCCAAGGTGCAGATGCCCAGCGTCAAGCTGCCCAAGGTGGACATCAAGGCCCCGCAGGTGGACATCAAGGGGCCCAAGCTGGACCTGAAGGGCGCCAAGGCCGAGGTGGCCGCCCCCGACGTGGAGGTGTCGCTGCCCAGCGTGGAGGTGGACACCCAGGCCCCGGGCGCCAAGCTGGAGGGCGACCTGTCCCTGGGGGACAAGGAGGTGGCCGCCAGAGACAGCAAGTTCAAAATGCCCAAGTTCAAGATGCCGTCCTTCGGCGTGTCGGCGCCCAGCAAGGCCGTCGAGGCCGCCGTGGACGTGTCCCTGCCCAAGGCCCAGGCCGAGGCGACCCTGCCCTCGGTGCAGGCCGACGTCAAGCCCGGTGAGGTCCGCGTGGAGCTGCCCGCGGCCGAGCTGGAGGTCAAGGCCGCCGAGGTGGGCGTCAAGCTGCCGGAGGGCCACCTGCCCGAAGCCGAGCTCAAGGAAGGGGCGGCGGGAGTCGGGATCAAGGCCCACCTGCCCAAGGTGCAGATGCCCAGCGTCAAGCTGCCCAAGGTGGACATCAAGGCCCCGCAGGTGGACATCAAGGGGCCCAAGCTGGACCTGAAGGGCGCCAAGGCCGAGGTGGCCGCCCCCGACGTGGAGGTGTCGCTGCCCAGCGTGGAGGTGGACACCCAGGCCCCGGGCGCCAAGCTGGAGGGCGACCTGTCCCTGGGGGACAAGGAGGTGGCCGCCAGAGACAGCAAGTTCAAAATGCCCAAGTTCAAGATGCCGTCCTTCGGCGTGTCGGCGCCCAGCAAGGCCGTCGAGGCCGCCGTGGACGTGTCCCTGCCCAAGGCCCAGGCCGAGGCGACCCTGCCCTCGGTGCAGGCCGACGTCAAGCCCGGTGAGGTCCGCGTGGAGCTGCCCGCGGCCGAGCTGGAGGTCAAGGCCGCCGAGGTGGGCGTCAAGCTGCCGGAGGGCCACCTGCCCGAAGCCGAGCTCAAGGAAGGGGCGGCGGGAGTCGGGATCAAGGCCCACCTGCCCAAGGTGCAGATGCCCAGCGTCAAGCTGCCCAAGGTGGACATCAAGGCCCCGCAGGTGGACATCAAGGGGCCCAAGCTGGACCTGAAGGGCGCCAAGGCCGAGGTGGCCGCCCCCGACGTGGAGGTGTCGCTGCCCAGCGTGGAGGTGGACACCCAGGCCCCGGGCGCCAAGCTGGAGGGCGACCTGTCCCTGGGGGACAAGGAGGCGGCCGCCAGAGGCCGCACGTTTAGAACTGAAGATGATGTTAAAATCCATGTCAGGAAACCGCATTTTAAGTTTCCAGCATTGTTTTCTTCACCAGGGAAATCTTTGAGAAGTTCTACCCTTGTTGAAGGTGATCCTCAGCTTTCTTTGCCGTCTAGTGTGTCTGATGTGGATCCCGCCTTGCCGGATGTTTCTAGCCATAAACTGTCCCTGCCGTGTCCCCGCGTGGGGTGGCCTGGTACTTCCTCAGGCAGCCTTGATGTCAGCAGTTCTCACGCTGAGTCCTCTGCGGTCCCTCCGGAGGCAGTCACTCTCATCAAGTACCAGATGCCTGTTCCCGACGCCCCACATTTCCCTCCAGAAATCCCCTCGTGTTCCCAGGATGATAGAGAAAGTCCTGCCACTTTGCCGCCTGACGAGAGCTTTCCACGCCCACCTGGTAGTCCTGCCGGCCCTGTGGACCCCCTATTTCTTGCATCTTATGGTCGGGTGACTTTTCCTAAGTTTCATCGACCAAAGTTTGGGTTTTCTAGCCCAGAAGCAGCAGATTCTGCGGTGGATGTTCAGGCTGCCGAGCGCCCCCCTGCCCTGTGCCTCCCCAGCGATGCTCAGGGGCTGGACTCTGCTCGCGGCCTGCCCTTGGCAGATCGCAGCCAAGAGCACGGGTCTGGGGATGTCTCAGCCGGCCTGCCTCATGGTGAGGGGACGGCCCAGTCACCAGGAGACCCCCTCCAGCCGTCGTGCAGAGCTTCAGCTGTGGACGCCCCGACGGAGAGGAGCACAGCCGCGCCGGGGGGCTGGTTCAGGATGCCCGCCCTCCACTTGCCCATCATCCGGCGCCCCGCCAGGGAGAAGGGGATGCCTGGGGCACCGAGTCCCACGCCTGCTGCCCATGCATTGGGGGAAGAAGGGCCAGCTCTCATCAAGGCTCAGGGGCCTCTGGGGTCAGAGGTGGAGGCGCCTGAGCCCCTGGAGCCAGCTGAGAAGAGCACGTCCCATGCAGGCGTGCTAAAGATAAACCTAGATGGCAGAGGCTCAACACCGCACCTGCCTCCTCCAGGGGCACCCCCTGCGGGCCTGTCCACTTCTGAGGTCAGGGTCCGCCCGGGCGAAGGCTCCCTTCCACTTCAGATGCCCAGCGGGGCACTTTTGGAAACCGAAGCTCCTCCTGCTGGGCCTGCAGGCCTGGACCTCGCCAGGGGAGAGGGGAGGACGGAGAGATGGTCCTCCCAACCTGAAGGCCCCGTTAAACTGAAGGTGTCCAGCACCGACGGGCCATCCCAGGTTTCTGTGGTCAGCGTGGGTCAGCCCTGGGAGGGCTCCGTGGTAACTGTCAAACTGCCGAGGCTGAGCATGCCGAGGTTCGCCTTCCCTGACCCCGGATCGGAGGCAGACGTCTTCATCCCCGCTGTGCGGGAGGTGCAGTGCACAGGGAGCAGCCTGGATGACGCCTTGCGCACAGAGAGCGTGGGAGCTTGGGGTGCCAGCATCCTGAAGGCCGGCCCTGGGACCCCCAGGGAGCAGCCTGTGGCCTTTGACCTCTCCCCGGAAGCTTCCAGGGTCCGAGTGCACATTCACGGCGCTCGGGGAGAGGGCACCAGGGTCGGCATACATGGCGGGGTGATGGCAGAGCCAGCCGACCCCTCGGGACCCGAGGCCGTTTCCACCCAGATTGTGCGGGAATCAGAGATCCCTGCGTCCGAGATCCAAACGGCTTCCTATGGATTTTCATTGCTGAAAGTGAAGATCCCTGAGCCCCCCACGCAGGGGAGGGTCCAAGACTCCCGACTGACAGGGGGTTTGCAGGAGGCTTCTGAAGACACTGCCCCTGGAACAGACCCTGTTTCTGGAGACCTGCAGCCAGACACCGGAGAACCATTTGAAGTGATCTCGTCCGGTGTCAGCATACCCAGAGGGCCAGCACTCACCACCAACCTGTACTCTGGCCACCCGGGTACGGAGAGCTGCTCTGACGAGGAGCCCGCAGAGATCCTCGAATTTCCCCCAGAAGAGGACAGCGAGGAGGCAGCCGCGGGCCTGGCCGAAGGAGACCAGGCTCCAAAAGAGAAGCCAGAAGGTAAGAGGTCTTCCGGTCTGTTCCGGTTTTGGCTTCCCAGCATCGGTTTCTCTTCTTCCTCCGAAGAGACAGGTGCCGACTCCAAAGATGAAGCCCACGGACCAGCCCCCGCCCAGACCCCGCCTGAGGCAGAGCCTCCCAAGAAACCCGAGAAGGCCGGCTGGTTCCGATTTCCCAAATTAGGGTTCTCCTCCTCCCCCACCAAGAAAAGCAAGAGCTCGGAGGAAGAGGCGGCTCCGGCAGAGCAAAAGCTCCAGGAAGAAGCCGCCACCTTCTTTGATGCCCACGAGAGCTTCTCCCCCGAGGACAGGGAGGAGACGGTGCCGGGCGCTGGGGCCATGGTCACATCCAGGGCCAGGACGGAGCTCATCCTGCTGGAGCCGGACCCGGGGGCCCTGGTCGAGCCTGCGCCTGGGCCCGCTGCCCAGTGAGGATGGAAGGGGAGGCTGTGCCCCGCGCCCCGCATGTGGACGCGAGTCTCCGCCGTGACCCCCAGAGTGGAGGATGAAGCGGAGCTGGCTGCGAGCAGAGGGGCCCCTGCCCCCGGCCCTCCCGAAGCTGCCTCCCAAAGCTTCAGGAGGGTCCCAGGCTCCTGAGGGGCCTTATTAGACACATGTTACTCGAGACACCTGCCTACAAGCCCCTCGAAGACACGGTTGCTGCTTCCTGGTGAAGGCTGTTTCCCTGTTTCTGGCAGAGTCTGCCACAGTCCAAGAGACCCTCTCCCTGCCCGCTTAGAACCAGCCCGCTCTTCACGGGCCGTCTCGCCACGGCGAGCCTGGGATGCTTTGAGTGATGCTGCCCGCGCTGGGCTTGGGGCAGCAGACCACCGAGGTGGCCTAGGCATCCGTCCACGAGCTCCCACCAGACGTCCGTGGGTGCCCACTTGCCCGCCAGTGCCCTCTCTGGCATGCGTGGCCCCCAGCCCCTCAGTGTGCCTGAAGATGGGACCCACTTGGCTGCTCCCTGGACACCGAACGGGCTATAAATAAAGCGCTGCCCCCTCCCGTTTCGGCTGCGAGGTGCTTTGTTCTGGGTGGAGCCCACCTCCGCTCCCCACACACCCCTGAGGGCTGCTAGGTTGCTCTGCCAGCACAGTCAGGGCGGCTCCCCCACCCGTCTGTCTGCTCGGGCCCTTCTTCCCGCCTGCAGCCGTGAGAGACAGAGGAGGAAGGTGTGGGCCCAGGGCTCCACTGCGAGGCCAGGGACAGGCTGCCCTGAGCTGGGAGGCCGCCCCAGGCGAGGGCCGTGGGCAGCACAGGGGCGGCCCAGGGGGCAGAAGGCCCCGGCCTGGAGGCTTCGCTGGGTCTTCGGCGGCCACAGCGGCCTGGCTCAGGGCTCCCTGCACCACGGTGGCCGTCCCTGCCAGCCGCCCATGGGAGCAGACTCAGAACAAGGTCAGGGAGCATCCTACAGCCCTTCAGAGTCACAACTCCTCCCCGTGGCCTTCAGGCGCCCTTTCTGGGCCTGTGGGGGTGCCGCGCTCCATGGGGGGACCTGGAGCCTGGCCCCCTCCCTGCTGCCCGGGGAAGGTTCCTGGAGCCACCTCCTTCTGCTCGGAGAGGGGTAGCTGCTCTCAGCACTGAGGGCGGGTCAGGGACGCTGGGGGCCTCTGGGCCCAGAGGGCAGCCCCCTCCCCTCCCCCGCCCTCTCTCCCGAGGGAAGTCGCATCTCCCGTGGGGGCCGGCGGGGAAGGGGCCCCCAGTCAGGGATGTGGGGCCCTCTGGAAGCTGGAGGGGGGTGCTCAGTGGGGACTTGGTCCTGCAGTCCAGGAGGTTACAGGAGCCTCTCTTGGCCCCGGGAGAGAAAACGGGGGAGTCCAGCCCCCCGGGAACACCATAGTGGGGGGCAGCCTGGCTCGTGGGCTCCACGCCTCTCTGCACACAGAGTCACGTCTGACTTACTGGGGCCGTGGTGCTGGAGGCTCTGGGGAGCCCTCAGCCGCATCCCACGAGGCCCCTGTCTCATCCCCAGATAAAACCTGGGAAGGAGCCTCCTCCCAAACTCACGGAGCTGCCAGTGGCCGTCAGTTCCTTGCTGGCTGGGTGGCCCGGGGCCCCGTTCCTCGCCAGCTGGAGGCTGCTCTTGGGGCCCTGCCTCGGGCTTGGCTGACGGACAGCTCACAGCACCTTCCTGCGTCCTGCAGCGGGGGTTGGCCCCCGGCGAGAGCTGTGACCTCCCGTGCCACTAACTGCCTGTTCACCCCACCTGTCCCAAGTGAGGTGGCTGGTGCCCCCCATCCAGGCAGCGGACCCGTCCACACAAGGGCCTGGGTCCAGGGTCCTCAGGGGCAGGCTCTGTCCCCCACACCCCAGAAGGAGCCCCCAGGCCTCTCGAGCCTCATCACGCTGGGTCTCCCGGGGGGCGGAGGGATTCTGCTTTGGAGCAGGCCTCTGCGGCTGGCCACCAGACCTACCACATGTGGGGCAGGCCTTGCCCTGGCTATGGGCCCTCACCATCTCCCCATCACGGCCTGGACTGTGGCCAAGCGGCCGGGGGAGCAGAGCGGTCTGGGATTCTGCTGCTCCTGGGGCACAGCTGGGGTGGGGCGGTGGGGGGTGGGCACCAGGGGCAGCAGCTCACGCACAGACCAGCTCCTGGACCCGCTGGATGCCTGGGAGGCCCGCATGGAGCCGTGGCATCTTCTCCTGACCCCCATGGGTCTGGCGGGGTTTGGGGACCATCCTGGCAGGCAAGGATGCTCACGTCCTAGCTGTCTGACAGCTGCCCCGCTGGCTCTCTCTGAGATCGTGAGGACTCGGGGCCCAGGGGTGGTGGCTCAGGGTGGACCTGGTGTCCACTCGATGGCTCCCTCAGCTGCCAGGGTCTCTTGGACATTGAACCAGCCCACAGCTCTAGCCTCAGGCAGTCTGGGGCCCTCTGCCTGGGCAGGTGGGCTCTGAAGCCAAGGTCAGAAACCAGGAGATGGTGAACTGGGCTGAGACAGGCCTCTGAACGCCTCTCTTTGCTGAACCCATCCCCTGACCTGTCCCTGGGTTCCTGTGGGCCCAGGACTGGACACCAGTGAGAGTCAGGGGCTCCCCCAGTAGGTGCCTGGCCTCGCCTCGGTGTGGCCTCATAGACACAGGCCCCTAGCAGGTATATCAAGGCTGAGCAGAAGCGGGAGCGGCCCCGCAGCCACGCACACAGAGACACAGAGGCACACGCGTTTTCTAGAGGCCCCACTTGTGGACAGGAATGGCGGCTCCGTGGGAGTCAGGGAGGGGCATCCCGGACAGCTCCCTGGAGCAGGCGGGGAGTTCAAAGGGGCTAGATTTGGAGAGCAAGTGGTTTGTGTCCGCCCTGAGGTGGACAGTCCCGCCCCTGACCAGGGCTTGTGCGAGTGAAGCTGCTTGGAGTCCAGGCTGGGGGCCAGGCAAGGCAAGGAGGCCCCACCCCGCTGCCAGGACCCCGCTGCCGGGAAGGGCCGAACCTCAGCCCTGCCAAACACAGTCCTGGCCCTGGGCCTGTCCATCCAGGCCCACGGCGTAGCGGGAGCTCCAGTCTCGCTCGAAGAGCTGCCGCAGCTGCTCCTGCACGGTGCTCACCCCTGGCTGGGCGCCAGAGGCCCTCTGGCTGACCACCAGGCCCACACCTGAGGTGCTGCTGAAGTAATCTTCCGACCAGTTGGACGTGCCTGCGGGCAGCGGGCACAGGAGGCTGCGGGTGGGGCCGCATGGGTCCCTCTGCTGCCCCACCCAGCCCGGTGGCCCCTGTGGCCGCTGGAGGGGTCCCACCCCTGCCCGCCCGCAAACTCAGGGCTCAGTGAGCTCCGTGCGGGGATTCCCCACCTGCCCTGTGGGGCCAGCTGACCACAGGGCTGGCTGCCTCCATGGAGAGCCCTGAGCCCTCCCGCACGCAGGCCCCCTGCCTGGGGGACACGAGCTTCGTGCAGACTGGGGTGGCCTCGCGTGGAGCCCTGGAGGACGCGGGCTGCCGCCTGGCTCACCTATGTAGGCCGCCTTCTCCGTGACCATGAACTTGCTGTGGTTCACCCTGCTGAAGGGGATGTTGGAGTGGTTCCCCACGGGCACGATGAAGACTTTCTTGGGAGAACAGAGAGGGTGTGTCGGGGAGCAGACAGGCCGCTGCCCAGCCCGGCCCAGGGACGCATTCTTACCACGTCCATGGACACGTTGGCCGCTGGGTTGCTGAGTGCCTGCAGGGACCGCAGGAAGGGGAACATCCTGGGGTCCGTGTTGAGCCAGCAGCTGACCAGCAGGCGCACGCGCACCCCCCTGCTGAAGGCCGCCACCCGCAGCGCCGTGTCCAGCACTGGCCAGTAGCTGGGGGAGGGGCATGGCAGGTCAGGGTCCTCGGGCCGGCGGAGCCCTGCCAGCCTGCCCCAACGGGGTCCCTACAGGCGAGAAGACAGGACAGCCCCCAGCCGGCCCACCTGGCGGGGTGTCTGAAGCGTGTGGTGGGGAAGTACTCCATCACCGAGGCGTAGAGGAACTCCCGGGCAGCCCCCATGACCGCTAGCAGCGCATCCAGGTCGCGGGTGCGGCCGTGGGGGCAGAGAGCAGGCGGCGACGCCTGTGGGGCCGGGTGGAGGTGGGTCCCTAAGGGGCCTGGTTCTGAGCCGCTTGGTTACTGGCCCGAGACCCCACCACACACCCACCCTCCAGCCCCGGGAACTGGGAATAAGGCAGGAGGCGCAGCCCGCAGGGGTGGGGCCCTGGGCTGGCCTGACCCTCGAGGAAGCTCCCTGGGGGGCTCAGCCGGACTCCCACATCGGGACACGTGTCCCTCCTCTGAGGCCAGGTCTCCACTGCAACCGAGCACTGGGGTAGCTGCCCGTACCCCAGGGAGGTTCCTGGCTGGTGGCTGTGGCCGCCTGTCCCCCAGTTCCCTCCGCTCTGCAGTGGAGGGACACCATCACTGGTGCTCTGGTCCTACCCGCCCCCGCTACCCTTCCTGCTCCCTGAGTCAGACCCCACCCAGCGATGTGCGTGGAGGTTCCCAGGGCCACAGAGCGTCCCCCGCCACCCAGGCCGCCTGTCTCCTGTGGATGATGACGGCAGGGTCCTCTGCCGGGGTCACCCCGGGGACCACAGCCGCGGACCTCGCAGGTGCCGCGGTCTGCAGGGCAGGCCCGGGTGGGCGAGACTTCTGGTGGGTGTGGCCGGGCAGAGAGCAGGGGCTCAGAAGGGCCTCAGGGCCTGTCCACCCTTACCGAGAAGTAGACAGTGGTGGGCACCCCGTCAAAGTGATCCCGGAGCGGCTGGAAGCGGTTGATGTGAGAGGAGAAGTTCTGAGGCCAGGGCTTGGGGAGGACAGCCCTGGGTGTCCCCAGCACCCAGTAGGTCTGGAAGGTCTTCTCCAGGTCCTGGGCCAGGCGGCTGCAGTTGTAGATGACGGCACCGAGCTCCTTCACCTGTGGGCATCCGGCAGTGCTGCAGGGGCGGGGGGCGCTGTGTGGGGCTGGGTGGACCCCCCCAACCGGGCCAAGGCTGCCCGGCAGGCGCGCACCCCCACTGGGCAGCCAGTCTGCAGCAGCATCATGGAATCCACGTGTACAGGGGAGCTACAGGGAGGGGAGCCCAGTGGGTCCTTGCTCTTCTTACACATTATGATCGAAGGCCAATACGTGTTCATTGCCAGAAAACAATAGAAAGCATCAGTGCCCAAAGAAAAACAGCTCGTTCTTCACTGCTAATCGACAACCGCTGCTGATGGCTGACGGCTAAAGCGCTGCTTCTCCTGAAAGGGTTCCTGCTTTGTCCGCATGGCCCCTTGGACAAGGTGACCTGACCGTGTTTCCAGGCGGGTAAGCGACCTTCTACAGCAGTGCCTTTAGAGTCCTGTAACCCTCCAGTACTCTTGCCTGGAAAATCCCATGGATGGAGGAGCCTGGTGGGCTGCAATCCATGGGGTCTCTGAGGGTCGGATACAACTGAGCGACTTCCCTTTCACTTTTCACTTTCATGCATTGGAGAAGGAAATGGCAACCCACTCCAGTGTTCTTGCCTGGAGAATCCCAGGGACGGGGGAGCCTGGTGGGCTTCCGTCTATGGGGTCTCACAGAGTCGGACACGACTGAAGCGACTTAGCAGCAGCAACCAGCCTCCGGGTGTTTCTACCACAGGGGCATTACAGACCTGCCTCCATCCCCCGGGATGACTGCCCACCCCGTCAGGGGTGCCAGGGCAGACGAGCTCCAGGGGGCCTCCCCTCCTGGGGCTCGGGGACTCACCTGTGTCAGGGACCGCCAGTCCATGTTGGCACTGCCCACGTAGATGTGCCGCCCATCCACCACCCAGAACTTGGAGTGCAAAACGCCGCCAGTGAGCTTTCCCATGGGCACGTGTCTCACCTGGGCGCCTGACAAGGGGGCAGAGCGGTGGGTGAGCCCACGTCGTGCTGAGCCCAGTTCCTTCCTCCCCATGGACGGTGTCCTCACCCCCACTTTACAGGTGGGAGAAGGAGGCGTTGGTCGGCCCGGGGTTCCCCCAGGCTCCCAGCCCCTCCCCAGGCAGCCCCAGAGCTCTCGCTGGCCCCCGGGCCCAGGATGGCAGGCTCCCACCTCGGCTTTCCAGGACCTGCAGGTCAGTGGAGTTCTTGGCCGGAGTTGGGGTGCTGGTGGCCACGGCCAGGGACACGTTTCTGTCCAGCAGCTGCTGCAGCTTTTGCAGGAGGGCCTCGCCCTGTTAGAGCAGGCCAGGGTGAGAGAGAGACCACCCTATCCCACAAGGAGGGGCCCAGATCTCCCCTGAGGCGGCCCCAACTGCCCACAGCTCGGTCAGACAGACGGGCAGCCTGCTGGCCTTGCTGTGTGCCTGGCCCTGGCACAGCCTGCGGGCTCCGAGTCAGGGGTGAGGGCCACACACCGGCTGGGAAGACGAGTCGTTGACCCCGATGTCGGGCCCCGTGAGGGACCAGTAGAAGGAGGCCACGTGGACGCTCTCTCGGGCGGCGTCCAGCAGCTGCATCCAGGCCTGGGCCAGGGGCTGGGCGGCCGGGCTGCCTGCTACAGATCGCAGGTCCTGGGGGATGCTCTCCACGAGGACGAGCCTGCACAGGGGGTGCCGGGTGTGAGCATAAGAGCAGCCGGCCAGCCTCGCATCACCTGCTCCATCCCAGTCAGCAAGCGGGAGGCAGAGCCCAGGCCGGATGGGGCAGGGCAGGCCTGACACCAGGAGTGCCCGGGGGGGGCCCGCCCGAGTCAGGGGTTGGTGCCAGTCCCCACCCCCACCCAAGCCCAGCGTGCTCCCCTCAGAGCTGTTGGGTCTGGGCTCCTGTGGGTGTGGAGGCCCTTGGAGTCACCAACACTGACCCAGAAGGGCTCGGTCAGGGGGTGTGCTGTGTGGTTCTGAGGTTCCAGGACCCTGGGACGGCCGGGAGGGGCGGGGCCTGTGGCCCTACCCCAGGCGGGAGGGATGCGACGGCCACCCAGTCCCGGGTGACAGCCTGTGTGTCCTGCCAAGAGCACTCCTCATCCCGCCCTGACGACCCCCTGCCTCCAGCCCACCCTCCCGGAACCTGCCTCTTCCCAGAGAACGGGAAGAAGGACAGTGCTTGTCCCTCTGGGGAGACCCAGGCTGGGAAGGCAGGGGCGTCTGGGGCAGAGCCTCCCGGGCTTGCCCGCCCGCCGCTGCCCCGCGGAGCCCACGGCTTGCTCACCGGCAGGAGTCCTTTTGCTGATGCCGCCGCCGGGCCTCCCGTCCTCGAGGATCCCAGTCCACACGGGAGCCAAGGCCCCCAGGCCTGGCGGGCCCTTCCTCAGGGCAGCCCTGGCTCCAGGCGGAAGGGGAGGACCTCAGCCCCAGGAGGCAGGTGAGGGTCACGGCGCCCAGGCACAGCAACACGAGCGTCCCCCGCACCTGCAGCTGGAGGAAGACACCACCCGGGTCCCGGGGGCCGCACTCTCCTGAGACAGACCACCCCTGCCGCCAGGAGGGGCTGGCCAGGGCAGGCCTGAGGCCACGGCCTGGGGGCTGGACGTGTTCCCGGGTCCTCCAGACAGGTGCCAGCAGCCCCTGGGCGGGGAGTCCTGGCCCCTCGTGGCTCCTTCTGCCCCTGCCGCTCTGTCCCGGGGGTCCTGTGTGGCGGCTCAGCCCCTCCTGCGGGCCCCCACTCTCGCAGTGCTGACTGCCCTCTCCCGCGGGCCACAGGGCAGTGTGGAGCCGGGCCACGCCGGGGCCACCCGTGTGCAGCAGAGGCCTCAGCCCCTGGGCGGGGTGACCGGCATCACCCGCAGCTCTGGGCCTGGGCGTGGTGACCCCACACTCCCGGGCAGCTGGGCAGCGGGGAGGCCACCTCGTGGGGACCCTGCAGACCCTGTTCCTGGCCCAGGTGACCCTCACCCTGGCCTGGCCTGAAGGGGTTGAGTCCATCACCCAGCACTGGCGCGTGTGTGTGTGTGCGTGTGCGTGTGCATCCTGTGTGCATGTGCATCCGTGTGTGTGTCTGTGTGTGCATGTGCGTGTCTGTGTGCCCGTGCGTCCTGTGTGTGCCCGGGGCGTGTATGGCCTGCTGGTTTCCCTCTCGGCGCCCCCCAGTGCGGTGTGGGCGTCTGAATCTCAGTTCCTCGTTTCAACCGCAGCAAGTCTGCCGCCATTTCTGCTTTCAGGCTGGGTCCTCTCGATGCTGGTTCATAAATAGCTGCTTTGCTTCCTGGGCTGGGCCCCCCATCCTGGCCCTGTGCTGGCCCCTCCTGGGAGCCGGGCAGTGACCCTGGTCCTGGCTGGGGGCCTGGCACAGAGGGAGGGTTGTTCTTCTGGGGGCTGGGGGCTGGGGGCTGAGTCAGGACCCCTTGATGCTGGCGGGGGTCTCTCTCTGCCCCAGAACTCTGCAGCCAGCTGGGGACGGAGGTCTTATCCCCTCAGAGTGGTCCCTCTCACAAGGAGCTGGAAGCCAGGCAGACTGGATCCGGTTGGAGTTGTTCCCCTCCCCAGAGCAGTCTCAAATGCCACCCCAAGCGGGATGCTCCCCAGCTCTGAGCTGAGGCTGCCCTCCCTCAAGTGCGGGGTGGGGTCCATGCACAGAGATGTGGTCCCCCCAACCCCACTCCCCGGCGCCCACCACCAACCAACTTCTGAGGCTTCTGTGAGGGGCAGGTGCAGCCCTCCCTCCTGGCCTTGATGGCGAGTGGCCAGTGCCACCTGGGGCCTGGGGCTGGGGTCACGCTGCCCGCCTGTGAGCACAGCTCAGCTGGGCACTGGGGCCCAGGGAGCCAGGCTGTCGCACAGGCCCTGGGTTCTGGGGGTGTCCTCCTGCAGGGCCCCCAGCCAGCCTCCATGGGGGAGGGGCAGCCATGGGAGCTGGGCCTGGGGGCGGGGGGCCCTGGAATTAGAGAAGGGGCTCAGAGCCCGAGGCCTGGCACCCCTCCCCACCAGGAGCCCCTACACCCTGAAGAAGGGAGCTTGGGGGTCTGCCACTCCCCTCCCTGCCCCAGGGGGGCTTCCCAGACCCTTCACTGATGCTCAGGAGAGGCGATCAGGGTGCAGCCCTGTGCGGGTTCCCGGGCCAGGCTCACAAGAAGGTGGGAGTGCCCTGCCCCCGCAGCCCCACCCAGGGGCCACCCAGCGGAGATGACTGCCAGGCCACCTACCCCCTTGTGAACTACAAGGGCCTGGGGAGGCCTGCCGTCCAGGGGGCTCTGGGCAGCTCGACCCTGAGGACCCCATGTGTCCAGGGGTGGGACTGGCTGTTGGGAGAGGGTGACCCACCAGCACTGGCATCTCAAGGCTGTGTTGGGCTGGGAGACCCCCGGGGGGCAGCTCCGTGCTACCCCCGCCCTGTGCTGGGCAGATCCCAGCTGAAAGGGTGGGACTTGCCACCCTGCAGGGCCTGGGGTGCAGCTGCCCACCCCAGGCTGAGCTCGCCGGGAGAGCCCAGGCCCTGTGGTCCTGGCTGCACACACCACTGGAGGGATGGATGATGACCCGCAGGTCGCACTGGAGCTTCGTGACCCTCTGGGCCCAGGGCTGCTGGCAGCACCGGTCAGGGGCGGTGGACTAAAGCCCCCTTCTCAGGGCCCTCGGTCCGGCCCTCCCATCTGGCCTCGCTGGCTCTTACCTCCAAGGGTCCCGCCTTGGCGTTCATCTTGGCTTTGCCACAGATGCAGGCCGTCAGCTTGCAGGCCGTTACCGCGATCACCTCCCACCTGCCTCCTCTCTGCAGCCTGCTGCTTCCCCTTCTGGCCACTTCCTCTTCATCCTCCGTACCTCCCTCTGCGCCCTTGACAGACATCTGGAGCCGGGTGAGCCAGCTAGAGGGTGGGGCTGAGAACTTTCACAGCCAGAGAAGATCCCTCCCCAACCCCTACCCCCAAGTCACAGGCCTGTGCATCCGAGCTAGGTTTGGTGCAGACCTTGTGGTGCTAGTGTTTCGCCTGCTAATGCCAGAGACTTAAGAGACGTGGGTTCCATCCCTGGGTCGGGAAGATCTCCTGGAGAAGGGAATGGCAGCTCACTCCAGTATTCTTGCCTGGAGAATGCTATGGACAGAGGAGTCTGGCAGGCTACAGCCCATGGGTTGCACAGATTTGGGCATGACTGAAGTGACTTAGCATGCACGCGTGCATCGAGACTCAAAGAACCAGGTCTTGAGCAACATTGTTTATTTCCCCATAATACTGGCAGCCTAGGGATGGTATTGGCTCTGCAGCCATTGGGAACCAGGCCCCTCCAACTCTCAGTTCCCAATCCCTAGGCTTACCTGGCAGCCTCATGGCCACACAATGACTGCTGGAGCTCAGTCACTGCCTCCTGTTCCTAGCAGAGCAGGATATAAGGGCAGACATCCGGGAAGACGTCCTGAAAATCTCACAGGGCACTTCCACTCACGTCTCATGATTCAGAACTTAGTCACATGGCTGCATGTAGCTGCAAGGGAGTCTGGGAAATGGAGGCAGCTGGGACCTCCATCCTGGAGAATGCAGGTTGGCCACTCCCTGGGCTGTCTGAAAGGCAGGCTGGCTATAGTTTGCTCAGCCCGGGTTCCCAGCGCGGGCCTCTGCCTCCCTAGCCCCACCCCTTCTCCCATCTGCCTGGAACTCTCTGAGGACAGGACCCTTTCCCATTCCTTCATTCAAAGTCCTCTTTGGATGAGGTCTGGGTGTGTGCCCAGGCCCTGCCTGCGAGACCCCAGCAGGACAGGGCTGCAGGGGCCCTGTCCAGGGTGCTGACCTTTGGGTGACCATGGACAGGGTATCGGTTCCCGGGCAGAGTCCTGGGGCCGGCGTGAGTGTGCTGAGAGGTGAAAGGGGAAGATGCCACTGGCTACCCCCAGACCCCTGTGCTTTCTTCTAGACACCCTGTCAGTTCAGCCTGGGGGTCTGCCCTCCTCTCCAGACCACAGCCGAGGTGGCCTCTGCTCCTGGGTAGAGTCACTGGACACCTGAGTCTACTGGCCCGTTTTCCTTCATTAACATCTTCACTTTCCAAGACGGTGCTGGGCGTTTTCAGAAGAGTTTCCCAGCGTGCTCCATGGGTTTTGCATCTGGAGACACAGAGCAGCGTCAAGCGTGGCTGCAGCTTGCAGGCCCCTGACGACGGAGCGTGCTTGCCCATCACGGGGTCTCCTCCTCTGTGAAGCCCTGTTTGTATTTTTGCTGTTTTTAGTGAAGATTTGCTGATTTTTTCTCATAGGTTTGAAGGGCTTGCTGTATTTTCCAAGTCATCAGTTTTATGAGTGTAGCAGCATCTTCTCTTACTCTGCTGCTCCATTAGACTTGTTCTCTGCAGAAAGTCTCAGACACGCTGACTGGATGGGAGAACGTAACGAGCAGCCATTACATGCAGCTTAGACTCCACAACTGCCGACACGCACCACTTCTGCTTCAAGAAGGAGTTTTCGTTTTATTTACTTATTTGTTTTATTTTTTACTTGAGGCTGTGCAGGGTCTTTCTCCAGCTGCTGCAAGTGGGCCCCTCGCGTTGCAGCGCATGGCTCCTCCTCACGGTGGCCTGTCTTCTTCTGGACTAGGGGCTCTAAGGCGCGCGGCTTCGGCAGTTGCAGCTCCAGGCTCTGGAGCACAGTCTCAGGAGTTGCGGCACACAGGTGAGTTGCTCCATGGCATGTGGGATCCTCCCATGGATCAAACCCATGTCTCCTGCATTGGCAGGCGGTTTCTTTACCACTGAGCCACCAAGGAAGCCCCCAGAAAGGAATTTTAAATTAAAGAGGAATTATACAACACAGGGACTATGGCCAAATTTTTATAAAAACAACAAATGGAATATAACCATTAAATGTTGTGAATCACTCTATTGTTCACCTGCAACTTATATAATGAAGTGAAAGTCACTCAGTTGAGTCTGACTCTTTGCGACCTCATGGACTGTACAGTCCACGGAATTCTCCAGGCCAGAATGCTGGAGTGGGGAGCCTTTCCCTTCTCCAGGGTATCTTCCCAACCCAGGGATCAAACCCAGGTCTCCCGCGTTGCAGGCAGATTCTTTACCAGCTGAGCCATCAGGGAAGCCCACAACTTATATAATATTGTGTTATAAATCAACTATACTTCAATAAAAATAAATAAAATAAATGAACAGAGGACATGGGGAACATTTCACTTCCGAATACTTCAGTGTGCCTTTCCAAATAAACAAATTTCCTACAGGATCACTCCTAACGAAATCAACGATTCCTTAACTTTATCAGTTTAGTGGTTCATTCTTGTCTTCATCCATCCTAGCTGCTGTAACAGACTGAGGGGCTTATACAGCTCTGGGGGCTGAAAGCCCAGCATCAAGACACCGGCCCATTTGGTGTCTGGTTCCGGCTACTTCGTGCTGCGTGGCTGGACCTTCTCACTGTCTTCCTCCTTCCTGGTGGGAGGGGCCAGGGAGCTCCCTGGGGTTTCTTCGTGAGGGCACTAATCCCATTCCCGGGGGCTCCAGCCTCATGACCTAATCACCGCCCCAAGGCCCCACTTCCTAATAGCATCACATTGGGGGTTCAGTTTTAAAGATAGGAATCTGGGGGGACAGTAGACATCAGTCTACAGCGATGCTAAAACTTTCACCAACTTTCACTAATTGTCACCAGGTTGTCACTTATAGCTGATTTGTTATTGCATCCAACTGAGGTTCCCACATTGAGTTTGGTTTTTACGTCTCTTAAATCACTTCCTCACGCTCACCCCCGAGACAACCTTTCCAGCGCCTCCCCTTCCGCTCGTGGAGTGTCTGTTCCTCTTGCCGGGGCTCCTGGACTGAGAAGTGAGCTGTAAAACCTGGTTATGACAGGGACAGAATGAAGGGGCAACATGGGTGATTACATAGTTACTTCCACTGGGGAAGTGTAAATAGGAAACTTGAGAGAACCCTGTAAGTTAATGATAACTGAGAAAGCAGGGTTGCCTAACCACAGAACCAAGCAGGCTGGCTTAGCGACAAAACCATCCAGCAGAGCCCGGGACAGGCCCTCAACAAGGTGCATGAGGCCCGCATCCTGCCCGGGAGCTCAGTAGGTTAATGAGCCCTAGGACGTGCTCTCTCCACCCACGAAAAGCGATAATCTGTGGACCTAGCTTGACCACGTAGGGACAGGAAACTCCCCAGCTCAACCTGGAGGCAGAGCCGATAATGGAAGCATGACGTCTACTCAAAAAAGACAAAGCCGGTCTTCTCCCCTCCCCACTCCTCCTTTGATTATAAAACTGCAGGCCAGTCAGTGCTCGGGCACGGCGCTTCTCGCCCTCCTGCTCGTCAGCTGCAGGAGTGTTTTGATTATAAAACTGCAGCCCCGTCAGTGCTCGGGCACAGTGCTTCTCGCCCTCCTGCTCGTCAGCTGCAGGAGTGTCCTATCACCTCAGTCACTTCTCATCCACTGCTTTCAGTCCCAGGCGGACGGAGCCCCGGGAGGATGCCAGCAGGCAGTGCTGCGTGATGCATGCCTCCGGGCTCGGGGTCGATGCCAGCAGGCAGTGCTGCGTGATGCATGCCTCCGGGCTCCCGGTCCCCTTGGGGTCCGGCTCCCACGCGGGTATTGACACAAAGCCTGGTGGTTATCAAGCTGGATCTCCTTCCTGGCACTTGGGGAGCAACCTAAGGGTAAACACTCGGGTGCCCCGCAATTTCCCATGCTTCAACTTGTGTCAAATGGCTTCAGGCCCTTAGGTCTTCCGATTTTATTATTCTTCCACATTATTCCTGCCAGTCTTCTGTAAGGAAGTTCCTACTGACTATTCCCAACTCATACGTAACGTTACAAGTTCGTCTTTTTTTCTTTTATTGTCTCCCCCACTTTTGTTGCTGTTGTTCAGTCACTCAGTCACTCAGTCTGACTCTTCGCACCCTCACGTGTGACAGCACTCCAGGCTTCACCATCTCCCGGAGCTTGCTCAAACTCGTGTCCATTGAGTCGGTGATGCCCTCCAACCATCTCATCCTCTGTCGTCCCTTTCTCCTCCTGTCTTCAATCTTTCCCAGCATTAGTGTCTTTTCCAATGAGTCAGCTCTTAGCTTCAGATGGCCAAAGTATTAGAGGCTTCAGTTTCAGCATCAGTCCTTCCAATGAATATTCAGGGTTGATTTCCTTTAGGATGGACTGGTTGGATCTCCTTGCAGTCCAAGGGACTCTCAAGAGTCTTCTCCAACACCACAGTTTGAAGGCATCAGTTCTTCCACACTCAGCCCTTTTTATTGTCCAGCTCTCACATCCATACATGACCACTGGGAAAACCATAGCTTTGGCTATTCGGACCTTTGTCAGCAAAGTAATGTCTCTGCTTTTTAACACATTGTCTAGATTTGTCATAGATTTTCTTCCAAGGAGCAAGCGCTTTTTAATTTTATGGCTGCAGTCACCTTTCAACTGAAGTGTGGTTGACTTGCAATGTTGCATTAATTTTAGGTGTTCAGTTCAGTCCAGTTCAGTTGCTCAGTCGTGTCCGACTCTTTGCGACCCCATGAATCGCAGCACGCCAGGCCTCCCTGTCCATCACCAACTCCCGGAGTTCACGCAGACTCACGTCCATTGAGTCGGTGATGCCATCCAGCCATCTCATCCTCTGTCGTCCCCTTCTCCTCTTGCCCCCAATCCCTCCCAGCATCAGAGTCTTTTCCAATGAGTCAACTCTTTGCATGAGGTGGCCAAAGTACTGGAGTTTCAGCTTTAGCATCATTCCTTCCAAAGAAATCCCAGGGCTGATCTCCTTCAGAATGGACTGGTTGGATCCCTTTCAGTCCAAGGGACTCTCAAGAGTCTTCTCCAACACCACAGTTCAAAAGCATCAATTCTTCAGCACTCAGCCTTCTTCACAGTCCAACTCTCACATCCATACATAACCACAGGAAAAACCATAGCCTTGACTAAACAGACCTTTCTTGGCAAACTAACATCTCTGCTTTTGAACATGCTGTCTAGGTTGGTCATAACTTTCCTTCCAAGGAGTAAGCGTCTTTTAATTTCATGGCTGCAGTCACCATCTGCAATGATTTTGATGTACGACATAGTGATTCAATAAGTTTATAGATTACACTCCATATAAAGTTATTACAATGTAACCTAATTCTCTGTGCTGTATATAACATCCCTATAACTTATTCATTTTATTATATTTCTATTAAAAATATGTATTTTTTGGCTGTGCTGGGTCTTAGCTGTGGCATGTGAGCTTTTCATTGCAGCATATAGGATCTAGATCTCTGACCAGGGACTCAACCTGGGCTCCCTGCACTGGGAGGGCCTATCTGAAGGAAGTCTTCACTACTGGACCACCAGGCAGCCTCATAACTTACTCGTTTTATACCTAGCAGTTCACACCTATGCCCCCAGCTCCGTGGGGGTGAGGAAGGCATGGCCCAGAGGGCACACAGGAGGTACCCAGCCAGTCACAGGCAGGGAGTGAACTGTGAGGAAGAGTCGTGATTGCAGCTTCTGCAGGAAGGAGGGGTGAGGTAGAGCTGGCAGGTTCAGGCCAGTCGTGTCTGCAAGGGCCCAGCCCCAGAAGCGGGTTCATGGGAGTGAGATGAGTGTGTGCTTTGAAGCCGTGTGAGGATCCCTGGCACCCACAGGTGAGTCTTCCTTTGCTCAGAGATGGCTGATAGGCCCTCCGGGGGATGATAAAGTGTCAGCTCACAGACAGCAAGGCGTGGCTGACACCCTCCCCGGCTGTTAGACCCCGTTGTCTAGCACACCAGCCCAGCAGTGCTGGCCTGAGCTCACCTCTCCGCAGGCCTGTGGGTGCCTGCAGGACGGGGTGCTGTGTCATCCTCGTGTGTGTTTGTCCCAGTTTCCACCATCGTCCATATATTCCAGGCGGGCCCTGAGACTTTCTGTCTGACTCCCTTTGCACAAGAGAGTTTGAGGTTTCTTTTTTTTTTCCATCCAAACCTGGGGCAGACAGACAGGTTTCTTCAACTTTGAGACAGGTGGATGTCTGCCTTTGTAGCCTGACACAGAGCATGTAGCCCCTACAGAGGGCCCAGCTTTGTGCACCCCCGCCCCACTTGGGTGGGCCAGGGCCTTGGCCAGAGGTCATCAAACCTTGGGCCAACTCCAGCTGAGTACGTTCCGTGGTGTTCAGCAAAACATTTAAACGTATTTTCGTTGTCATTGATCCAACATCTTGGCTTCCACTTTCTTAATCCACCAAGTAGCTGAAAGAAAAACTCCCTTATCGTTCCATCCTTCTGTGCATGCTAAGTCGCCTCAGTCGTGTCTGACTCTTTGCAACCCCATGGACTTAGCCGGCCAGGCTCCTCTGTCCATGAGATTCTCCAGGCAAGAATACTGGAGTGGGTTGCCATGCCCTCCTCCAGGGCATCTTCCTGACCCAGAGATCATACCTGCATCTCTCGCATCTCCTGCATTGGCAGGCAGGTTTTTTACCACTAGCGCCACCTGGGAAGCCCCCTATCCTTCTTGTGGCTACCTTAAATATTTCACACAGTACTTGACTTCAAAATCTAGAATTCATTGATCCCTCCAGCTTCTTGAACAAGAAAATGAGACTGGGATTTTTTTCTCCCAACTATTTCTGCGAGGATTCCATTTTACTTATTCTCTAGTATTTCAATTTCATCTTTTTGAGGGTAATCCTTCACAGTCACTAATTTTTTAGCTCTCAACAATTACTTAGATTTACTGCATGTTTGTCAATTTATTTACAATTTTTTCTTGTATGCCATGTCTTCCTTCTGAACTCAGTTTTTTCTTCCTAAAATTATCCTTAAATAATTCTTTCATTGTGGCTCTAAGAATGGTAAATCTTCAAGCTTTATTGTCAAAAATCATTTCTTTCTCTCTCACTCTCAAAGGGTAGTTTATCTGGGTACAAAATTGTTGGCTGACAATTCTTTTCTTTCAATAGTTTGAATATGTTGACTTTAATTTTTTTTTAATATATACATATATCTTTTACTAACTGGGCCTTCATTGCTCCAAGGGCTTTCTCCAGTCATGGAGAGCAGGGGGCTTCTCTCCAGCTGTGGCGCTCGGACTCCTCATGACTTTTCCCGTGGAGCACAGGCTCCAGGCTCGTGGGCTTCGGTCATTGCAGCATGTGGCTTCGGTATTTGTGGCCCACAGGCTGTTGCCCCGTGGAATGTGGAATCTTCCCTGACCAGAGGTCAAACCTGTGTCCCCTGCACTGGAAGGCAGATTCTTAACCACTAGACCACCAGGGAAGTCACCAAAGTTTACTCTTATATATCCTTCTTGGGACTTATGAGAATTTAAGCCTTTGATTATGTCTTGAAAGTTCTCAGCTACCGTCTCTTTGAATATCCCTGCTATGCATTTTCTTTATCCTCACACTGAAACTCAGAACCTTTGCTCTGTAGCTTCCATGCCTCACAATCTCCTGTTACATCTGCATGGATCCTTCTCCTTTTCTGCATCCGGCTGATTTCCAGGGATCAACCTTCCCACTTACTCTTTGTCTCTACAGCTCTGTTTATCTGCTGGTCAACTTTCCCCAAGGTCTGTTTCTTACTGCAGACTTTATCCCCGTCTCACCCAGAACTTGGGAACAGACAAGCCTCCCTGCCCTGTCACTGGGGCCATGGGGAGAGTTTTTCTGGCCCCTTTCCCTCTGTGTACAAACTTTTGAACACCCAGCTCTGAACAGGATTCTTAATATCAACTCTCCTCTTACCAGGCACAAGCCTTATCTTCTGACTCTTTATGGACAGAAAACATCATCTGCTTCGACATTAGGGGGTTTTATGGACAGATGTGCAGATGACACCACCCTTATGGCAGAAAGTGAAGAGGAACTAAAAAGCCTGTTGATGAAAGTGAAAATGGAGAGTGAAAAAGTTGGCTTAAAGCTCAACATTCAGAAAACGAAGATCATGGCATCTAGTCCCATCACTTCATGGGAAATAGATGAGGAAACAGTGGAAACAGTGTCAGACTTTATTTTTTGGGGCTCCAAAATCACTGCAGATGGTGACTGCAGCCATGAAATTAAAAGACACTTACTCCTTGGAAGGAAAGTTATGACCAACCTAGATGACATATTGAAAAGCAGAGGCATTACTTTGCCAACAAAGGTCCATCTACTCAAGGCTATGGTTTTTCCAGTGGTCATATATGGATGTGAGAGTTGGACTGTGAAGAAAGCTGAGGGCTGAAGAATTGATGCTTTTGAACTGTGGTGTTGGAGAAGACTCTTGAGAGTCCCTTGGACTGCAAGGAGATCCAACCAGTCCATTCTAAAGGAGATCAGCCCTGGGTGTTCTTTGGAAGGACTGATGTTGAAGCTGAAACTCCAATACTCTGGCCACCTCATGCGAAGAGTTGACTCATTGGAAAAGACTCTGATGCTGGGAGGGATTGGGGGCAGGAGGAGAAGGGGACGACAGAGGATGAGATGGCTGGATGGCATCACCAACTCGATGGACGTGAGTCTGAGTGAACTCTGGGAGTTGGTGATGGACAGGGAGGCCTGGCGTGCTGCGATTCATGGGGTCGCAAAGAGTCGGACACGACTGAGCGACTGAACCTAGCTGAACTGATGGGCCCTAACTGCCCGCAGAAGTGGTGCACTGTCCGTGTTTTTATCCATTCTGTGTCGTTTCCCATCTACCTTCTGGTGCACGGGGGCTTCCCTTTCTGTCTTCTTATCTCAGCGTTGTGTCTAATTTTCATTTTATTTTCAGCAGCACTTCTGTGCTTCCCCGTTGGTAGAGATGAAGCTGTGAGGCAGAGGCAGAGCAGTTGGGCAGGGGTGGCTGCAAAGATTCAGCGTGGACAGGCTGGGTCTGGGCAGACTCACGAAACTAGCGGGGGGAGGGGCACCAGCCTTCAGGCCTGCCAGGGCCACCAGGGCTTGTAGGGTCAAGATGCACAGGAGCAGGGGGGAGCTGGAGAGAGCGCCGTTGCTCTGTGCATTTTCCTCTTGGGGTATTTGTTGACTCTCATGCTGCACAGGGCTGAGCATGGAGTGGATGGAACGTTGAACCAAGCACAATAATATTATGGTTCCAGGAAGACAAAACTGAGTTCAGGATCTTTGTCAGAGGAGGAGAAGGCTGGTCAGCTCACCTGACTGTCCACTGGGATCCCAGGAGGGCTGAGCCCAGAGGCCCGGGCAATCAGGAGGTGGGCCAGCCTGAGTGCATCTCAAACCAGCTTCAGGCCAGCTCAGTCCCTCCGGCAGAGGACAGGCTGATCCTCGCCGATGATATATAGCATTGTCTAGAGTCTGGACTTGCCTCAAAAAAATCTGTATTTCTAAGTTAACAAAACAAGTTTGCCGCGCTGGGTCTTTGTTGCGGTGCATAGGCTCTCTGCTGCCGCACGAGGGCGCTCTCTAGCTGCGGAGCGGGGGCTTCCCTCCAGGTGCGGTGCGCGGGCTTCTCGTGGCGGCGGGTTCTCCGGAGCGCAGGCTCCAGGGCAGGTGGGGGTCAGTAGCTGTGCATCCGGGGCTTAGATGCCCCGAGGCACGTGGAATCTTCCCGGACCGGGGACCAAATCAGTGTCCCCCGCATTGGCAGGCAGATTCTCAACACTGGCCGCCAGGGAAGTCCCTATTTATTATTTACACATTTGCATGGCTGAATTGATTCTTAGTTGCGGCACACGGGACCTTTAGTGGCGGCACGTGAACTCTTGGCTGGGATCTAGTTACCCAACCAGGGATCAAACCCGCGTTAGGACCATGGAGCCACTAGGCCACAAGGGAAGTCCTTCTGCACTTTTTTTCCACTCACAATACCTGTCACTTTATTTCATTGTTTTATTTCACTTCACTTTTTATGTCAAGAGTCACCAGGCACATCAAGAAATAGAACCAAGCATAAAAGCAGGGGATCCAGGTTCTGGAGCTATTGAACACAGCCTCTATGTTCAATACAACTAATATGTTCAGAACAATAAATTACAAGTCAGGAATTTTTGCTTAGAGATGTGAAATTTTTTTTTACAAATCAAATAGAAATTATAGAACTAAAAATAAGATAAGTAAAGGAAATAGTGTAAGAGATGGGCTACTGGACAGCTAAACAGAAATGAAGAGAGGACTGGTGAACTGCAATTTGTGCTCAGTCACTTCAGTCGTGTCCGACGCTTTGTGAGCCCATGGACTGTAGCCCACCAGGCCCCTCTGTACCCGGGATTCTCCAGGCAAGAACATTGCCATTCCCTCCTCCAGGGGATCTTCTCGAGTCAGGGTAGAACCCATGTCTCTCGTCTCCTGCATTGGCAGGTGGGCTCTTTACCACTGGTGCCACGTGGGATACCTGAACTGTAATCTAGGGCAGAAGAGGTAGAAGACTGAAGCGCAGAGAGAAAAACGCACAGGAGATACACAGAGGGCATAAGAGACGCGGAACATGGTGTAAAGGCCTCACGGATATACAGAGTCCAAGGAGGGAAGCCTGGAAATGCGGCTGACCAAGCTCTGAAGAAGGGGCGAGGCTTTTCTAAAACTGATGAAAGACAGGCAAGCCAAGACACTCTAAGAGGTTTCATGAGTCCTGGCACAGATAAATACAGGTTAATTCCCGAGCACACTGTAGTCAAACCACTGAAAAGTGAGTGACAAAGGGAAAATCTGAGACAGTCAGGAAAAAAGACACCACCGCAAAGGGGCACAAGGAATGCTTCGATTCCTGCACAGAAGCAATGAACCCAGAAGACGATGGAAGGGTACTTCCTGAGTGCCGAAAGACAGCAACTGCCTGAGACCCTGACAGCAAGGGAAGGGAAAGGACAAAATAAGAACATTTTTACCCCTGACCCCAAATCTAAGAAATGGAGAAGTCTCATCAGAGGAAAATTCCATTGAAAACAAACAAAATGGAGGTCTTCTGGAAAATGACCACAAACAGAAACAAGGAAATCTAGGAGGGAACACACACCAGAGGCTCAGGTGCTGATACGTGTGCGTGGTCTGCAAGACCAAGAGCCGACTCTGGGGCTGCCGATGCTTGTGGGAACAGAGCAGGTGCGGGGAGAGAAGAGCAGGTGCAGGGACGGAAAAGCAGGCGCGGGACGGAAGAGCAGGTGCAGGGACGGAAAAGCAGGCGCGGGGACTGAAGAGCAGGTGTCAGGATGGAGCAGGTGCAGGGACGGAGCAGATGCGGGGATGGAAGAGCAGGTGCAGGATCGGAAGAGCAGGTGAGGGGTCAGAAGAGCAGGTGCGGGGACGGAAGAGCAGGTGCGGGGACATGGAAGAGCAGGTGTGGGAACAGAGCAGGTGCGGGGACAGAAGAGCAGGTGTGGGAACAGAGCAGGTGCGGGGACAGCAGGTGCGGGGACAGAAGAGCAGGTGCAGGGACAGAAGAGCAGGCGCGGGGACAGAAGAGCAGGTGCGGGACGGAAGAGCAGGTGCGGGGACGGAAGAGCAGGCGCGGGGACAGAGCAGGCGCGGGGACAGAGCAGGCGCGGGGATGGAAGAGCAGGTGCGGGGACATGGAAGAGCAGGTGTGGGAACAGAGCAGGTGCGGGGACATCAGGTGCGGGGACAGAAGAGCAGGTGCGGGGACAGCAGGTGCGGGGACAGAAGAGCAGGTGCGGGACGGAAGAGCAGGTGCGGGGACAGAAGAGCAGGCGCGGGACGGAAGAGCAGGCGCGGGGACGGAAGAGCAGGCGCGGGACGGAAAAGCAGGTGCGGGACGGAAGAGCAGGCGCGGGACGGAAGAGCAGGCGCGGGGACGGAGCAGGCTGGGGACCTGCTGAGGTGGACGCGCCCCCTGGAGAGCGACCACTGCCCGCGCGGCCTCGAGGACGCTTGCTCTGGTCACCTTGTCCCTCTTGCCTCCCTGTAGGCGGGCACATATGGCTCCTGGGCGGGAGGGTCAGCAAGTAAGGTCAGACAGCCCTCTGAGCCATAAAAAAGGGGCCGGACTGGGAGCAGCAGACGCCCAGCACCAGGGGCCTGCGTCACTCCTGGGCTCTGTCTACAGGCAGGACCCACTGTGAAGGGTGCCCTTGGACGCTGCATCACTGAATGGCTTGAACAACGTTTTATCCAAAGCAAACCTCAGACACTTCCCAGCTTTGCTTTCTCACCTAGGTCGCCCTCTGGTGGCAGCATGTCTGCACTGCAGTGCGCCTGACTTGCAGATCAAAACGGATTTTCCAGACCAGGAAGGGAGAAGGAAATGGGAATCTACTCCAGTGTTCTTGCCTGGAGAACCCTGTGGACAGAGGAGCCTGGAGGGCTGCCTAGGGTCGCACAGAGTTGGACACGACTGAAGCGACGCAGCAGCAGCAGCAGCAGACCAGAAAGGGAGACCCTGGCGTGAACCTCCCGGGTTGCACGGGGCCCCCTCCCTCCCCAAACACCACCACTGGAGAAATGAGGCCACGGTGCCGGACACCAGCATGCTGCCACATGATAGAAGAATGATTTATTAGAACATATTCCATGGCAAATCATATAAAATAACCATTTTTTGAAAGACATCCATAAGACCACCTGAGGACAAACGCACAGAGGTGCCTCCAAGAAGCCAGACAAATAAGTTACCGATCCCAGGGTGAAGGCGGGAGGGCAGAGGAGCGTGGACTCATGAACAGAAACACTGTGCAGCGATCACCACGGGGTGGGGGTGCAGGGGTGGACGGCCACTGCTCGCTTCCGGGGGGACAGCCGTGTGGGCATGCGGGGGGAGGGGCACCAGGACCAGCACCTCCTCCGTGCGGACACAGCAGGCTCGCGGCGGGGCTGGGCGGGGCCCCACTGCACGCACACACGTACACGTCGGGGAGGGGCACAGGGCGCCACGTCAGCCAGACGGAAACAGACACGCACCACCCCCACGCGGCCCAGACCCGCTCCCACTGGCCTGGGGTCCCGCCTCAGGGACCCACCCCCAGCACCCCCCTCCCTGCTCGCCATTGACATCAGTGCAGACGCCAGGCGGGGCGGGCGCACCCCCACCCCAGGATGGTCCTGGCGGGGCGGCCGCACGCTCACCCGCCACAGCCAATGGGCTCTTTGGCTTAGAGGCTCCAGACACACCAGCCCCCCAGGAAGGAGGGGCCGCGCTCTGCTGCCTGGCTCGTTCCCAGCTGAGAGGATCCTGAGAAATGAACTGTTCCTGGGGGGCTGCCCCCATCCCCCCACCCCCCAGCGCACGGAGGCCTGAGGGGCACACGGTTAATGCCCACAGCGTCCAGAGGACGGGGGAGGGTGCGCAGTCCAGGGAGCTTCTGGAAGCCCGGGGTTCTGGCCACTTTGGTCAACTGCTCACCTCACCTGGTGGTTCACCTGAACCCCAGGAGCCCAGGACAGGGCCTGCCACCCTCCCTGGACGAGCCTGGGCCTGCCGTGAGTGCAGACGTGCTCCTGGCGTGTGCGTGGCTGTGTGCGTGGCCACCTGGCCCACACACTGAGTTTGGCAGTTACGTTGGCACCAAAGGCTCGCAGCAGTGGGGTCCCTGCCCCAAATGTCCCCGCGGGCTGCACCCCTGCCTGGGTCACTGGCCTCTGCCCAGCCCGAGAGCTGGGGCATCACGGGGCACACCCGCCCCCCAGCCCTGTGTTTGGCACTGAGAGCCCGCATTGCCCAGCTCCCCCTCCCCCAGCTGGTCCCGGCCAGCACAGAGGGCCCGGCAGGAAACGGGTGTCCCCTAGCCCACGAGGGGGACGGGGCCCTTCCAGGCTGGGGGGGCATGGCTGCGATGGCACAATGACTCTTTCCTCGAAGCTAAAGACACGACGACGGGGATGGAGGGGCGCTGACACGCGGCAGGATGCTGGCCCTCGGCGGCGGCCGCAGCGGGGGCTGGGCCAGGAGGCCAGCAGGGCGGGTGGGGGCGGGGGGAGCTGAGGAGGGGGCCTGGGCACCCACCCACGGGGTTATGGCACGTGTAGGGGTCTTCGTGGTGACCTGTCCGAGCCGGAGGAGGCCACAAGGGTGGGTGGAGTGCGGGGGAGGCCCCGCCACCTAGATCAGGAACCTCTCAGCGTCCGGGAGGAAGTCAGGGCGGAAGGGGGGGTCTGGGAGGCCGGGGGTCCCGCAGCTCGTTCGCTGCGGGAAGCTCCGGGGCGGCAGGGCCGAGGAGGGTGAGCACAGGCCTGGGGCGGCTGGCCGGGCTCTCCCGACCTGCGCCGAGCCCACAGGGCCGCGGTTTCCGGTTAGCAGGTCCAGGTTCCCGCTGGGATCCACGATGGCATTGATGACTGGGGAGGGTGTGGAGCGTCAGGCCGCTCGGAGACCCTGCCCTGCCGCCGGGCCCACCCTCCGGGGGTCCTTCCAGCCAGGTAGCCATGGGTTTGGGTCAGGCCACACCAAGGCCCCCGGCAGCCCTCCCCCAGCCCCCCCAGGTCGGGGCCTCACCCACCTTCCAGCTGCTTCTGCACACGCCTCAGCTCCTTGAGGATGGAACTGATCTCCTAGAGGCGGGACAACAAAGAGGAGGTGGAGCAGGACTGCCCAGCCTGACCCTTTCATGGACCGGGGTTGGGGAGGAGCCGGGGTCCCGGGCTTCGGTGACTTCCCCTGGTCTCCCTGGAGCCAAGAGGGCTGGGGGGTGGGCTGGGGGCCGGGGGTGGCCCTCACCTTATTGGACGTCTTCAGGATGGGCACCTCGTTCTCGGCATTGATCCTGGCCTCCAAGTCCTCCCACGCTCGCCCTGAATTCTGGAAGAGGATCCTGTCCCCGAAGGGGTGGGGGCGGGAGCAGGCAGAGGACGGTGACCGCAGGGCCCCTCACAGACCCTCCCAGGCCACCCCGCCAGCCACAGAGAGGCCCACGCCATCCCCCACCGGGCACGAGGGGAAACTGAGGCCTGGAGCAGGACCCGGGCTCGTGGCAGCAGCGCCCTCTCTCTGCGCCTGTCATGGGGAGGGCTGGGAGGAGGGCGGGGCAGGCCACTTGGGGGCCTGTGCCTGCAGACGCCCAGCTCGGTCGTGGCTCACAGGCGCGTGTCTGTACCCGTGTCTGGGGCCCAGGCTGGGCGTCCACCAAGCAGCAGTAGCTCCCTGGCCCCTCCCCCGGGGGGGGGGGGGGACTGTGGGACGACTCACTTCATCTTCTCAGCGAGGTGCTCCGTGTTCTCGCGGATGGCCTGGGACAGCTGGGACACCGGGTTCAGCATGAGGTTATCGAAGATCACCTGTGGGGACCCGGGCGTCAGCACGGCACCCGCTGCCCCAGGGGCCCCGCCCCTCCACACCCCGAGGGGCTCCCTGGGCGCGGTGCGCCTGCCTCCTCGCGGTTCCGGGGCCGAGTCTTGTTGGCCAGCGCGTCCTCACAGCGGTCGTTCATGTTCTGGTCCAGGTCCCGAGGGCCCAGGGAGCCGGGCGGCACCTTCTGGAAGTTGAGGCTGGCCTCGGGGATGCGCTGCACCAGCTGCAGAGGAGGGGAGCAGGGGAGTGGCCCACGCCGACCGCGCCACGGGCAGAACAGGCCACAGCGCCAGCTGCTCGGGGTCCCTGGCCTCCCCTCCCCCAGGAAGGCCAGTCCTGGGCCTGGTGATCTCAGGGCGGTGAGGGTCCCTGTTGAGAGCTCCCAGCCGCGACCCCCGAGCCCTGTCTGCGAGGGGCGTGGAAGGGGCCGCCAAGGGCCAGGCTCACCTCCTCGCGGGCAGAGATGGTGGAGGCAGGAGTGCTGGGCACGTTGTTGAGGGAGGGGCTGCGGGCGGGCCCCGGAGAGCCTGGGGAGTCACCGTCGCCAGCCACATCGTGGATCTCACGGGCCAGGGTGGCCACATCCTTCACCAGCGTCTGGCTCAGCCTGCAGCCGGTGGGAGAGAAGGCGGGTCCCTGTGGGCTCCTCCCAGGCCTGGCCCTGTCAGGGGAGACGCTGGGGACAGGAGCTGGCGGGGTGGGGGGGGCGGGACGCGGTCCCCTAGGCAGGGGCGGGAGACCCCACCAAGAGGCGGCCGCTGGGTGAGGGGCAGGGCACAGAGCCTCCAGCACCAGCAGCAGCAGAGGGACAGGACCAAGCTGGGAGCCTCGGGGAGAGGTGGGCAGAGATACCCCCAGGCCCCAGCCACGTGCCCCTCTCCTGTGGCCACTACGACCACAAGGGCCCTGCTCCACAGGACACAGAGGTGGGGTCACCAACAAGGGTCAGGGGAAGGCCGGCCCAGAGAGGCCAGGGACCTCCCCACAGGGCAGCAGGGCCAAGTCACAGGCCCTGGCGCCGGCCGAGACCCCTCGTCCCCTCTGCCCTAAGGAGGGAAAGGCCGGGGGCCTGTGAAGACCCCGGGCTAGAGCCACACCTCCATCCCCTGCCCTGGGCACCGTGCCTGGCGGTGCTCAAGGCCCCGGCTAGGCGCAGGGCGGGGGGCCACTGTCCACCATCGTTCTCGTCTCTCCCAGCGGAGGGGCTCTGACCTCTGGCCCCCACAGCCCCCCAACATCAAGCTCACCCCAGAGGCCAGGTCCACCCACCGAGGCCAAGGCACCCCCAGCAGACCTCCAGACCCGTCCATTCTCAGTGGCCGGCACAGCACTGACCGCCGCCCAGTCAAAGGCCACTCTGTCTCTCTGGCACCTCTGCACTATCCTCTCGGCGCCTGACTGGGAGGCACCCTCCACTGAACGATTGCACGAAGGGACTCGTCTTCAGTAAAAAGTTTGTAAAGACCTTCCTTGTGCCCGAGGTTCCTCCCCACACCCTTAGGGCAGATCTGCATCCATCCACCCACCCACCCACCCACCAAACTGTCAACTCTCCATCAACTCACCAGTCCATCCAGCCACCTACCACCCACCTTCTATCCAACCACCCACCACCAACCATCATCCATCCATCCCTCCAATCCATCCACCCAACTGTCCACCCTCCATCAATTCACCTGTCCACCCAACCATCATCCATCCATCCCTCCATCCATCCACCCAACTCTCCACCCTCCATCAATTCATTTATTCCCCATCCGTCATCCATTCGTCCATCTAACCATCCATCATCTAATGACCTACCCAGCGATTTATAATCCATCCATCCATCCTTCCAAACATCCATCACCCATCTACCCATCATCCACCCACCTGATTCCCAGCTGCCCACCCACTTGCATGGCATTTCTGAACTGCCAGCCCGTCCCCAGGAGAGGCGCCCCTCACCTGGCAATCTCCGCAATCTCGGCTGTCTGCACAATGAAACCGTAGGGATCAGGCTCTTCACCCTCGTCATCCGTGTCCCGGAGGCCAGGGGCCCTCGGTCGCGCCCGGCCGGAGCTGCCAGCCCGTGGGGTCTGCGTGGCTGTTGAGGCATGGGAGCGTGTGTGTTTAGGGGAGCCGTGGTGGGAGCCATACTCCTCCTCAGAAGTAGATGTGCAATCGGAGCCCTGTTGCCGGCGACGCGTGTCTCGGGTGAGTGAGTTGGTTCCAGAAGCAAGAACAGAACAGAGCAGCATTCAGCACCCGCGGCTGCCCCCAGGCTTCCAGGTGAGGGCCCGGAGCGGCAGGGTGAGCCGAGCTGCAGCTGGCGCCCCCGCACCCAGAAGCCCTTCGGCTGAAGCGCCAGCAGACCCCCCCGCCAGCTCAGAGGCACGTGCCTGGACAGGCAGCTGGGTGTGTCCAAGGGCCCTCGCGAAGCAGCCCAGGGTGGCGGCTGGTCAGCAGTGGGCACAGGCCGTATTCTGTCTGGGGGGTGGGTCTGTGCCCACCGGATGGGAACCAGTGCCCTTGGCGGCAGAGAAGTGGTGCCCACAGACACCCTGCTGCTGCTGCTGCTGCTGCTGCTGTGTCACCTCAGTCATGTCCGACTCTGTGCGACCCCATAGACGGCAGCCCACCAGGCTCCCCTGTCCCTGGGATTCTCCAGGCAAGAACACTGGAGTGGGTTGCCATTTCCTTCTCCAATGCATGCAAGTGAAAAGGGAAAGTGAAGTCGCTCAGTCGTGTCCGACTCTTCACGACCCCATGGACTGCAGCCTACCAGGCTCCTCCACCCATGGGATTTTCCAGGCAAGAGTACTGGAGTGGGGTGCCATTGCCTTCTCCGGACAGACACCCTAGGTGAGGGTAAATCTCTCCACGTAGATCAGCTGTGGCCCTGGGCTGGACCGCGCGGATGGCCTCGCACAGCCCCTGGATCCCAAGGGGATCCCAAGCTCAGCTGCCGCAGCCCCCCTTACACCTGCCAGCCCATCCATCTATTGTAGCCCATCCTTGGCCACCCTGGCGCTGAACCCCCGAGGCAGCTGCATACACACAGAACCAGGAGGGCAGGGGCCAAGCAGGTGTGGCCCCCAGCCCGCAGCCATCCTGGCCCCACCCGCTCCCTTACCCCTCACCCCCTGCCAGCCACTGCTGCCTTGGCCCCCAGCAGACCTGCAGGCAGGAGGGGCTCTAAGTCGGCAGGCAGGTACTGGCAGGGCCGGGGCCGGGCAGTGAGGAAACAGCAGAGCTGACACCTCCAACCAGTTCACTCAGGACAGTCAGCCCCTGCGGGCGGGGGTCCATGCTGGCAGGAGGCCAGCTCCGGGGCCACAGCGGCCAGCCCTCCCCACTGCAGCCATGGGGTCCCCAGGAGGGAGTGGGTGGACCCGGCCCTCCACCTGCGGGCCGCTCCACTCAGGAGACGGGTGGGGCTTCCTGCGTGCTCAGGACGGCCGGGGCAGTGGAAGGCCCGTCGCCCTGCACACCCGGCTGGGGGCCCGCACATCTGCTGAGGGGAAGGGGGTTCCTCCAGGGCCAGCACTGGGCCTGACACCTGCGGCCAGGCTGCCGCACAGGAGGCTGCCAACACACCGCCCGTGCTGACCGGGCCCGGGAACACCCGCCCGCTCCTGGACTCACTGGGTGATGAGTATCGGGCGCTTCCTGGGCGGGCCCTGCTGAAGGGCTGGCGGGGGACCGCAGCGGCGTTGGTAGCCTTCCTGGCTGTGGGCCGAGCCTCGGCCATCGTGGTGGGCTTGCGTCCAGGGTAATACAGCTCGACGCTGCGGCCGGAGAAGCCGGCGCGGGTGGGGGCCGCCTCTGAGTCACTGGGCCCCGTGAAGGAGCCGGCCCGCTTCCGGGGCATGGCCAGGATGTCCAGGCGGGACAGCTTCTTGGCCTGCTCGGCCGCCGGCCGCCCCGCGGGCTCCTGGTTGGCCGGGGGCCCCCGTTCACCGTCTGCTGCTTCTGTGTCCGAGGCGTCCCCCAGCCGGGCCCGCCTCAGCCGGGAGGCCCGTGTGGCCCGCGGGGTGGACAGGCTGTTGGAGCGGGTCAGTGCCTGCTGCGACTTCTGGATGCCAGCCGAGCCTCGGCCTTGCTCCTCCCGGGCAGCGGCGGTCGGGGGCGGTGGGGCCATGGGTTTCCGGCGCGTCCCTGGCCGAGCTGCCCCCGTGGCCCCAGGGGTCTCGTGGTCAGAAGTGACCGTGTCAGCACTGGGCGGGTGCGCAAGGCTGGAGTCGCGGTCCTCGGCGGGCCAGTCCGGGGACCCCCGGGGGCCGTGGCCACGCCGTGCGGCCAGGCGTCTTGCCGGCTCTCCATGGCCCGTGTCCACTGGGCCCAGAGGGCGACGCTGCTTCTCCGAGAGCCGCTCGCGGGCGCTGCTCAGGCTGACGCCCCCCAGGTCCTGTGCCGCTGGCGGGGATGGCGGCTTCTCCCTCTGCAGCCCCGAGGGCTGGGAGCCGGTTGGGCTGGGCCCATTCTTGCCACTGAGCAGGCTGACGGTGCTGGCTGTGTCCACGTCAGAATCCCCAGACAGGGAGTCCTCTGGCGGCCCAGGGGCGCTGCCCACCCCCCCCTCCGGCTCCTCAAAGGATGTGGAGAGCAGTCGGGCCTCCAAGGCGGCCAGCGCCGTCTCAGTCTCCTTTAAGATCAGATGGGTGTCCTGAGAGTGAAGGTCCATGCGTGCGGCCCGGGTGGTGGCCAGGTCCTGCAGGAGGGGGTGGCTGGGGATCTGGGGCAGCTGGCCGGGCACCGCGGGGCCGCTGGCCGGCTCCTTGGTGAAGCTTTCCTGCCGGACAAACGCCAAGGCCTCCTTGGGGGGTGCTGGGGCAGGGCCCTCGAGCTCTGGGGGCTTCCCTGTGGTCTGCAGCTGGATGACCATCCTCCCGCTGGTGCTGACGTACTTGCTGTCATGGGCAGGGGCGGGGGCAGGGGCGCTGGGCTGGGCCCGCCCCGGGCCCTCCACCTGCCCGGGAGCCACAGGGGCCTTCCTAGGGAGGGCCGCGTCTGCGCTTGGGTCACTGATGAAGAAAGAGGTGGGGGCTGGCTCCCCAGGGCCCCTCGGTGAGCGCCGGCCCCTCATCCACGCCGGCCCTTCCTGGGGGCTCCTGCGTCTTTCCTCCTGGGGGCCCCCGCCCGGCTCGGGGCCCCGCCCACCGTCTGAGCCGCTGGCATCACTGAGGCTGTCAGGCTCCAGGTCCTCCTGGCCTAAGAGGAGGCCGGCCTGTTCGCTGCCCACCTCTGGGGGCCCAGGACCACTCCTCCTGGCCACCTCGGGGCCGGCGGGGCTGTCCGCCCTGTCACTGGGCAGCTGCGGGAGCAGCCGCCGTGGCCGCATTGGCGGGATCCCCTCCAGCTCCGCGGCTCTGCGCCCAGGGCCGTCCTCTGCGGAGACAAGGGGGCCAGCTGGAGCGGATGCTGCCCCAGGCCCCCCAAGCACACAGGGAGCTAGCCCTCCTCCGGCGGCAACGCGTGCCCACCCATCCAGTCGGCGGCCTGAGGCCACCCTCTTGCCACAGCAACGCTGGAGCCACTTACCTGACAGGCCTGGATCTGAGTAGCTGTCGGCCAGGCTGGCCCAGCGGGACACCCACTTCTGACCCCCGGGGGAGCCTGGTACCAGGAGGCCCTAGGAGGGGAGGGCAGATGGGCGTGAGGCGGGGAGAAGCTGGAGCAACACGGGGCGGTCCAGAGGCGGTGGAGGGGAAGCATCCCAGCCCGACACCCGGCCCCCACACCTTCCCCGTGCCTGCCCGGTTCCCCCAGAGAAGCAGCTGGGAGGTCCCCTGTGGTCCCGCCTGGCTCGCAGGACCCTGACCCGACCACCCACATTTCAACCTGGTCCAGTGACCCAGAGGTCAGCAGGTAGGCTCTGCTGTGTCCCTTAGACTCAGCCAAGCCCTGCTCTGAGGACACGTGCACCCAGGCCCCAACTTGACTCAGGGTCCCAGGCCTGGACCTCTCAGCCCTGGTGGGCACTGGAGCCTGGAGCCCGCAGCTTGGGCAGGACCAGGACCAGGGACCCAGTGCCCAGGACCTCGGCCAGGTGCTGCCCTCTCCCTGCCCAGTTCCTCCCTGGGCAGCGTCTGGGCTCAGCCCCACACCTGCAGCTCCACCTGGGGGGTCACGCCCGCGGGCCGGGAGGCAAACTCCTGCAGCGGGGCCATTCGCTGGGCCATCCCGTCTCCAAGCTCCTCTCTGTCCCCTCTGATGACTGGGCGGAAGGCGGCCGAGGATGCTCTGGAGAGTTCAGGGGACTCGAGGACCCCAAAGACCTGCCAGGAGGGACAGGCAGCCGCGGTCAGAGCCTGTGCCCAGGCCGGGCCCCCCAGCCCTGCTCCCCGCACGGCACCTGGTCAATCATCTTGCGGGCCTCCTCCACCTCCTGGTCCTGTGCGTCCGTCTCGATGGTGTAGGTCCCTGCGTCGCTGAGGCTGTCGTCTTCCTCCTGCTTGCGGGCCTTCGTCACCTGGGGGTCGGCGGGCGGGGGCGGCGGAGGGGAGGAGGCTGCGGGGCTGGCCCCACGGGGCGTCAGGGGCGCGGGCAGCGTGGGGGGCACTTTCTCGGGGCCCGGCCGGGCTGCCGGGGAGCTGTCCCGCAGACACTGGGCTGCAAAGTCCTGGGCCAGGCGGGAGCGCCGCCCCACGCTGCCAAAGGGGCGGGCGGCGGCCCGAGTGGCTGGCGAGGGGCTGCCCAGCCGCTCCTCCGTCTTCTCCCGCTTGAGCGAGCCAGCCCGCTGTGGCCCTGAACTGCTGCCAGTCCCTCGGGCTGGGGCGGGGGCAGCCGGGCGGTCCCTGTCGGCCGGCCCAGGGCCGCGGCGCCGGTCGAGCCGGGGGTCCCCAGGGGGCGTGTGCGTGAAGGACTGGGAGCGCTTCTTTCGGGGTGTGTCCTCGTCGAAGAACTCGATGACGAAGGCCTGCTGGTTGTGCAGCAGCTCCTGGGGGTCCCGCTTGATCTGCCTCTGCAGCCGCGCCTGCTCCCCGCTGGCCTCCGTGGGGACCCCGGGGGCCCCGGCCACCTTGGCCAGGGGGTCCTCTGAGTCGCTCTGGGTGCCGTCCTCATGCTTGTGACCTGCGGGGAGGGACCCAACGGGTGGGATGGAGGGAAAGGCACACAGGACCCCTGTGGTCCCAGAGGTGGAGCACAGCGCCCCCCAACCTGCCTCGGGGAGCCCTGACCCCTGTGGTCCCAGAGGCGGAGCACGGCGCCCCCCTACCCGCCCCACGGAGCCCTGTACACGCGGTCCAGAGGGGCAGCAAGGACACGCGGGGCAGCCCTGCACGGGCAGGCAGATGCGCTGGGGGGACGAGGCCCGGGGGCCAGGGCAGGTGGCTCCCAGCACAGGCAGATGCGTGGGGGGGACGAGGCCCAGTGGCCAGGGCCTCACCCTTCAGGGTGCGTGCGTGCACCGGCAGGTCACTCTTGGTGCTGTGCCGGTCGTCGCCGGGGCCGGCCCGGGGCAGCAGGCTCGGGTCATTCTGCACCAGCCAGTCGGCCACCTTGGTCTCGGCCGAGACCACCTCCACAGGCGTGGCCTCCTTGCCTGGGGGCCGCCGCTGGCGCAGGAACTTGGTGACGTGGTCCTTGATCTTCAGCTTGCCGGGGCTGCAGTCGTCAAACTCGATGGTGAAGCAGGCATGGCTCTGCACGGGGCCCGCCCCGCCCCCGCCGGGTTCCGCGTCCCTGGTGGGCGCCTCATGCACTGGAGCCTCTGGGGGCCGTGGGGGCGGCGTCTCCTTGGTGGGGATCTCGAAGTAGCTGGGCTCCCGCCGGAAGGAGTAGATCTGAGGCTCCGAAGGGGCCCGGAAGCCGGCCGGCGTCCCCGTGAGATCACCGTCCTGCTGAGCCAGGTCCTTGGGCCGCTCTGGGGCGGGAGGGACGCGGGCTCAGGACCACAGGCAGTACTGTCAGCTCTGCTGCCCCCCATGGCCGAGAAGGCACCCCGGGCCTAGGCTACCCCCAGGCCTCACCCGGGCAGGGCTCGTCCTGGTGCCGGTCCTCAGGTAGGCTGCCCCCATCGTCTTCCCCCCACCAGGAGGGCTGCCCATACAGCGGGGTGCGGTAGGTGGCCGCTTCTGCAGAGGAAGAGAGTTTGACCCTGGGTCACACGGCCCCATCACCAACAGGAGGGGAGACCCGCAGCTGGGGAAGATGCTGGGGTCTGGGGTCTGTGGGGGGCCCTGGCATTGCCTCCCAGTTCGGACCTGCTGTCGCCCAGACCCTTGCCCATCCCGAGCCCCGTTTCTGCACCCATGGCGGCGGTGAGAGCCTGTCCGCGGAGCGGCTGTTCCAGGGGAGGCATGTCCCCGGTTCCCGCCCTCTGCCTGATGGGTCATCCATCAGGCCTGCCTAGGGCTGGCCTCTCTCCCAGGCCCTGCTCTGGTTCTGGCCACAGATGAGTGAGCCGGGAGCTGAGGGCCCCTGCGGTCTGACTGGACCACATGGGTGCTGGGGCACACGGGGGGCAGAGCAAGTGGGTGAGTGGACAGGCGTGCCTATGGGGGCGCAGGAAGGCAGGCACACACGGGCGGGGTCGTCAGGGGTGGAGGTCAAAGACTAGCTCCTGGTGGGTACTGCGTCCTGCCCCGCCCCCGCCCCGCAGCACCGCCGTCCTACCTGGCCCTGGTCTCCGGTCCCCCCGCTCTGGCCTGGGGGTCGAGGCCTCGCAGTAGGGTGCCTGTTCTGGCACAGCCTCAGCTCTCTTGGGCGCGGGGGTCTTGACGCTCACCTGCAGCTGGCTGGTGTACTTCTCGTGCTGTGGGCAGCAGTTGGGGTGAGGGGCGGGCCCGCTCCGCCCCATCCTGCCCCCGACGACAGCCCCGCCCCCGAGGCCACCCCCAGGACAGCCCCGCCCCCCAAAGGACACCCCGCCCCTGGCCACTCCCCCAGGGTAGCCCCGCCCCCGAGGACAGCCCCGCCCCCGAGGACAGCCCCGCCCCCGAGGCCACGCCTCAAGGACAGCCCCGCCTCCCCCGAAGCCACCCCCCCCGACAGCCCCGCCCCCTAAAGTACGCCGCCCCCCCCACCCAGGACAGGCCCGCCCCCGAGGTCAGCCCCAGCCCCCAGGACAGCCCCACCCCACCAGAACACCGCCCCCGCCCCCAGGGCAGCCCCGCCCCCCAGGATAGCCCCGCCTCGCCCGGCCCCACAGAGAACGTCTCCCTCACCACCCCGCAACGGGCAGACACCTAAGACCTGCCCTGGACCACATGGGTGGTCCAGGCCATGGTCCGGGCCACACAGCTCGACGATGGGGGTCCTTAAGCTTCCAGGATGGAGTGGGCAGCAGCCGTCAGAGGGGAACCACCACCCACAGACCCCTCGAGAGACGGGTGGGGTCAGTCCCCAAGAGCCGTGGGAGGTGGAGAGCAGTGCCTGCTGGTGCCCGTGCGTGTGGGTGTGGGTGTGTGTGTGCGTGTGTACACACGTGCCTGGATCGTGCCTGGTCCCCACACCTCCAGCTGAGCTCCATGGTGGTTGGAGCCGGGCTCACTGGGGCCCTTGCCCCTCACTGGTCATGGGCCTCTGGGCAGGCCACCCACTCTCCCTGCACTGCCCACAGTTCCTTTGGAAAATAGGAGTGAGCCTCCCCCCACTCCTGTCGGGGCTCCTGGGTTGGGGTGTGCACAGGGTCCCCTGAGTCTGCTCCTTGACGCCCGCACAGCTGACCAAGAGGAAAGTGGGGGCTCCACCTGCTGTGACCGCCATACCCCAGCCCCAGCTGACGGAAGTGTGCCTGAGGGCACTCCCACCCAGGACCTTCCCCAAGGCTGCCCTCTGCCAGCCTCTGGCTACCCATCCCTGCCTGCCCCCACCCAGGAGGAGGGTCCTCCTGGTGCTCGAGATGCCAGGATGGTGGGTCCTCTTTCGGACCCCCCCTCCAGCTGGGCCCAGAAACCTCCTCTCAGGCTCCCGCCACGCCCTCCTCTGTGGCTGCGTCACGGCGGGGGAGGGGGGGAGGGGGGTGGCTATCTCCCCGCTGGCCAGACCAGGCCATCCGGCGGAGCAGGCCAGACCGGGCTGACTCACAGCACCGCGGCCCGGCAGCCAAGACGCCTCAGGGACGAGCAGCGGGAAGGGGGTGCCGGGGGCGGGGCCGGGCCGCGCAGCACTGACCCTTAGCGCCTCCTCCGGGACGCGGTGCTGCACACGCTCCAGCACGTACATGTTGGGATGTGGCAGCGCGTTAAGGAGCACGGGCAGCAGCAAGGGCGGGCCAGGCCCGCGGACGGCACCCTCCACTGCCAGCGCGGTGGATGAGGAGGGCGCACGGCCATGAGGGTGGACGCCGGCAGGCTCGCTCCCGCACACCCATCCTGTCCCGGGCACGTGTCCACACTGCAGGGGCTGCCTGCGGGCCGTGATGGCCCCGGTCATCGCACCCACGTGCCTGAGGGCTGCAGGGACACCCCCTCCTCCCCACGCACAGCCCAGGAGCTCAGGGGGCCCCGGAGGGCAGGCCACACGCGTCTCGCTCCGGCTCCCATCCCAGACCACCCTCAGCCCCGGCCTCCCAAGGCTCCACAGGTGGTGAGGGCTCAGTGGGGGCACCGAGGATGGGGGGGCAGGGGACGGGCTGCACTCCTGCCACGCGTATGGGTCGCCCCACCCCCCACGTTCTAAGCACAGAAGTCACTCCTGGGGTCCCCCAGCAACACCAGACCCTGGGTCCCAGGAAAGCTCATTCCTCAGGCCTGTGTGGGCACACACCGGTGGGCCGTCGAGTGGACAGAGGTGCCCATGGCCAGGCCGGAGCCCCACCCCAGGTTCATCCTGCTGCCTCTAACCCCCTGGGGCCCTGGCTGGGACCAAGGGGCTCCCACCTGCTTCCAGGATAACAGGGCGATGGTGGCCGTGGGGACAGTGGGGGGAGGGGAGGAGGGTGAGTGACAGGGCACCCGTTGCCGTGGGGATGGAGGGGGCGGGGAGGAGGGTAAGCACCCGGAAGGATATCGTAGCCAAACCGGATGACGTCATTGAGCTTCAGCGTGACGTATCTCTGGTCTGGGATGCGCACGTCATTCACGAACGTCTGCGGGAAGGCAACGAGGTGCTGAGCCAGGGCACGTGGGGCCGTGAACCACCCAGCCCTCCTGTGCTGCTCGGGGCCGGGCACTGACCTCCAGCACAGGCACACCAGCGTCACGCCCCAAAGGGACCACAGGACAGATGGCTGGAAGGGAGGCCAAGGCGTGGGGTCCACCCAGCACCCAGGGACCCTGCACAGCCCTCGAGCACAGAGCCGTGACACCCTTGTGAAACGGACACACAGGGCCCCTGCCAGCCCCAGCACCTGAGGCCCTTGGGAGGCAGTCCCCAGACCTGCAGGGGGGCCCTGGGCAAGGCTGGCCAGGTTTTGCAGCCCCCTTCGGGCAGGGATGGTTCATCTGACTGGGGGGCCGAGGGAGAAGGGGTCTCAGGGGACAGACTCCAGCAGAGACCAAGACCCCAGGCTGGGGGCACTCAGAGGGGGACTGGGTGGGTAGGACTCAGCAACTGGTGGAGGCAGGGTGGGCCTGAGGGTGCTGCGGGACCCCCAGCTCAGGGTGGGGGGGGGGGGGGCGGGGGCAGGGTCTTCCTTGGCTGGAGGGAGGCTGGTGGTTTGCTTTCTTACTGAAACAGCCTCCAGGGCAGGGAACCAAACAGAAGGAACAAGACGCCCAGATAGACGCCGAACCCTGCGGAGGGCTCCTCCTGTCCTCCCTGACAGTCTCTGCCCACCCCCTCACTTGCTCCTGCAGCCAGGAACTTCCTCTTGGTCACCTCTCTGAACCTGCCACTCCCAACTCACAAAAGAGCTCAGATATGCCCCTAGGACGGGACACGCAGCATCCATCCATCTTAGGAGCCCATTTTCCAGCCTGCAGGAGGTCCCCAAACCTCCCATGCCCTCCTGAGGGCCTGACTCCCCTCCTCCCAGAAGGCAGCCCCTCCCAAGCCCAGAGGGAGCCTTCCCAAGGAAGCCACCAGAGCAGGAGGTCCTGGAGGACGATAGCGGGGCAGGGTGCCCGGCCAGGGTGACGGGTGAGGCCAGGGGGCGGGTGGGGCTGGTGGGAAGGGGCGGGGCCAAGGTGAGGGCGGGGCCATGGCGGGTGGGGCCTGTGGGAAGGGCGTGACCAGCACAGAAGCCCGGCACTCACCCCATTGAGGCTGCCCAGGTCCTTCACCCAGTGCTCGTCCCTGTCCTGGTCGTAGTTAATGACAGCATGCTGCTTGTCCACGCTGCGGGACTGGAGAGACACGGAGGCCCTCAGGTGGCCTCCCGGGAAGGGGACCCAGGGGAAGTGACCCCACAGGTGGCCCCGCATCCACCTGCCCCGACCAGATCACACCCCCACCAGGCCCTGGGCCTCGCAGCACAAAGGTCTCAGTCACGTCTCCACACCTCAGCGTGCGCCCCCCAGAAAGCCCATGCAGGCCGGACCCAGCCAGCCTGCCCAGCACCAAGGAGCCTCGGGTTCCTCCCGCCCCAGCGTGCCGCTTTGGGACCTCCCTCTGTGACCAGCGGGCACCAGCTGGCCAGCACCCACTGCCCTCCCCACCACTGCTCCTGGGGGAGCGTGGGAAGGGCTGGACATCCTCCGATGCTCCAGGACAGGCTATTCACTCCCAAGGGCGGGGGGCCGGAGGAGGACGGGAGCCCAGAGGGAGGATCAAAGGGAGGGCTCGGGGGCTCGGGGAGCCCCGACCCCACCAGCCAATCCCACAGCGCAGGCCCCTCAGAGTGGTGGACACGCACACACATGCACGCGCACTTCCGCTGGCGTGCGCCCGGCTGGCACACCCTGAGTGTGCATCCTGCTGCCCAGGTGCCACATGAGCATGTGTACACATGCCTCCGCCCTGGCCACCAGCTCACCAGGGCCCCGCCCAGCTCCCTCATGTGGTCAAGCGGCAGTCCCTCCACTCCTCGAGAGAGGCAGGGACGAGGTCACAGGGTCACGTTCTGCTCCATCAGGAAGCGCCAGCACAGGCTGTCCTGCCCAGCCAAGGGGCTGGGGGTCTCAGCACAGCATCGCGGCCCGCCCCGCGGCCACGCCTCAGTGCCGGAGGCCCCTCAGGTCCAGGGGCAGCTGCATCCATCCTTGCACCGGGTGAGCCTGGCCGAGGTCCAGCCCCAGGTGAGACCGGCAGGACCAGCCACCAAGGGGCCCTGCCGCTCAGCCCTCCAGGAGTGCCCACAAGACACCCCACGTCCAGAGCACACTCGTAGGGCCCACGGGGCCCACGTGCTCCCTGCTGCCCAGGACAGGACCGCCCGGCCCTGGCCCAGCACCTGAGCTTCCACGTCACCACCCTCCAGGCTTCTCAGGTCTCACAGGTGAGGGCCCAGAGCCCTGCCCCGCCAGCGACCACCACTGGGAGCCACTTCTCTGAGGCTCTGCCCACCCAGCCCCTCCAGCATCATCCAGAAACGACCAGTTTCCAGGGGAGGCTCCAGCCCCCGCCCCCAGGATGGGAGCTCCCAGGGCTGGGCCTCCTCCCTACCCGGAGACGAGAGCACATGAGGGAGAGGCGGACGTGGGCTCCGGCCCAGCCCTGCCCGCATCCAAGGTCACGCAGCTTGGCAGGGGCACCAAGGCAGGACCTGGAAAGGAGACTTCAGTGGGCAGGCTCGTGGGGGCCACAGCCCTGGGCCTGTCCTGGATGCTGAGGCCGGCGCTGGCTGGGCCTGACGACACTGCTATGTGACGGCCCCCGAGTGGGTTGCTGGGCCCCCACCTCATCCTGCCACAGAGCCTCGGGCCCCTGGAGGGAGTGGGGGTGCAGGGGTTTCAAGGGCGGTGCAGAGTCCGCGGGGCCAGCTGGGGCCTCCCTGACGCAGAGCCTCCTGCCACAGCGCCCCAGCCCCCACTTGGGGGCTTCCCAGGGAGGACCACCGAGCTTCCTGGGCTCACATGGGCGGCGCGGGGGCAGGAGGCTCTGGCTCCCCAGGTAACGAGTCTCAGGTGAGCTGAGTCTGACTTTGAGACCTACTGCCCCGCACTCCAGTGTTCTTGCCTGGAGAATCCCAGGGACAGGGGAGCCTGGTGGGCTGCCGTGTATGGGGTCGCACAGAGTCGGACACAACTGACGTGACTTAGCAGCAGCAGCCCCGCACTTTTCACTTCTATGCACTGGAGAAGGAAATGGCAACCCACTCCAGTATTCTTGCCTGGAGAATCCCAGGGACAGAAGAGCCTAGTGGGCTGCCGTCTATGGGGTCGCACAGAGTCAGACACGACTGAAGCGACTTAGCAGCAGCAGCAGCAGCCCCGCACCCCAGGCCTGGTCTCTGCCCCGGCCCTAACTTTCTCAGCCAAAGTTGGCACCCGCAGCTAGACGGCTCCTGGCCACCCTGGCCGCGGCCTGTGCCCAGACACAGGCACCAGGTCCCCTACTGGACTCCCCACTGGGCCCCGAGGCAGCCCCTGCCAAGGCTTGGCCTGGTGGGGTGGTGGGTGGGGCCGGGGCGGGCACACGGGGGGCCCCGCCCCCTCCTCCAGGTGGCTTAGACAAGAACCAGCAGCTTCCAGGCATGCGCTCAGGCTCGCCTGCCCTCTCCCAGGCACATCATTGCCCCTGTGGGAGGCCCCACGGGTCAGGCACTCTTATGCCCTCTGGCTGGCCGGGCGTCAGGCCTCCCAGCACCGTGGGCCTGGGGAGAGGCTGCTGGAGGCTGCACACTGGGGCGTGATGGGACCGGGCGGGGGGGTGGGTGGGGGAAGGGGGCTGCACCCGGCCCAAGGCCCAAGGGGTGGGCGGCAGGAGCGCACTCTGCCCCTCAGGCTCGCCGCCACCTTTGCTGAGGTGTGGCCCCTAGAGGGGCTTCTAGACTCGCCTTTCTGACCTGAACACCTCTCTTCCCTTTCTGAGCCTCAGACCCCACCTCCTGTACCCTCCCCTGGCTGCCTTCTGGGTGGGTTAAGTCCAGCCTGGCCAAACCCAATTTCTCCTCCTCGTCCACCTGGCCCTTCAGCCTCCCTCGGCACGGCCGCCACCCGAGATCCCCAGCTGCTCCGGCCATGGCCCCAGGCCCCCGCCTTCCCGGTCAGCACCCCAGTCAGCCCACCCTCGTCCAGCCCCATAGCCCCCAACCTGGCCCCGACCCTGCCTCTTCCGTTGAGCTTTCCAGGGCTCCCAGAAACATTCTCCCTGAACATTCTCCTCCCCACTGTGCCCCCACCAGCCTGCTGGCCAGAGCGCTGTGCAGGCTCTGGAGGTGCCCTGCCCACTCTGGGCCTGGGTCCTCTGCCCAGGACCACCCCTCCTTCGGTCTACCTTCCCTCTCCTGGCAAGATGCCCCGCCCTACCCACCTCCTGGCTCCCGGAACTTGGCACAGCCCCCCTCATTTGCACCCAGAGCCTGGGCTGCCCCTTCCAGTTCCCAGGCCCCTCCACTCCAGGCACAGCCCCGGCCACAGCCCCTCCCCAGACTGCAGGGACCCCAAGGACCCCCTGGGCCCAGGCAGGGAGGGGTCCCACATCCAGAACCCTCTCCCTCTGGGCCAATGCCCCAGGCCAGAGGCAACCCCACCCCACCGAGGCCAGCTTAGAGGCTGGAGGCCCACCCAGGAGGTGGGGAGGGGGTCTGGGACTTCAGACTTAAGAGGACCCAAAGCAGGGGGCATGACAAGTGGAGTGGGTAGGTCACAGACCTGCAAAATGGACTAGAGAAGTTCCAGACACTTGGACCTTTGGGAGAGAACCTAATTGTACTCCCTTTAAAACGGAGTAAAGACGGGCTTCCAAAATTCGGGCCTGACGCCCTCCATGGGTGGAAGCCCTGCCCGGAATCCAGCAGTGGCCAAAACCCTGGGCTCTGGGCACACCCTCCTGCCAGCTCACACCCAGCACCACCCAGCTGGGCCACAGCTCCCACGGCCTGCCTGTGTGGGGTGTGTGTGCGCAGGGGCTCCCGGGCCGGGTCTCTGGGTAAGGACGGGAGCGGACAGAGCCCAGCTGACACCCTCCCAAGGGGCGAACGGGCGGAAGTGGAGAGGCCCTCTCGCCACAAACACACACAGGCACATTCAACACACGCGTGGGTGCACCTACACGTCTGCGTGTGTACACGTGTGTGCACACGTAATGACACATGCCCTGCACCAGAGCCCGGGCCACGGGTGCAGCAGCCACAGCAGGAGGCCTGGGCCCGGGTCCCCACTCTCATCCCTTCTCAGGCCCAGGGGGAGCCAGGCTCAGCCCGGGAGCCATGCCCTGAGGTGCGTGGGGGACCAGTTGGAGAGTCTGGGGGCACTGAGGCCAGGCTGGGACACAGCACCCCCGCCCAGGCCCCCCCCCACCGAGGCCCCTGCCTGGATGGCAGCACAGCCTCGGGGCAGCCCCCTGCTCCCCAGCCTTCCCCTCATTCCCCTCATCCCCTCCTCTGTCCCCCGAGAGGACCCCCCGTCTCCAGCAGCACCCTCAGGCTCCCGCTCCTCAGCTCTCATCATGTCACAACCCCTGTCCCAACCCCAGTGCCACCTTCTGTCTGTCTCCTGGGGGGTCATCTGTCTCCTCCCACATGTCTGTGGCAGGCCCAGCCCTGCCATGGGGACCCCAGGCTCCAGCGTAGGGTCAGTGACCATCACAAATGTGGGAATGGACGCAGAGGGCAGGCCTGGGTGCTCCAGGAACACGCAGCTGGAAGAGGGTGAGGATGGGACGGGAGAGGGCAGCTGAGTGGAGGGGCTGGGACAGGCACGGGGGTGCCAGAGAGCTGGGGCAGGTGGGGACAGGCGGGGCCCCACGGAGGCCGCACAGTTGGGGGTGGGAGCGGCACTCAGGGACGCCCGAGGCGCAAGGTGGGGAGAGGGATGTCGGGGTTTGCCCTGGACACCCGGCGGGTCAGAGGATAAGGGGTCTGTTCAGCGGCAGCAGGCCAGAGCTGCCTGAGACACCCAGGAGCTGGGGACTCAGGGGGCTGGGGACAGGGCAGCGAGAGCCACCGTGTGCATCACATGAGCAGAGATGGGGACCGAGGCTGTGGGTGTGGACAGGGCCTCCAGGGAGAGGCCTCGTGCACTCAGAGCCCAGGCTGAGGGGGAGCCACAGGGGCCGCCAGGCAGGAGCCAGGAGGCCAGGAGGCCTGGAGCTGCCCCCGGGGAAAAGCCGAAGGGAATCCCATCAGGATGGGGCAACTCAGGCCGGGCACTGGGGGGGACTCGGGCTGGGCAGTGGGGGTGGGGGGACTGAGGTCAGGCAGCGGTGTGCCGGTGAGGAACTCCCTAGCAGGGGCTCTGGGCTTGCAGGTGAAGGGGGCCAGCAGGACCGCACAGCCCAGGAGACAAGGGCGTGGGGCGTCCTGAGTAAGGGGCCAGTGGGTGGAGCGGGCGGCGTTCCCACTTCACTCTCCAGCTACACAACCACCTGGAGCCTCAGTTTCCTTGTGTGATAGACACACGGCCACACCGCCCAGGACAGCCAAGGGCAGAAACGAGGGTGCCCCCAGGCCAGGAGCTGGCCCAGCATGCAGCTGGCCTGGCCCTGCACCCTGCTCAGGGCTCGACCACCAACTAGCCCAGAAACTAGGAGTCGGACCCCAGACTCACTCTGAGTGCCCAGCCCCCACTGCACCAGGAGTGTCTCCTCCAACGCTGGGGAAAAGAAGCAAGCAGAGTGAGGGCCTGGTGCGGGGACAGGGCCGGGCAGGGGGAGAGGAGCAAGCGTGCCGGCCCCTAGCACCCCCAGGCCCCTGCAGGGCCCCCTGCCAGAGGCCCTCCTGGCCACCCCAGGGGGCCACACACTCGGTCACAGCAGGGAACACACAACCCCCTGCCAGGGATCAGGGCCAAAGGCAGCGACCCCTTAGATCTCTCACCAACTGACAGACAACAGGGGTCATGTCACACGCCAGCAGGGAGCCACCAGCCACATCCAGGCCTCGCGTCAGCCATCCCCAGAGGCACACTCTACGGCCTCTGCTTGTTTTATGTGGGCCTGAGACACAGTCTTTCCATTTCCCACGGTCAAAAAAAAAGACTCTTTCAGGACAGGTGAAGATAATACGAAATGGACATTTCAACGTCCACAGCCAAAGTCTGACTGGCGCCCGCTGGACTGAGCACAGGGCTTCATGCCAACAGCAAAGGCGAGGGGCTGTGATGGAGGCATGTGACCCGCAAAGCCTCAACCTTGAACCCGGCCCTCTACAGAAAACACCTGCCCAGGCCTGCACAGAGCCTTCCGAAGGCAACTTCCAAAGGCAAGATGCGAAGAGGAAAAGGGAGAGGCTACTCTAGACCAGAGATACTGAAAAGACCGAACAAGCAAAGGCAGCAAGTCAGGGTCCTGCTGGGTCTGGAGGCGGGCAAATCATTAGAGAAGCCAGGGTGTCTGGACATGCACAGGCCTTGCACTTGCTGCCCGAGTGGACACACACTTGGCTGGGATCCTCAGCTGCAGCCCAAAGCCTCACGAATCCCAGGGAGAGAGGAGGCAGCACGCGGCACAGGGTCTCACCTGGCCCTAAGTGGGCCCCTGGTTGGACTGGGCAGTGCAGCCCACTGACACCTCCTGAGAGTCCCACGGTGGGACCTGTGGAGCTTGGCGGCCTTGGGGACAGGGGCCCAGGCCCCATGCCGGGGAGGGCTCGGGGCCGCGGGGAGCCCGACTTGGTGACAACCATTAGGGTGGGGGAACCCTGTGGACCCTACAGATCAGGTCTCCAGCCCCCCCGCCCTGCCCTCCCTGATCCTGGGAGCCAGACTCAGGAGCCAAGGTCAGCGCAACGCAAACTAGAGCCAGACGGAAATTCCTGATTGCCGAGCGCCTGGCGTCCTGGCCCTTGGTGCCCTGCCAGCCTCTCCAGCCCCCCCCCGGGGGCACTGGGCTTCCCCTGGTCAGAGCCGGCCCTGTAGCCCCTGATTCCCAGCCCAGCTGGGGCCCCTGGGCGACGAAGATGTGCTCAGATCCGCTCTCAGGCGCCTTGCAAAGGCGGGCTTGACGCCTTCAGAGTCCGACGGCATCAGGACCTCCCATCGGAAGAGGCCCAGGCCCCTCACCCCTGAGCACACAGCCCACCCGAGACCCACGGGCCCACTGTGGGTCCAGGGCCCAGGCGGAGGCCCAGGCCTCCTCCCCGGGGGGCCCCCCGCCCCGGCCGGCGTGGGTGCCCACACTCACCTGCAGCATGAGCTCACACTCGTCTCGCCCCACGAAGATGAGCTCTCGGGGGAGCCGGTGGCGGGTGCCGCTGCTGCTCACCAGGAACCACGAGGTGACGCTCATCTTGGCGCTCATGAGGCCCGTCCGGCCCTGGGGGTGGGAGGAGTCATCAGAGAGGGGTCCCCCTGCCTGGGCCCTGGCCCCTGGGCACCCTGAAGGCCTGCGCAGAGCCTGCCCTACTGGGCCTCAAGCACCTTCACGGAGCCACCACTGCGACCCAGGCCAGCCCCTCCCGGACTGTGCCTGTCCTCCATGGACCCCCTCCCAGGCTAAGGTTCCCCCCTTATGCTCTGGCCCCATGTGTACCCTCTTCTCTGTCTGCGTGCCAGAGCCCAGGAGGGAGGTGGTGCTGTGGTGCCCAAGGTCCTGGGGGCAGATGTGGTCAGGGGGTGGTGGGACCCATGCCCGTTGCCCAGAGACGTGTCACCACCAGCACAAGTTCACAGACACACCCATGCCACACACGTGTGCACACAGCTTCCAAACACACTCGGAGCACCGCCCACAAGCTCCCGAGCCACGCTCCTGGAGCGGGCATGCACACACACAGGCGCCATCCTGGGCTCTGGGAGCCGCACACTGTCCCTGCATCGCGGGGCTTCCTTCCAGCCGGTTGGCAGGCGCCAAGGAGAGGAGCAGCTTGAGCAAAGGTGCCAGCAACACAGAGAAACAGGGGCGGCTGGCAGCGCTGGGGGCAGAGGTCCATCCAAGGCGGGGGGTGGGGAAGTGGGCACGCGAGCCCCTGGGGCTGGGCTGCAGGCAGAGGGACGGGCCAGGGCGCAGATGCTGGGTCACGCGTGCCTGGGAGTCCAGTGGCTGGCCCAGGAGCAGAGCAGACGCCCTGGAGGCCCAGGACTTGCTGTCACCCTGGTGCTAAGTCCAGGATGAAATGCAGCAGGCCTGTTCCAAAGTCACGCAGGAGCTCAGGACAGGAAGAGCAGACGGCTACCCCGGCTCAGGGTCTGAGCACATGTCGCACACCTGTGAGGCCAGCCCTGGAGGCCCCAGGCCCCTGACCTGACTCACTCTGTGCAGTGGGGACTAGGTGAGAGGTGAGACACTAACCAGGAAGAGACAGGAAGGTGCTGGCACCCTGGGGGAGCACCCCCAGGCCTCCTCCCTGCAACGCCCACACCGGAGCTCTGCCTGAGGCTCCTGAGAGCCGGGTCTCCACCATCGGTGAAGGCCCAAGTGAGCGTGTAATCCATGGCATCCCCATACCCCGTGCCACCTCGGCAAGCACGTGGGAAGACACACGAAATCCACCCGGAAGAAGGCCCGGCCGGCCAGAGCCCCTCATGCTGGGACCCCTGCCCTTCCTCAAGGTCCAGCCGGAGGGGCCGCCCCTGGAGGCCGGGGGGTGGGGACCTCCAAGCCCCTGCAGCCCTGGGGCATGCCCGCCCCATCACGGTGCTTCCCAGCCCCCACCCCGCCCAGCTCCCTCCCTCTGCCGTCACCTGCTACTAGGTCCCCATCAGCAGTTGGGAACGGAGACCCCACCCACAGAAGGCCACAGCCTCTGCTGGCAAAGGGAGGCCAAACCCCCAGAGCCCGGTGATGCGGCTGTGGCCGAGCCAGGCCGCCCCTGCCACTGCCAGCCCATCCCAAAAAGGCCCGGGCCTGGAGTGGTGGACGCTCCTCAGCAGCCTGCGGCCGGTTCGGAGCTGGGCTGGCCATCGTTGCTAGGAGGGAGAATAATAAACACCCCAAACTTGTCCCCTCGGCCGCCCCAGCCAGAAGGGCCACCCGCCCAGGGGTGCGGGGAGGAGGAGTCGCCCGGGGCAGGGGCTGGGAAGGGCTGGGAGCGGCGGCGGCGGCGGCGGGCGGCTGGAAGGGACAGACGGAACCGAGGCCGGGGCCGGGCCGGGAGAGGAGGCAGGGACGGCGGAGAGGCGGCGGCGGCGGCGGGGAAGGGAAACGAGGAGACAGAGAGGAGGAGGAAGGTGGAGGGAGGGGCCGTGGAGATGAGGCCAGGCCGGGAGGCGGCCGGCGGGAGCGCTGGGCCGGGAGGGGGAGGGGGCGGCGCCGGCTCTGAATCAGCGCCCGCCGCGGACGGCCGGGGCCCAGCCGGTGCCTGGGTGGGGACCCCTCTCTCCAGGCCGCGCACACGCGCGCTCGGCGGCCCCTCCCGGCCCGGCGCAGACCCGGGCCGCCTCCGCGGCGGCGGGGCCCGGCCCGGCCAGGTGCGTCGGCAGCCCCCACCCTCGCGCCTTTGTCCGGCCCACTGGACCCTCACCTCGGCCCCCTGCCCGCCGCCCACGCGGCCCCGGAGGCGCGCAGGTGCGCGCGAGGGGAGGCCCGGCCGCCGCGGGCGCAGATCGGCGCGTCTTACCTGCGGTTCAGCCCCGGCTCCGTCCCGGCTCGGCCCCGGCCCTCCCGCCCGGCCGGCCGAGCGCTGGGCGGGGCCGCCGCCTAGGACATGCCCGGCGCGGCCCGCACGCTCGCGGCAGCCCGGCGAGCCCACGGGCGGAGCGGCGCCGGGCTTCGGCGGCGGGTCCCTGACGTCCGCGGGCGCCCCGCCCCGGCCCGCCCCCGGCCCCGCCTCCGCCCCCCGGAAATCCAGGTCGGGGCGGCCCGGGGCGCCAGGTGCGCGCGGACCCCGCGCCCGCGCCCGCCCCGCCTCCGCCTCCCGGGCCGGCCGCCTCTCCCCCAGCCCCCTTGGGCTCCCAGACCCCTCCCCTCCGGCTCTGCGCCCCGCCTCGCCTCAGGGACCCGCCCCTGCGTACCGGGCGCAACCCGGTGCCCGCAGCCGCCCCACGTCCTGGCTCCGAGCCCGCGCGCGGTTAACGCTTAACCCAGCTCCGGGAGCCCGAAGCTCGAGCCGCACCCCCGGCCTCTCACCTTCGGCCCCGCCCGACCCAGTGAGGGCTGGAGGGCGAAGGAGGAGGTGGGGAGCCCCAGGGCGCGCCCCATCCTCGCGAGCCTCCCGCGCCCAACCCCAGGCGTTCTCTCGGAGGGCCGGGGGCCGGCGGGTCGCGGGCGCCTCCTCCGTCCCCCCCGGGGCGGGGCACGGGGTCCGGGAGAGAGTGCCCCCGGGCCGCTCGCCCCGCGCTGGGCGCTACCACAGAGGTGTCCGGTGTCCCAGGAGCTCCAGGCGGAGAGGGATTAACGGCGGGGGCAGACGCCGCAGTGAGGTTCGGCCCGTAGGCGTTCTCGCCTTCACGGTCTGGGCAGGCCTGGGCCGAGGGAGCAGGCGCGCGGCCAGAGCGAGGGAAGCCCTGGGAGCTGGGCTTCAGGGCCTGGGCGGCCGGAGCCGCGGAGGGTTCATGGGGGCGACCGGGGCCCCCTGCTCGGCACACCCGGAGCTCCGGGGCCCGCCCCGTCCCGCCCCACGGTCTCTGGCCCCGGACAGAGCCAGGCCCTGACCTGTCCCTACGGTACAGAAGGGAGCGCCACGGCAGCTCTAGGGGAAACGCACCTGCAGAGGGAAGGGCGAGGAGGGTCCCAGCAGTGCGCCCGGCGGTGGGCGGCCCCACCTGTGCCCGGCTCAGCAGAAGAAGGGAGCTCGCACTTCGAGGGGACTTGAGGGGTCCAAGCGGGCAGGGGAAGGACCTGTGGCCAGGTGATCGGGGAGCTTGGGCTTCATCCCAAGGACAGAGTGGCGCCCAGGGAGTGCTTGATGCTAGCTGAGACCTGATCAGATGAGGGTTTCCGGGAGCTGCGGCTCCCGAAGAAGAGCGTGGTTGAGAGAACAAGACTGGGGGTCGGGGACGGGTAAGCGGCCAAGTGTCCAGTCCTAGCCCTGGAAGAGAAGAGGTGGGCAGAGGACTGGGCTGGGTGTTCTGGGTTTGCCCCTAGGCCCTCCTTCCTCCCTCCTCCCCGCCCTGTGCTCTGGGACAGCGACGGTGACCCCATCCCCCACTCTCCCCTGGCTTCCGGTGAGTTTGGACTCCAGCCCAGAAGCTGAAGAATTTCCCCAGTTTCCTCGTGGCTGGGCACACACCTGTCTTCTCTCTGAGGCCCCAGGACCTGCCCTGAGGCCCTTTCTACCCTCTTAGGGCTCTGGGAAAGGTCAGTTGTTTTCATTCCAATCCCAAAGAAAGGCAATGCCAAACAATGTTCAAACTACCACACAACTACACTCGTCTCACACGCTAGCAAAGTAATGCTCAAAATTTGCAAGCCAGGCAGCCTTCAACAGTACGTGAACTGTGAACTTCCAGAAGTTCAAGCTGGATTCAGAAAAGGCAGAGGAACCAGAGGTCAAATTGCCAACATCTGTTGGATCATGGAGAAAGCAAGAAAGTTCCAGAAAAACATCTACTTCTGCTTTATTGACTACGCCAAAGCCTTTGACTGTGTGGCTCACAACAAACTGTGGAAAATTCTGAAAGACATAGGAATACCAGACCACCTGACCTGCCTCCTGAGAAATCTCAGGACGTATGCAGGTTAGGAGGCAACAGTTAGAACTGGACATGGAACAGACTGGTTCCAAATCAGGAAAGGAGTATATCAAGGCTGTATATTGTTACCCTGCTTATTTAACTTATATGCAGAGTACATCATGAAAAACGCCGGGCTGCATGAAGCACAAGCTGGAATCAAGATTGCCGGGAGAAATATCAATAACCTCAGATTTGCAGATGACACTACCCTAATGGCAGAAAGCGAAGAAGAAGAGCCTCTTGATAAAGTGAAAGAGGAGAGTGAAAAAATGGCTGGAAAATGTTAAAACTTAATATTTAAAAAACCAAGATAAGATCATAGCATCTGGTCCCATCACTTCATGGCAAATAGATGGGGAAACAATGGAAACAGTGACAGACTTTATTCTGGGGGGCTCCAAAATCACTGCAGATGGTGATTGCAGCCATGAAATTAAAAGACACTTGCTCCTTGGAAGAAAAGCTATGACCAACCTAGAGAGCATATTAAAAAGCAGACATTGCTTTGCTAACAAAAGTCCATATAGTCAAAGCTATGGTTTTTCCAGTAGTCATGTACGGATATGAGAGTTGGAGCATAAAGAAGGCTGCTGCTGCTAAGTTGCTTCAGTCGTGTCCGACTCTGTGCGACCCCATAGACGGCAGCCCACCAGCCTCCCCTGTCCCTGGGATTCTCAAGGCAAGAACACTGGAGTGGGTTGCCATTTCCTTATCCAATAAAGAAAAAGAATTAATGCTTTTGAACTGTGGTGTTGGAGAAGACTCTTGAGAGTCCCTTGGACTGCAAGGAGATCTAACCAGTCAATCCTAAAGGAAACCAGTCCTGAATATTTATTGGAAGGACTGATGCTGAAGCTCCAATAATTTGGCCACCTGATGTGAAGCTGACTCGTTAGAAAAGACCCTGATGCTGGGGAAGATTGAAGGCAGGAGGAAAAGGGAATGACAGAGGATGAGATGGTTGGATGGTATTCAACTCGAGGGACATGAGTTTGAGCAAGCCCCGGGAGTTGGTGATGGACAGGGGAGCCTGGCATGCTGCAGTCCATGGGGTTGCAGAGTCAGACATGACTGAGTGGCTGAACTGAACTGAGGGCTCTGGGACCAGCCCTTACCTGGGTCTTCACCACCTTGTTGGGTTCACCTCCCCCTTACCCGCACCTTGGTGGGTGGACCTTTATAAAAGTCCTTTTTTCTCTTTGCATCTTTCTCCGGCCAGAACCCTGATTTCTTCTAAGGGGAGGAAGAGAGGGGGCAACGAGGATGCCCGGTGGTCTCCTGGACCGCCTGCTGTCGCCGGACCCAGGTGAACAGGCCAGGAGAGCATGTGTGCAGGGTCAGCTGCTGAGTTTGACATGGAATGGTGGAGAGACCTAAGGACACTCAGGGGAGCTGTCCAGGAGCGTTTGGGATTCAGGACAGAACTGGGGCACCTGGAGGCATCCTAAAGTGTGGGCAGTACCTGGAGCCATAGGGTGAGGGTGGGAAAAGCAAGTAGACTAGCCAGGAAGATGCAGTGGAGAGGAAACCCGAGGAGGGTGAGGCAATAGTCCCCCCAAGGCGGCCTATACCCTGGACACAACCTTAGCAGCTGTAGGACTTTTTTTTTTTTTCCTAATAATTATGTGAACCAATCTTGAAGTCCATGAGAAAAATAAAGATACGAGAATAATTAGCCCGAAAGAACTTGAATAGACATGTCTCCAAAGAAGATACCTAAATGGCCGACAAGCACATAGAAAGATGCTCAATACCATTAGTCATTCAGTTCAGTTCAGTAGCTCAGTCGTGTCCGATTCTTTGCGACCCCATGAACCACAGCATGCCAGGCCTCCCTGTCCATCAACAACTCCTGGAGCCCACCCAAACCCATGTCCATCGAGTCAGTGATGCCATCCAACCATCTCATCCTCTGTCATCCCCGTCTCCTCCTGCCCTCAGTCTTTCCCAGCATCAGGGTCTGTTCAAATGAGACAGCTCTTCACATCAGGTGGCCAAAGTATTGGAGTTTCAGCTTCAGCATCAGTCCTTCCAATGAACACCCAGGACTGATCTCCTTTAGGATTGACTGATTGGACCTCCTTGCAGTCCAAGGGACTCTCAAGAGTCTTCTCCAACACCACAGTTCAAAAGCATCAATTCTTCAGCGCTCAGCTTTCTTCACAGTCCAACTCTCACATCCATACATGACCACTGGAAAAACCATAGCCTTGACTGGACAGACCTTTGTTGGCAAAGTAATGTCTCTGCTTTTTAATATGCTGTCGAGGTTGGTCATAACTTTCCTTCCAAGGGAGATGCAAATCCACACCAGAAGGAGATACCACTTCACACCTGTTAGGATGACTACTGTTAGAAAATAATAACAATCAGTGTTGGGGAGGATGTCTGTGGAGAATTGGAACTCTATGCCCTGTTGGTGGAAATGCAAGATGGTGCTCCTTCTATATAGATAGAACTCCCATACAATCCAGCTATTCCACTTCTGAATATATGCCTGAAAGAGTTGAAAGCAGAGACTCAAATAGGTATTTGTACACCTGTGTTCATAGCAACTTTATTTACAATAGCCCAAAGATGGCTGCATCCCAAATGGATAAGCGAAATGTGGTCCATCCGTACAATGGAATATTATTCAGCCTTTAAAAGGCACATGGATGAGCCTTGAGGACTTTATACTAAGTGAATTAAGCCAGTCACAAAAAGCAAACTCTTTATGATTCCACTTCTACAAGGTCCCTGGAGTAATCAGATTCTTAGAGACAGAAGGTAGAATGGTGATTGCTGGGTGCAGGAGGGGTAGGATGAGGCGTGAATGTTTAATGGAGACAGTTTCAGATTCAGGAAGGAAGGTGAAAAAGTTCAGGAAGTAGATGGTGACGGTGGTTGCACGACAACACGAATGTACTTAATGCCCCTGAACTGTACCCTTAAAAATGGTTGCAGTGACAAAAAAAAAAAAAAAAAAAAAAATTTATAATAAAGTTCATGTTTTTTAATGTGTTTTACCACAATTTGTAAAAAAAAAAAAAAAAAAAAAAGACTTCCCAAAACAATAGCCTATATAATTCTAAAAAAAAGACTCCAGTCCTGCCAGAGGGTAGAACCTGTCACAGAACCAACCAGAACATTCTGTCATAGATGGTTGACTGGATACACAGATGAGAGGTCTAATTTAGCATTCAATCGTGTGCTTAGTCACTCAGTCGTGTCCGGCTTTTCGCTACCTACTGGACTGCAGCCCACCAGGCTCCTCCGTCCATGGGATTTCCCAGGCAAGAATACTGGAGTGGATGCCACTTCCTTCTCTAGGGGATCTTCCCGATCCAGGGATCGAACCTGAGTCTCCTGTGTCTCCTGCATTGCAGGCGGGTTCTTCACCCGCTGAACCATCGGGGAAACCCCAGCATATGATTATTTGGCATTTAAAGTCTGCGAAGAAAAGGGTATTCTTTAATAAAGAGTGTTGGGACAACTGAGAGGCCATCAGAAAGAAACAAGACATTGGACTCCTATCTTACTCCAAAATAAATTCCGTATGGACCAGAAAGATAAGTACCCAAAACAAACCCACAAAGCATTTGAAGAAGACAAAGGAGACACTTAATCGTCTCATGATGAGAAAGACTGCCCAGCACGACAGAACAGAAGTCTTAAATTTTCTTTTGATAAATTTAAATTACAAATTAGAAAGTTTTACATAGATATAATCTTCTAAGTCAAAGGATATGCCACATACTGGGAAAAGGTTGTTGCTAACTCATACCCCAAACAGGGGCAGGCTCCCCAGCAGAGGGTCCTGTGAGTGAGCGTCTTGCTGGTAAGTTGGGCAAGCAGCCCCGATGTATGCCAAAGGATACCCATGTGGCTGTTGGCTGGAAGATGCTTAACTTCGCCCAGAATCAGAGAACTGCAAGCCTATATGACCTTCAAACACCAGAGGCTTTGAAGTAGGACAGGACAGGAGTGGTGGGGAAATGAACCCCCAACTAGTCTGAGGTTGGAGACAGGGAGACAGTGCCCCTCACCTAACAAAAGCCCCCTGGGCAGCCAGCCCATCTGCTTCCCAGAACCTGTCCTGCAGGAATATTCACACGTGTGCACGCAGCCGTCACTGCCTTGCATCTGAAGCAGAGCTAGAAAATCTCGGCCTAGGTCCATCGAAGGGCACCAGTGAGGGACGTCGGGCAGCTGTGGGCACATGCAGCGGCTCCTGGGCAAGCGCTGAGCCAGCTCCTCACCGTCCGCAGCAAACCCACAGCCCTGTTGTCCCTCTACACTGCCAGGTCACTGGGTACCCACCATTTGCCCTTGGTTCTGCCGGAATTTTTTAAACCAGGAAGCGGTATTAACAACGACAAGATGTGCTGCTTTCCTTAGGGGATAGTGAGTGGCTCATCGGAAAAGAATCTGCGTGCAATGCAGAAGGCGCAGGAGACCCAGGTTTGATCCCTGGGGCGGGAAGACCCCCTGGAGGAGGACACTGCAACCCACTCAGTACTCTTGCCTGGAGAGTCCCACAGACAGAGGAGCCTGGTAGGCGGGCTACAGTCCACAGGGTCCTAAAGAGTCGGACACGATAGTCAGGAGGGGAGGGTCCCTGCAGAATGTGGCAGGCCAGCATGCCCTGTGGACCCTTGGCTCCAGGGCCAGGTAGGGTCTGAGGTGGTCCCTGGGGCCTGAGGCGGGGCCTAAGGCAGAGCCTGCAGACACCTTTGGGGATGGGAGTAGGTCCCGGGGATGCAGAGGAGAGATAAACGCTGGGACAGAGGCCTCCCCACCCTTCCCAGTCCCGGGGGCCTGCTGCCCTCTGAAGCCTGGACTCGGCAGCGTGGTGGGGGGCTGGGCCTAGAGCCACCCTCCGGTCAGGGCCCCTCCTGAGCCCCACGCCCTGCTCCCCGCGATGTAGGCCGGGGCTCTCTGGCAGAACTCAGACAACCTGAGGGTCTGCCCTGTCCTCAGGGGTCGGGGGTCTGGGAGTGGCGCCCTTTGCATTTGGACATTCACACACACCCCTGGTTTCACAGGCATTTGCTGTGAAATGAGAAAGAAGCCTCAGGGCTGCGGTAACCCCTGACCCAGAAGTGAAGCCCCAGGCCCAGGCCCCTTCTGGGAGTCTGTCCGGCCTTGCGGCCTCAGACTGGAGCCAAAGGTCAGCTGCAGCCAGGAGCCGGGCCTTCCCAAGGGGCCGGCATCCCCCTCTGTGTTCCCTGCGTGTCTGTCCAGGCCTGTGTGGACCTGCCCCGCCCAAGGCCAACAGGGACAGCCCGCAGGCCTGGACAAGGCTGAGAGCAGGCAGGGCAGCTGGGTCAGAGGCGGAGAGGCCCCTGGCCTTTCTCCCAGGTCTGCTGGCCCCCTGTCTGAGCTGCGGTAATTATCCTAATTACCCGCAGACGGCAGGAAGGTCGGTCCTAAAGCCTGGGCCACAGGGTGTCCCTGCTTAATTATTCAGCCCAGCTGAGACCCCAGCTGAAGGGGCACCCCTCCACTGAGGGGGAGGGCCCCCCCCCCCCCGCTCCGTCGCGCTGGGCCTGGCCTGGGAGCAGCAGATGCTGGGTGTGGCAGGCCAGGCATTAGCCCCTGCACCCTTAAACCTGAGGGCAGGCGGGAAGGACTGCTGGCGGCTGGGTCCCTGTGACCCCTGAGCCTCCCTGCTGAAGGGGTGTCTGCCTAAACGCCCCACAGAAATCACTCCTACAAAGGGAACCCAAGGGTGGGCAGGGCAGCAGCCACGCCCCACCAGATGCGTGCTCCCTCCCCCACCCATCCCCTCCCCATTCACGCCCTAGCCAGGGGCCTGAGGGTGGCCCTCTTGTGCTCTGGGACAGGGCAGGACCTAGGAGCAGGCCCAGTTCAGGGAGCCCTGGGTGTCTGCTCACACCCTTTGGCTGGTGGGCAGAGCCCACCTCTGCTTGGGTCCAGGCTCTCATGCACCGCCCCCACCCAGCCCCCATAATCCTATAGCTCTGTCTCGGGGTCTAGGTTCTCATGTGTCCCCACATAACCCTGCAGATCCGTTACAGACAAGGCGGGTGAGGAAGGGCTGCAGGACTGCCTCCTCCCACCTAGGGTCACCGCAGGAAGCCCAGGGCACGGGAAGGGCTTAGCTCTGGTCTGCAGTGCCGCCTCCGCCCTCCGCCTCAGTGACTCTGCCTGGAAACCTCCCGCCTGCTTCCTGCCAGCAGACCCAGGTGCTTTCACCCCTGGTGCAGAGTTCTTGATCCCCCAGAGGATGGGCCAGCGCTGGGAGTGGGCACATGCCCAGTATTTGACAAGTGACGGGGCTTCTGCTTTTGATCAGAGGGTGGGGAAGGGTGCTTCTGGGAATGCTGAACCTCCCTCCCATGGAAGAGATGGGGTGAGGTAAGACACTGCCGTCTGCACACTGCCTTTCCTGGCTGAGGATGTGACGCTTGGAGCTGCGGCAGCCATAATATGACCAAGAGGAGAAGACCAGGAGCTGAGCAGCAAGGCCAGTCCAGACCCCTGTCACTGCTGCTGAACTGGACCCAGAATAAACGTGTTGTTCTTTTCCTCTTGCCCACTCGACTTGTGGGATTCTAGTTCCCTGACCAGGGATGGAACACAGGCCCCCTGCACTGGGAGCGAAGCGTCTTAATTATTCAACCTACGTGTTGCAAGTAAGAGTTTGCATGCTGCAACTGAATATCCCCCGTGCAGCAACTAAGACCCAGAACAGCCAAATAAATTAAAAAAATTTTTTTTAATCCTTGCCCTAACCAAAGACTAAATTTTTTTTTTTTAACTCCGGACACTTACTTCATTTGTGTATTTTAACTCATGCACATGTGCTCCTTGAATATTTGTAAAAGTTTAATTAAAAGTCAACATTTTTGAACTGCATCACATCAGCATCTATAGACATTGTTACACACCACAGCGTACCGTGGAGTCCTGTGTGCACACTGCTCCGTCCCTGGCAGCACCCACAGCCCTGCCTGCTTGCTACTCCAAGTCCAGATCCTTGCTTTACAAGTTCAGCCCGAATCATGATGCGCTTCGGTGTCTGCTGCATCCCAAATACGTACACCATGCAGACTTCTTTCTTCTGATTTGATGGCTCAAACAAGAAAGTAGTGAACTGTTCCAGGGCCTTACGGTCTCAACCTGGACCCGAGTCACATAAGCAGAAACCAGAATTCCTTCAAGTAGAGAAGAGTGGCTGCAGCCTCACTGGGGCGGGAGCGGCCAGATGAGCCCACTCCCGGGTGTTGGAGCGAGATGCTGCACGTGCTGGCACGCGGCTTCCTCTCACTGGAGATGCCGGGCTTCCCGACGATTCGAGAACGGGACTCTGGCTCAGTCGCTATTGTTGTTCAGTCACTAAGTCACGTTCAACTCTTTGTGACCCCACGAACTCCAGGCTTCCCTGTTCTTCACTATGTCCTTGAGTTTGCTCAAAGGTCCATTGAGTCAGTGATGCCATCCAACCATCTCATCCTCTGTCGCCCCCTTCTCCTCCTGCCCCCAATCCTTCCCAGCATCAGGGTGTTTTCCAATGAGTCAGCTCTTGACATCAGGCGGCCAAAGTATTTGAGCCTCAGCTTCAGCATCAGTCCTTCCAATGAATACTCAGGACTGATCTCCTTTAGGATTGACTGGTTGGATCTCCTTGCAGTCCAAGGGACTCTCAAGAGTCTTCTCCAGCACCACAGTTCAAAAGCATCAATTCTTCGGCGCTCAGACTTCTTTACAGTCCAAATCTCACATCCATACATGACCACTGGAAAAACCACAGCTTTGACTATACAGACATTTGTCAGCAAAGTGACGTCTCTGCTTTTTAATACGCTGTCTAGGTTCGTCGTGGCTTCCCTTCCAAGGAGCAGTTTTGTGACTGCAGTCATTGTCCTCCATGATTTTGGAACCCAAGAAGATAAAATCTGACTCTTTCTGTATTTTCCCCATCTATTTGCCATGAAGTGATGGGACTAGATGCCATAATCTTAGTGTTTTTAATGTTGAGTTTTAAGCCAGCTTTTTCACTCTCCTCTTTGACCTTCATCCAGAGGCTCTTCAGTTCCTCTAAAGAAGAACTGGCTAAGTTAGGTGTACGATTCCCACGCAGAAACCGCTCACCAGGGGAGTCACACAGGCTTAAGTTTCTTGTGCTTTCTAGTGTCAGATTTCATGAGCAGGAAAAGAAAAGAAAAATACATACTCTATCTTGATATGTTTTCTTAATGTGGTTCTTACTAAAATAAATGCAACCTGATTTCTCTTATTTTTGTTATAAAATTTAAAACACACACACATAATTTTGACAATTTTTAAAACTTTTATTTTATTTATTTATGGCTGTAGGGGTCCTCGCTGCTGCTCGGGCTTCGCTCTAGCTGCGGTGTGAGGGCTTCTCACTGCTGTGGCTTCTTCTGTTGCCGGGCACAGGCTCCAGGGCACTCAGGCCCCAGCAGTCGTGGCCTGTGGGCTCAGGCTTTCGTAACTCCCTTACTGGCAGTTACGGCTCCTAGGCTCTAGAGCACAGGCTCTGTAGCTGCGGTGCATGGGCGTAATGGCTCCATGGCATGTGGGATCTTACCAGACCAGGAATTGAACCCGTGTCTCCTTCATTGGCAGACGGACTCTTTACCACTGAGCCACCTGGGAAGACCCGATAATTTCTAAATCAATTAAATCATCCAGTAGATTATTCTGACCATATACCAAGCAAATCCATAGCGCTCATTATGGTTTATAAGACCATTTAATTTTTAATCATGCTTCCAACTATGATGAATAGCAAACATCAGACAAAACTTTGCATCAAAAGCAACTTTAAAAGCCACATTTAAAAATACACAGCTGGAGACTTGCCTGGCAGCCTAGTGATGAAGACTGCACACTGCCAATGCAGGGGCCCAGGTTTGAAGCTGGTCAGTGAACTAAGGCTGCCACATGACGCACGGTATGGGCGAAAGGTTTTAAAGTTACACAGCTATCTGAAGGTATTGGTGAGCAACCGAGGCAGCCAAGACTTGAGGGGCTGAGGCCCTCACCAGAGGGGGTCACCTGGAGATGAGCCACGTTCTCAGCTACTCTCCCCCTTGGGAGCCTGTTGATTTGGGGAAGATGCTGTGCCTGGAGGCCAAGGAGAACACAGCACCTCAGCTCTTCACATTCTCACAGGCCTAGGGAGAGAAACGCAGGCATGAAACCCCATCTAAGAGCCTCTTGCCCCCTTGAGGTATTTGCCCATTTCTATGCTGTTTGGTGGCTTCCCTGGTGGCTCAGAAAGTAACACATCTGCCTGCAATGTGGGAGACCTGGGTTCGATCCCTGGGTTGGGAAGATTCCCTGAAGAAGGAAATGGCAGCCCACTCCGGCACTCTTGCCTGAAGAATCCCATGGACAGAGGAGGCTGGTAGGCTACAGTCCTTGGGGTTGCAAAGAGTCGGACACAACTGAGCAACTTCACTTCACTTCATGCTGTTTGGGGTGAAGAAGGACTAAGAAGTGACGTGGAAAATGGCAGTTAAAAGCCTAGAAGGCTAAGCTGAATGTTTAGCAGTCTGGTGGTACTGGAGAGAGAAACCAGAACCCTGGCATGGAGGAGAGGGAGCTGTGGGAAACACCCAAGCCTTCAGCTGAGGCCCCTGCAAGTGAGTCTCCAGCCAATGAGACGTATGTCACCCCCATCCTGTACAGGCCCAACATTCATCCCCTAATCACAGGGCCTGCCAGGGGACAGGGACAAAAGAAGGAAGGAAGAAGGAATGAAAGAATCTAGAGAAAAAAGAAACAGGACTTCGCTGATGGTCCAGTACCTAAGACCCCATGCTCCAATGCAGAGGGCCTGGGCTCAATCCCTGGCCAGGGAAGGAGACCCCACATGCCACAAATTAGAGTTTGCATGCAGCAACGAAGGCCTGGCACAGCGTTTAGAAAAGGAAAGAAACAGACTCACAGGTGATCCAGATATTGGGGCTATCAACTTGGCTTTGTAAATAATTATTATTAGAACATTCAAGAAACAAATGACAAGATGGAGAATTTTACCAGAGGCCTGGAGTCCATTAAAAAAAAAATCAGATGGAAATCTAAAATTAAAAATAACTGAAAGGGCTTCCCTGGTTGTCCAGTGGTTAAGAATCTGCCTTGCAATGCAGGGACACCAGTTCGATCCCTGGTCCAGGAAGATCCTACATGCTGTGGTGCGACTAAGTCCATGGGCTGAAACTGCTGAAGCCTTAGCGCCTAGAGTCACCAGATCCAAAGAGAAGCCAAGGGAAGCCACCACAATCAGAAGCCCACACACTGCAACAAAGACCCACCACAGCCAAAAATAAAAGAAATAAAGTGAAAGTCACTCCGTCGTGTCCAGCTCTTTGCGACCCCATGGACATATACAGTCCATGGAATTCTCTGGGCTAGAACACTGGAGTGGGTAGCCTTTTCCTTCTCCAGGGGATCTTCCCAACCCAGGGATGGTATCCAGGTCTCCTGCATTGCAGATGGATTTTTTACCAGCTGAGTCATAAGGGAAGCCCAAGAATACTGAAGTGATTAACCTATCCCTTCTCCAGGGGATCTTTCTGACCCAGGAATCAAACCTAGGTCTCCTGCGTTGCAGGAGGATTTTTTACCAACTGAGCCATAAGGGAAGCTGATAAATAAATTAAAAAATCTTTAAAAAAATAACTGGAAAAGAAAAAAATAACTGAAATTAAGACAATGACAGATGAGTCTACTAGCCCAGTAGCTTCAGGAGACGCATCAGGGAGCTCTCACCCGTGGGCTGGAGGGGGCTGACCGTACTCCCCCAGCAGCCTTGCTCCCTCCAGGAAGCTCCCTCCCCAGACTCCTGTGGATCTGGGCTCCCACCCCCAGCCCCCTCACCACCCCCTTTCTCAGTGTGCACTCTGGTCCTCACTGGGTCTGCTTCGGGGACACCCCACAGCCCCGGAGTGTCCCCAGCATCACGGCGTAGGGTGGACGTGGTCAGGATGAGCACCCCAGGGTCTAAAGGGTCTGACCGGCAGGAGGGGGGCCATCCTGGGGAGGGGGAGTGCATGGAGGAGGAGCCCCCGCTCCTATTTTCTCCAGAACCCCCCACTGCCTCCCCTTCTCTGAGGTCCAAGCCCACTGCCTCCCTTGAAGCCATTCCGAGGACAGCAGCTCACCTCCCGCTCCCAGATCCTGGGGCCCTGGGTAAGCAGGTGGCAGGGGCCTGGCCTTCTTCACCCCTTCTTGACCTGTGCTCTGGCCGCCGTCTCTGCCCCACAGAGGGTGGCGCCCCCAGCACAGACATACTCTGCGGGCCCTCAGGTCAAGCAGCCGCCTGAGCCCCTTGGGAGAGCTGCGGGGCCAGCCCCCTGCCTGCTTTAAGCCGGTGGGACCTGTGGACACTCCCCCTCTGAGCTTTCTCACGGGCTGTTCCCTCCCCTTCGAGGGCCGTGTCTCCGAGTTTGCCCCAGCTTACCAGGCTGTTCCCCCAGGCCTTGCTGATCGACCCTCGGGGGACCCCTGCTCTTCGCTCCACTAGCTCACCAAGCGCGCCCTGGGGTCAACCAATGGGTTCAAGCCGTGCGGTGGGCGTGGCCGGGTGAGGAGAGGGTGGGCCCGAGCGGAGAGGGGGCGACCCGGAGAAAAGGCCGCACCGGCGGCAGAGGAGGGGAGCCCCAGAGGAGGGGAGCCCCGGGGCGGCAGGGCCGGGACCCATGGAGCAGGGAGGGCACCTGGGAGACCCCGACCGGGGCGCGCGGCGCGGAAGCCGGCCAGGAAGGGAACAGACGAGCTTTCCAGCGTGGGCTCTCCCCGCCCACCCCCAGGAGAAGGTGGGGAACCGGACTGCGAGGCTCGCGGCCCACCCAGCCCCGCGTTCGGCGGAGGGGCCCCGGGGAGACGGCCCCTTTCCTGGTCCTGACGAGCCGGGCCCGGCAGAGACCCCCGTCTCAGAGCCCACGCGCTTCTTTCCAGCGGCCGCGTCCACAGGGAAGGGGCTTCTGAAATCGAGCCACCGGCTCCGCGCTTCAGGACACAGTCCGTGTCCGCCGCCCCGAGAGGCCCTGGGGTCACCACGGGGAGCAGGGACGGGGCCCCGGAGGCGGCTCGGGAAGCTCCGTGCTGGGCCGCTGGCCGCCGTGTCTCCACCGGACCCGATCCCGGGACCTGCTGACCTGCGCCGGGGAGGACCCCGGGGTCAAGTACATAAGCGTCCCCTCCCGTTCCCGGCCCCCGACTCCCCCCGACTGAGGAGGAGCCCCGCAGCGCACCAAGGCAGGCGGGGAGGGGAGGACGGAGGCGGCCAGGTGGGGGCACGCTTGCGTCCACTCCCTTAACTTTAGGGAATGGAGGAGCGGTCAGGGGCATCCATGGAGAGGGTGCAGGTGCCCAGGCTCCGCAGGAAGGTGGCGGGGAGGCCGGGGCCTGGGGCCGGGGTGGGGAGAGCTGGAGGACTGGACGCTTCTGTGCTGAGTGCCGGCCCCTGGAGGCCTGCCCTCCCTCACCCCTGAGAGCATCATCACATGCTGTCGTCTCTTCAGGTGGGCCCTGCTGGGAAGTCTCTGGGACCCTGATGGTGCCGGCACCCAGCAGCGGGCCGGCCTGGCTCCCGCTGCCTTCCTTGGTGGGCCGGCACTGGCCCCAGCACTGGGCTTCTCCTCCGCCCCCAGACCTACAAGTTGGGGGCGGAGCAGTTACTCCCCAGGCTGAGAGGGGCCATCAGCCAAAGGCCTCCCCGGCTCCTCAAACCACACCGCCCCCATGAGCGGGAGGCCAGCAGTAGCTGGTGGGGAGCAGCTGGTTCGGCCTGCAGGGTGCCCGGCCAGGGGTGAGCAAAGACGGCTGTGGGCTGGAGGAGGGGAGAGGAGGGAGGCTGGGGGGCAGCCTGCAGGAGGAGCAGACCTCTGCCGCCTCTAGAGACCAGTCTGAGTGAGGCTCTATTCCATCCCACAGGAAAAGGCGGGATCCCCCCTCCCCACCAGCTCGTAACAGATGGGACAGAAAGATAGCCATCCCACTTATGAATATAGATGAGACTGAGAGGATCAGCATAAACACTGGAAAAGAAGAATGAAAAACTAATAAAAACCACTGGTGTGAATAAAATAATCTGGTGAATAGGCAGGAAGAGAGAATATGGAATAATCCATCATTTTTTTTCTGTTTCACTAATGAGCTTCTAGAAATGGGGGATCTATTGCATTCCCTACAGTGACAGAAAACAAAACAAAAAATTTAAGTACACAAAGAAAGGCACACGACCTATATGAAGAAAGCTGTAAACTCTTATAGAGCCATATAAAGCACGATCTGAACAAAAGAAATGAGGACCACGCAGAGCCCCAGAAGGTCTTCCAACGGCTAAAATAACCTTAACACTTATATGTAAGAATCAGTTCAGTTCAGTCGCTCAGTCGTGTCCGACTCTTTGCGACCCCATGAATCGCAGCATGCCAGGCCTCCCTGTCCATCACCAACTCCTGGAGTTCACTCAAACTCATGTGCATGGAGTTGGTGATGCCATCCAGCCACCTCATCCTCTGTTGTCCCCTTCTCCTCCTGCCCCCCAATTCCTCCCAGCATCAGGGTCTTTTCCAATGAGTCAACTCTTCACATGAGGTGGCCAAAGTACTGGAGTTTCAGCTTCAGCATCATTCCTTCCAAAGAAATCCCAGGGCTGATCTCCTTTAGAATGGACTGGTTGGATCTCCTTGCAGTCCAAGGGACTCTCAAGAGTCTTCTCCAACACCACAGTTCAAAAGCATCAATTCTTCAGCCCTCAGCTTTCTTCACAGTCCAACTCTCACATCCATACACGACCACTGGAAAAACCATAGCCTTGACTAGACAGACCTTTGTTGGCAAAGTAATGTCTCTGCTTTTTAATATGCTGCCATAACTTTTCTTCCAAGGAGCAAGAGTCTTTTAATTTCATGGCTGCAATCAACATCTGCAGTGATTTTGGAGCCCCCCAAAATAAGGTCTATCACTGTTTCCATTGTTTCCCCATCTATTTGCCATGAAGTGATGGGACCAGATGCCATGATCTTCGTTTTCTGAATGTTGAGCTTTAAGCCAACTTTTTCACTCTTCTCTTTCACTTTCATCAGGAGGCTCTTTAGTTCTTCTTCACTTTCTGCCATAAGTGTGGTGTTGTCTGCGTATCTGAGGTTATTGATATTTCTCCCGGCAATCTTGATTCCAGCTTGTGCTTCTTCCAGCCCAGCGTTTCTCATGATGTACTCTGCATATAGGTTAAATAAGCAGGGTGACAATATACAGCCTTGACATACTCCTTTCCTGATTTGGAACCAGTCTGTTCCATGTCCAGTTCTAACTCTTGCTTCTTGACCTGCATACAGATTTTTCAGGAGGCAGGTTAGGTGGTCTGGTATTCCCATCTCTTTCAGAATTTTCCACAGTTTGTTGTGATCCACACAGTTAAAGGCTTTGGCATCGTCAATAAAGCAGAAGTAGATGCTTTTCTGGAACTCTCTTGCTTTTTTGATGATCCAACGGATGTTGGCAATTAGATCTCTGGTTCCTTTGCCTTTTCTTAATCCAGCTTGAACGTCTGGAAGTTCACAGTTCACGTACTGTTGAAGCCTGGCTTGGAGAATTTTGAGCATTACCTCACTAGCATGTGAGATGAGTGCAATTGTGTGGTAGTTTGAGCATTCTTTGGCATTGCTTTTCTTTGGGATTGGAATGAAAACTGACCTTTTCCATTCCTGTGGTCACTTCTGAGTTTTCCAAATTTGCTGGCATATTGAGGGCAGCACTTTCACAGCATCGTCTTTTAGGATTTGAAATAGCTCAACTGGAATTCCATCACCTCCACTAGCTTTATTCATAGAGATGCTTCCTAAGACCCACTTGACTTTGCATTCCAGGATGACTGGCTCTAGGTGAGTGATCATACCATCGTGATTATCTGGGTCGTGAAGATCTTTTTTGTACAGTTCTTCTGTGTATTCTTGCAACCTCTTCTTAATATCTTCTGCTTCTGTTAGGTCCATACCATTTCTCTCCTTTATTGAGCCCATCTTTGCATGAAATGTTCCCTTGGTATCTCTGATTTTCTTGTAGTCTTTCCCATTCTATTGTTTTCCTCTATTTCTTTGCACTGGTCACTGGGGAAGGCTTTCTTATCTCTCCTTGCTTCTTTAGAACTCTGCATTCAAATGGGTATATCTTTCCTTTTTCCTTTTCCTTTTGCTTCTCTTCTTTTCTCAGCTCTTTGTAAGGCCTCCTCCGACAACCATTTTGCCTTTTTGCATTTCTTTTTCTTGGGGATGGTACATTGCCCCATGTACAATGTCACAAATCTCCATCCATAGTTCTTCAGGCACTCTGTCTATCATATCTAATCCCCTGAATCTATTTCTCACTTCCTCTGTATAGTCGTAAGGGATTTGATTTAGGTCATACATGAATGGTCTAGTGGTTTTCCCTACCTTCTTCAATTTAAGTCTGAATTTGGCAATAAGGAGTTCATGATCTGATATGTAAGAATAAATACCCAATAACAGGCAAGAAAAGACTGAAAAGGAGCAAGGGAGGATCTGCCATTCCAGACACAAGGCCAGTCTCTAAATACTAATCTGATAAACACACTATTGAGTTAGGAGTAAGCAAATAGACCCGGCACCGGAAGAGATGCCAGAAGTAGTTACCATTTGGGGGGGGGGGAGTTTCATTCATGATGGCAGAGGTGGGTAAATTCAGTAGAAAGGACGGGTTAGTTACTAAGTGGTGCTGGTACGAGAGACAACCATCCGCAAGAAGAACGTGCATAGTGAGCCAGTGCCAGAGCCAGGCGGATTAAGTAAGTAAATGCAGAGACCAAAGAAGTGAAAAATACCACATATGTAGTCAGCACAGAGGTAATATAGAGTCAAGAACGTCTTGCCTCAAGCCGAATACCCTGAAGCTATACGAGAAGGTAGATCTATTTGACTTTGTAGGAATATTAAATTTTCTGTGGAAAAAGAAGCCATAAACCAACAATATGAAAATAATAAATTTGGAAAAATAAATATTTGTAAAGCAGATGACAAATGATGAATATAATAGACCAAAGGCTCCTGGAAATTGACAAAAAACCAGATTTTTAAGAGCCAGTAGGAAAGTGGACATAAATAAACAATTCACAGAAGAGCAATTCATCGACAAACATGTGAAGACGTTTAAGTTCAGAAGCCATGGGGGAAATGCAGATTCAAGCACCCCTGACACAGGGCTCCACCCCCAGGCACTGACATTGAAAATGAGCCTGGCGGTCCTGGGAGTATGAGGGGTGGGGGACTTTGTACGCTGATGGCAGAAAGGAGAATCATCTCATCACCTTGGAAAGCAGTCTGAGAACTGCAGATATGATTAAAAAGACAAGTGGATGTCAATTCCCTGATGAAGAATTTTTGCCATAAAAATAAAACCTTCGTTGCAGGGAATTCATGTTCACAGCCCTTGTGCAGTATTCTTTGTTGTGGCGCAAGAAAAAAGCTATGGAAAATGAAGCAAATGCTCATATAGGTAAATGGTTCTGTCGTTACTGTGCTCCCAAGAGTTCTGTACTGAACTATATGCCTGACACTGTTGAAATACCATGACAATAAAACCCAAGCTGCAGCCCTAATGGAAGTTAAATTCTTGCAAAGGAGACAGAAGACAAGAAAATACATATATTAAAATGTTAGGTAGTAGGAAGTAGTAAGATCACAAAAAATTCAGGCGATAAAAGGAAATTAAGGGCTCCCCTGGTAAAGAATGACTCCGTGGTAAGGAATCCACCTGCCAATGCAAGAAACACAGGTTTGACCCCTGATTGGGGAAGATCCCACATCAGTTCAGCTCAGTGGCTCAGTCGTGTCCGACTCTTTGCGACCTCATGGACTGCAGCAAGGCAGTCCTCCCTGTCCATCACCAGCTCCTGGAGTTTGCTAAAACTGATGTCCATCAAGTCAGTGATGCCATCCAACCATCTCATTCCGTGTCGTCCCCTTCTCCTCCAGCCTTCAATCTTCCCCAGCATTGGGGTCTTTTCCAATGAGTCAGTTCTTTGCACCAGGTGGCCAAAGAATTGGAGTTTCAGCTTCAGCATCAGTCCTCCCAATGAATATGCAGGACTGATTTCCTTTAGGATTGACTGGTGTGATTTCCTTGCAGTCCAAGGGACTCTCAAGAGTCTTCTCCAACACCACAGTTCAAAAGCATCAAGAGCATCCCACATGCTGAGAAGCAACTAAGCCCCTGCTCCGCAGCTACTGAAGCCCAGGAGCCACAGCTGCTGAAGCCCACGCACCCTAGAGCCTGTGCTCTGCAGCAAGATAAGCCACTGCAGTGCGAAGCCCCCACAACCCAACCAGAGAGTACCCCCCACTTGCCACAATTGGAGAAAAGCTCACATGTAGCAACCAAGGCCCAGCACAGTCAGAAATAACAATAAATAAATTTCAAAATAGAAATTAAGAAAGCAATTCCATCTAAAACAACATCTAAAAGAATTAAATACTTAGGAATAAATTCACCTACTTGGTGAAAGCCTTGTGCTCTAGAAACTACAAAACACTGCTGAAGAGAATTAAAAAGAAATAAATGGGAAGACATCCCATATTCACAGACAGGAAGACTCAGCATTGTTAAGATGTCAACAGTTCAACAGTACCCAAAGCAATCTAGAAATTCAGGACAATCTCTGAAAAGTCCAACAGCCCTTTCCCACAGCAGAAAAGCCAGTCATCAAATTCATATGGAATTGCCAAGGGCTCCAAATAGCCAAAACACTCTTGCAGAAGCATGAGGTGGAGGATCCACATTTCCCGACTTCAAAACACACCACAGGGGGCTTCCCTTGCGGCCCAGTGGTCAGGACTTTGCCTCTGATGCAGGGGGTGGAGGTTCAGTCCCTGGCTGGGACGCCAAGATTCCACACACCTCACAGCCAAAAACCAAAGCAGAAGACAGAAGCGATACTGTAACAAATGCAATAAAGACTTGAAAAATTATTTTAAAAAAAAGCAAACCTACCACAAAGCTGCAGTAATTAAAACAGTCTGGTACTGGCGCAGGAACAGACGAATCCAGGCGTGGACAGCCCTCACATGTACGGTCAAGTGACTTTGACAAAACGACCCAGACCATTTAACAGGGAAAGGACAGACTTTTCAACAAATGGCGCTAGGAAGACTGGATATCTACATGCAAACGAATGAACTTGGCCCTTACCTTACACCAGATACAGAAATTAACTCAAAATGCATCAGAGACCTCAGTGTAAGAGCTAGGGCTCTAAGAAAACATGGATCTATGACCTGAGGTTAGCCAGAGTTTTCTTAAATAGGACACCAAAAGCACAAGCCACAAAGGAAAACATCAATTTAACTTCTGAAAAATTCAGGATGTATGTCCTTCAGAGGACACTGTCAAGAAAATGAAAAGACAACCCACAACATGAGAGAAACGTATTTGCAAGTCTTGTATCTGATAAGTCTAACAACCAGAACACATCGAGGACTCTTACAACCCGGCAATAATAAGGAAAAGCCTAATTAAAACAGGGGCAAAGGGTCTGAATAGGCATTTTCCCAGTGAAGACACACAAATGGCCAATGAGCAAAGCTTCATAGGTACAGAGGTGATGGAATGTTCTGGAATTAGGTCTTGCTGATGGGTGATGCTCACACAACTGTGCATATACTGAAAACCACAGAATTATATGGTTTAAATGGGAGGATTGTGTGGTATGTGAATTACGTCTCAGTTTAAAGTTCTTAAAAAGAAAGAGAATGAAAGGAGGTGCCGGAGGCATTGTGTTATAGCCAATATTCCACAGTCATTTGAAGCAGAGATCGGTGCCTATCATTCTTTGTAAATTATACTGAATTATACCGTTAGGGCAGAAAATGAAGAGGAACTAAAAAGCCTCTTGATGAAAGTGAAAGAGGAGAGTGAAAAAGTTGGCTTACAGCTCAACATTCAGAAAACTAAGATCATGGCATCTGGTCCCATCACTTCATGGCAAATAGATGGGGAAACTGTGGAAACAGTGTCAGACGTTATTTTTTGGGCTCCAAAATCACTGCAGATGGTGACTGCAGCCATGAAATTAAAAGACACTCACTCCCTGGAAGAAAAGCTATGACCAACCTAGATAGCATATTGAAAAGCAGAGACATTACTTTGCCAACTAAGGTCCATCTAGTCAAGGCTATGGTTTTTCCAGTGGTCATGTATGGATGTGAGAGTTGGACTGTGAAGAAAGCTGAGCGCCGAAGAATTGATGCTTTTGAACTGTGGTGTTGGAGAAGACTCTTGAGAGTCCCTTGGACTGCAAGGAGATCCAACCAGTCCATCCTAAAGGAGATCAGCCCTGGATGTTATTTGGAAGGACTGATGCTGAAGCTGAAACTCCAGCACTTTGGTCACCTGATGTGAAGAGTTGACTCATTGGAAAAGACCCTGATGCTGGGAGGGATTGGGGGCAGGAGGAGAAGGGGATGACAGAGGATGAGATAGCTGGATGGCATCACCGACTTGATGGACGTGAGTCTGAGTGAACTCCGGGAGTTGGTGATGGACAGGGAGGGAGGGCTGGCGTGCTGCGATTCATGGGGTCGCAAAAGTCGGACACGACTGAGCGACTGAACTAAACTGAACTGAACTGATACCTCAATAAAAAATAAAGGAAAAAACATAGTAACAACAAAAGGTGTATGGAAGAGTCACTAATGAAGTGCAAGAAGATTGCATTTAATAGTAACCTTTGTTGTTCAGTGGCTCAGTGGTGTCCGATTCTTTGTCACCCCATGGACTGCCACGCTCCAGACCTCTCTGTCCTTCAGTATCTCCCAGAGTTTGCTCAAACACTTGTCCACTGAGTCAGTGATGCCATCCAACCATCTCATCCTCCGTCACCCTCTTCTCCTCATGCCTTCAATCCTTCCCAGCATCAGGGTCTTTTCCAATGAGTCACCTTTTCACATCAGGTGGCCAAAGTATTGGAGCTTCAGGTTCAGCGTGAGTCCTTCCAATGAATAATAGTAACCTAGGACTTCACTTTCACTTTTCACTTTCATGCATTGGAGAAGGAAATGGCAACCCACTCCAGTGTTCTTGCCTGGAGAATCCCAGGGACAGGGGAACCCGGTAGGCTGCCGTCTCTGGGGTCGCACAGAGTTGGACAAGACTGCAGCGACTTAGCAGCAGCAGCAGCAGGAAAGGGAAAAAAAATTTAAAATCAAACCTGTGATCAATCAACACTGGAAATTAGAATTTCAACCAAATAAAGATGGGGTTAAAAAAAAAAGGACTTTGGGTAGAGTTATATTTTAGGACTTTCCTGGTGGCTCAGACTGTAAAGAATTCGCCTGCAATGCAGGAGAGTTGGGTTTGATTGCTGGGTTGGGAAGATCCCCTCGAGTAGGATGTGGCAAGCCACTGCAGGATTCTTGCCTGGAGAATCCCAAGGACAGCGGAGCCTGGCGGGCTACAGTCCGTGGGGTTGAAAAGAGTCGAACACTGAGCGACTAACACACAGCAGAGCACACGGAGTTGTCTTTTAAACACAGAAGCTCAGAAATCACTTCAGCATCTGTTAGAATCTGTGTCCAGATTAAGACCAGGTCTCAAAGGGAAACCAGGTGAAGACTAAGCAGAAAAATGAAAGATTCAACATTTGAGGGAAGATATTACTCCATGAGTGGGGAGCTCTTAACACTGGGATAGAGGGGTACACGGACACAGCGGGTGAGCTAGAGGCTGGAGGGTCCCCAGGTGTGAGGGTCTCACGAGCATTAAGAATAAGTGGCGAGATGGCTGTCATGAAGAAGAAATGTTGGGGCTTCCCTGGTGGTTCAATACAACCAAATAAATAAATAAATATCAATATTAAAAAAGCAAGAAGAAATGTTACAGAAATATCTACTATAAATGGCCTTTCCATGAACACCTAATATCCGAAATTTAACTGTACAAAGCACAAAAAATTCTCTATCTGACCTACAAATCAGCTGTAAGTGAAACGCCTGCAAGTTTTTTTCCCAAAGCACGTGAAGGAGCTGGATACAGAAATCATGGGACTCATAATTTGGTTTCAAATATGAGGAGCTCACGGAGATGACTCAGGTGACCAGGAGTACTATTGGAGGGTCTCCTGTGTGAGGTCTATTTCCTAAGCCTTATGAAGACCAGATTTCATTTTTAACTGGGGTATGGTTGCATTTCCAGCTCCTGGGAATTCAGGACAGCTGCTTGTCTCTGGTCTGTTCTGCCCGCTAGGCTGTGGGCTTCTGGAGGCCCAGGGTTTTGTGCCAGTAGGAACATGGAGACCGTGGGTGTTTACAGGGATGTCTGTGTGATCCTGGAGTGGGTTGCCATTTCCTCCTCCAGGGGATCTTCCCGACCAAAGGTTGAATCTGCATCTCCTTCACTGCAGACAGATTCTTCACTACTACACAAGTGAAAATTACGGGAACTATTCGGTTAAGGTGTGGGCGGGTACTTAGGGTACATGATACCTCAACAAAGAGGTAACATGAAGAAACAGAATTTTTTTTTTTTTTTTAGCATACTGCTACTCCTGTAAGTTTTAAACACACACACAGGAAATAAACTTAAACACTTTTTTAACCACCATGCACCCTTTATCCTGGGGGCCGCCGAGGCCGGAGGGTTAAACAGTGGGAGGCACGGCGCTGGGACCCTAGAGGTGCCCTGCGGGAGATCACCGGCTTTCTGCGCGCTGGCCCGGCCCGGCACCCACCCGAGCCCTGGTCCCCAAGCTCTCCTCCGCCCGCTCGGCCCCCAGCCCGCTTCCCACTCCACCCATCCATGGCTGCAGGTGGAAGTGGTCCGCATGGTCCCCACCCCTGCTCCATGACCGACCCCTGGAGAAGCGATGGGCAGAGGGGACCCCCCGAGGGATTCCGACAGCACCTCCGGCCACCTGACACAGGACCTGGGGCAGCAGGAGGCGCAAGCGGGTCCAGAGACGCAGGGGGAGCGGCACCCCCAGGACCTGCCTCACGCCCCTTCCCTCCCCCCACCCCGTTGAGGCCCTCACCACCTGGGGCCTGGGGATCTGGGCAGCAGCCCATCCCCAGCTCTCAGCTCCCCCAAGACACTGAGCAGCCCTCCCGTTGCAAAGTCCCGCGTGCTCCCCCGCTTCTCCTGGGACCCTCCGGTTAAGCCCCCATTCACCCCACTCCTCTCTTGCCTCCTGCCACCCCAGGGCTGCTGCTGCCTATAGGTCAGGAGGGACTGAGCATCCAGGGCACCAGGCCTCAGTGGGTGTGGCCAGGGCCCCAGCCACCCTGGCCCTTCCCGGAGAGCTGAGCTCTGCCCTTCCATGCCCCTCTGAGCACTCCCCACCCCCGCGACCCCTCGCGGCCCAGCAAGGGAGGACCCCAGGCGTCCATCTCCTAACCCTGTGAGGACCCCTTCCCCCCGAGCAGGCGCAATTCTGGTCCCACCAGGGTCGGGTGTGTTTGAGGGGCTGCATTTGCCCACAGTTCGGGACTCTGGAGGCCATGAGGGTTTCTGTGGAGAAGCCCATTGTTTTTGTTCAGTCGCTAAGTTGTGCCCAGCTCTTTGCAACCCCATGGACTGTAGCCAGGCTCCTCTGTCCTTCACTATCATCCCGAGTTTGCTCAAACTCGTGTCCACTAAGTAGGTGACGCCATTTAACCATCTCATCCTCTGGGACCCCTTCTTTTGCTTCAGTCTTTCCCAGCATTTGGAGAAGGAAATGGCAACCCACTCCAGTATCCTTCCTGGAAAATTTCAAGGACCGAGGAGCCTGGCAGGCTACTGTGCATAGGGTCGCAAAGAGTCGGACACGACTGATCGACTTAACTTTAACTAACTTCCCAGCATCAGGGTCTTTTCCAATGAGTCAGCTCTTCGCATCAGGTGGCCAAAATATTGGAGCTTCAGCATCAGCTCTTCCAGTGACTACTCAGGGTGCATTTCCTTTAGGATCGACTCCTTTGATCTCCTTGCTGTCTAAGGCACTCTCAAGCATCAATTCTTCAGCGCTCAGCTTTTTTTATGGTCCAAATCTCATATCCATATACGACTACTGGAAAAACCATAGCTTTGACTAGACAGACCTTTGTCAACAAAGTGATGTCTCTGCTTTTTAATACACGTCTAGGTTTGCCATAACTCTTCTTCCAAGGAGCAAGCATCTTTTAATTTCGTAGCTGTAGCCACCATCCACAGTGATTTGGGAGCTCAAGAAAATAAAATGAGTCACTGTTTCCACTTTTCCCTCATCTATTTGCCATGAAGTGCTGGGACCGGATGCCATGATCTCAGTTTTTTGAATGTTGAGTTTAAGCCAGCTTTTCCACTCTCTTTCACCGTCATCAAGCGGTTCTTCGGTTCCTCTTCACTTTGTGCCAGTAGAGTGGTGTCGTCTGCATATCTGAGCTTATTGATAGTTCTCTCAGCAATCCTGATTCCAGCTTGTGATTCATTCAGCCTGGCATTTCTCATGATGCACTCTGCATGTAAGTTAAATAAGCAGGGAGACAATATCCAGCCTTGTCATATTCCTTTCCCAATTTTGAAACAGTTGTTTCATGTCCGGTTCTAACTGTTGCCTCCTGACCTGCATACAGGTTTCTCAGGAGGCAGGTAAGATGGTCTGGCATTCCAGTTTCTTTAAGCATTTTCCACAGTTTGTTGGGATCCCCACAGTCAAAGGCTTTAGTGTAGTCAATGAAGTATAAGTGTTATTCGCTTGCTTTCTCCATGATCCAAAGAATGTTAGCTAATTTGACGTCTGATTCTCTGCCTCTTTGAAACTCAGATTGTACAACTGGAAGTTCCCAGTTCATGTACTACTGAACTAGCTTGAAGGATTCTGAGTGCTACCGTATTCACATGTGAAACGAGGTAGTTTGAGCATTCTTTGGCATTGCCTTTCTTTGGGTTTGGAATGGAAACTGACCTTTTCCAGTCCTGTGGCCACTGCTGAGTTCTCCAAATTTTCTGGCATATTGAGTGCAGCACTTTCACAGCATCGTCTTCTAGGGTTTGAAACAGCACAGCTGGAATTCCATTATTTCCACCAGCTTTGTTCATAGTGATGCTTCCTAAGGCCCATTTGACTTCACACTCCAGGATGTCCGGCTTTAGGTGAGTGATCATACCATCGTGGTTATCTGGATCATGAAGATCTTTTTTGTATAGTTCTGTGTATTCTTGCCAGCTTTTCTTCATCTATTCTGCTTCTGTTAGGTCCTGACCATTTCTATTCATTATTGTCCCCACCCTTGCATGAAATGTTCCCTCAGTTCAGTTCAGTTCAGTTCAGTCACTCAGTCGTGTCCAATTCTTTGTGACCCCATGAATTGCAGCACGCCAGGCCTCCCTGTCCATCACCAACTCCCGGAGTTCAGTCAAGATCATGTGCATCGAGTTGGTGATGCCATCCAGCCATCTCATCCTCTGTCATCCCCTTCTCCTCCTGCCCCCAATCCCTCCCAGCATCAGGGTCTTTTCCAATGAGTCAACTCTTCACATCAGGCGGCCAAAGTATTGGAGTTTCAGCCTCAGCATCAGTCCTTCCAATGAACACCCAGGACTGGTCTCCTTTAGGATGGACTGGTTGGATCTCCTTGCAGTCCAAGAGACTCTCAAGAGTCTTCTCCAACACCACAGTTCAAAAGCATCAATTCTTCAGCCCTCAGCTTTCTTCACAGTCCAACTCTCACATCCATACACGACCACTGGAAAAACCATAGCCTTGACTAGACGGACCTTTCTTGGCAAAATAATATCTCTGCTTTTCAATATGCTATCTAGGTTGGTCATAACTTTCCTTCCAAGGAGTAAGCGTCTTTTAATTTCATGGCTGCAGTCACCATCTGCAGTGATTTTGGAGCCCCCCAAAATAAAGTCTGACACTATTTCCACTGTTTCCCCATCTATTTCCCATGAAGAGATGGGATCAGATGTCATGATCTTCTTTTTCTGAACGTTGAGCTTTAAGCCAACTTTTTCACTCTCTACTTTCACTTTCATCAAGAGGCTTTTTAGTTCCTCTTCACTTTCTGCCATAAGTGTGGTGTTGTCTGCATATCTGAGGTTATTGATATTTCTCCCGGCAATTTTGATTCCAGCTTGTGCTTCTTCCAGCCCAGCGTTTCTCATGATGTACTCTGCATATAAGTTAAATAAGCAGGGTGACAATATACAGCCTTGACGTACTCCTTTTCCTATTTGGAACCAGTCTGTTGTTCCATGTCCAGTTTCAACTGTTGCTTCCTGACCTGCATATAGGTTTCTCAAGAGGCAGGTCAGGTGGTGTGGCATTCCCATCTCTTGAAGAATTTTCCACAGTTTATTGTAATCCACACAGTCAAAGGCTTTGGCATAGTCAATAAAGCAGAAATAGATGTTTTTTTGGAACTCTCTTGCTTTTTCGATGATTCAGCGGATGTTGGCAATTTGATCTCTGAAATGTTCCCTAGATATCTCCAATTTTCTTGAAGAGATCTCTGGTCTTTCCCATTCCATTGCTTTCCTCTACTTCTTTGCACTGTTCATTGAAGAAGGCCTTCTCATCTCTACTTGCTCTTCTCTGGAACTCTGCGTTCAGTTGGGCATATCTTTCCATTTCTCCCTTGCCTTTCACTTCTCTTCTTTCCTCAGCTATCTGTAAAGCCTCTTCAGATAACCACTGTGACTTCTTGCATTTTTTTTCCTTTGGGAAGGTTTTGATTGCTGCCTCCTGTACAATGTTCTGAACCTCCGTCCATAGTTCTTCAGGCACTCTGTCTACCAGATCTAATCCCTTGAATCTATTTTTCACTTCCACTGTATAATCATAAGGGATTTGATCTAGGTCATACCTGAATGACCTAGTGATTTTCCCTACTTTCTTCAATTTAAGCCTGAATTTTGCAATAAGGAGCTCATGATCTGAGCCACAGTCAGCTCCAGGTCTTGTTTCTACAGTTTCTGACTATATAGAGCTTCTCCATCTTCAGCTGCAAAAAATATAATCTGATTTCGGTATTGACTATCTGATGATTTCCATGTGTAGAATCGTCTTTTGTGTTATTGGAAAAGGATGTTTGCTATGACCAGCGTGTTCTCTTGACAAAGCTCTGTTAGCCTTTGCCCTGCTTCATTTTGTTCGCCAAGGCCAAACTTGCCTGTTACTCCAGGTATCTCTTGACGTCCGACTTTTGTGTTCCAGTCCCCTATGATGAAAGGGACATCTTTTTTTGGTGTTAGTTCTAGAAGGTAGGTCATCATAGAACTGTTCAACTTCAGCTTCTTTGGCATCAGTGGTTGGGGCATGGACTTGGATTACTGTAATGTTGAATGGTTTGCCTTGGAAACGAACAGAGATCATTCTGTCGTTTTTGAGATTGCATCCAAGTACTGCATTTCGAACACTTTTGTTGACCATGATGACTACTCCATTTCTTCTGAGGGATTACTGCCAGCAGTAGTAGATATAATGGTCATCTGAGTTAAATTCACCCATTCCAGTCCATTTCAGTTCGCTGATTCCTAGAATGTCGACATTCACTCTTGCCATCTCTTGTTTGACCACTTCCAATTTGCCTTGATTCATGGACCTGACATTCCAGGTTCCTATGCAATATTGCTCTTTACAGCATCGGACCTTGCTTCTATCACCAGTCACATCCACAGCTGGGTATTGTTTTTGCTTTGGCTCCATCCCTTCATTCTTTCTGGAGTTATTTCTCCACTGATCTCCAGTAGCATATTGGGCATCTACTGAACCGGGGAGTTCCTCTTTCAGTATCCTATCATTTTGCCTTTTCATAATGTTCATGGGGTTCTCAAGGCAAGAATACTGAAGTGGTTTGCCATTCCCTTCTCCAGTGGACCACATTCTGGGCTGGAAGAAGCACAAGCTGGAATCAAGATTGCCGGGAGAAATATCAATAACCTCAGATATGCAGATGACACCACCCTTATGGCAGAAAGTGAAAAGGAACTAAAGAGCCTCTTGATGAAAGTCAAAGAGGAGAGTGAAAAAGTTGGCTTAAAACTCAACATTCAGAAAACGAAGATCATGGCATCTGGCCCCATCACTTCATGGGAAATAGATGGGGAAACTGTGGAAACAGTGTCAGACTTTCTTTTTGGGGCTCCAAAATCACTGCAGGTGGTGACTGAAGCCATGAAATTAAAAGATGCTTACTCCTTGGAAGAAAAGTTATGACCAACCTAGATAGCATATTGAAAAGCAGAGACATTACTTTGCCAACTAAGGTCCATCTAGTCAAGGCTATGGTTTTTCCTGTGGTCATGTATGGATGTGAGAGTTGGACTGTGAAGAAAGCTGAGAGCAGAAGAATTGATGCTTTTGAACTGTGGTGTTGGAGAAGACTCTTGAGAGTCCCTTGGACTGCAAGGAGATCCAACCAGTCTATTCTGAAGGAGATCAGCCCTGGGATTTCTTTGGAAGGAATGATGCTAAAGCTGAAACTCAGTACTTTGGCCACCTCATACGAAGAGTTGACTCATTGGAAAAGAGTCTGATGCTGGGAGGGATTGGGGGCAGGAGGAGAAAGGGACGACAGAGGATGAGATGGCTGGATGGCATCACTGACTCGATGGACGTGAGTCTGAGTGAACTCCGGGAGTTGGAGATGGACAGGGAGGCCTGGCGTGCTGCAATTCATGGGGTCGCAAAGAGTCGGACACAAGTGAGCGACTGAACTGAACTGAACTGGTCCATGGGCTTCTCCAGGTAAGAGCTCTGGAGTGGGTTTCCATTTCCTCTTCCAGTGGACCACGTTTTGTCAGAACTCTTCACTACAACCCGCCCACCTTGGTTTTTTTTTCCGGACGCCGTGGCTCATAGCTTCAGTGAGCGCGCAAGCCCCTTGCCCGGGGCAGGGCTGTGACTGCGAAGCGGACGAAGCCCGTTAGCCGCGGACGCGGCGCCGTTGCGGCTCGCTGCCGCCAGGGGGCGCGCTGGTCGCGGGCTGGGCTGCGCCACGGAGCGCGCGGGGGGCGCGGAGCGCGCGGGTGCGGGAAGAAAGGGCGCTCTCCACGCCGACACCCGGCTCGAGGCCGGCGTTCCCGGGCGAGGAGCGAGAGGACTAGGTGGGACGCGCCGCCCAAGCGTCCTAGTGCCCGCAGCCTCCAGATCCGGAGCCCTCCTGTGGAGACACCAAGGCTCTCCGTTTACTCCGCAGAACTAGTTGAGCGAGCTGCGGCCCACCCTAGGGGCGGTGCCCACTCCGGCCCGAGCGTCCTAAGCGCCGTCCTTGGCCTCTCAAGCCCCGGTGCCCAGCTCTCCCTTGCGCAGCCCCTGCTCTGCTCGCGCTACTGCAGTGCCCTCTTGGCTGACCTCTGCTCCCCCTGCCCTGCGCTGTGTGCTGTCCACGCGGCAGCCAGAGAGGGGCCAGAACCCAGGGCCCATCCTGTCACTCAGGGGATGGAATCCACTCAAACTGGAAATCCCTGCGGCCGCCAGGCCTGTGTGCCCCCACCCCCGCCCCGTCCGCCCTCCTCTTCTCCCTCATCCGCAGACTCTCTGCGCCCCCAACGCACCAGCAATGTCTGCCTGGATCAGCCTCTGCTCACAGAATCCCGGTCAGCCAGAAGCCCCGCCCCGCCCAGCCCACCGATATGCAGATCTGGCATCCACAGTTCAGTCGCTCAGTCGTGTCCGACTCCTTGCGACCCCATGAATCGCAGCACGCCAGGCCTCCCTGTCCATCACCAACTCCTGGAGTTCACTCAGACTCACGTCCATCAAGTCAGTGATGCCATCCAGCCATCTCATCCTCTGTCGTCCCCTTCTCCTCCTGCCCCCAATCCCCCCCAACTTCAGAGTCTTTTCCAATGAGTCAACTCTTCGCATGAGGTGGCCAAAGTACTGGAGTTTCAGCTTTAGCATCAGTCCTTCCAAAGAAATCCCAGGGCTGATCTCCTTCAGAATGGACTGGTTGGATCTCCTTGCAGTCCAAGGGACTCTCAAGAGTCTTCTCCAACACCACAGTTCAAAAGCATCAATTCTTCGGTGCTCAGCCTTCTTCACAGTCCAACTCTCACATCCATACATGACCACAGGAAAAACCATAGCCTTGACTAGACGGACCTTAGTTGGCAAAGTAATGTCTCTGCTTTTCAATATGCTCTGTAGGCTGGTCCACAGTATTTACTTTATTATTTGCTGATAGGGCCACGGAATTCTGCCACCTGCCCTCATGAGCCCCATCCACAAGGGCCCTGGGGCCTTCAATAATCATCTGGAGGGCCTAGGTGAGCTTCCCCGGCAGAGTCCAGACCAAACCCCAGCGCCTACCTGCGCCTCTTTCTGATCTGTGCCTCCCCTTGACCCCAACCTGGCTGAGAGAAAGCTGCCCCACCGTGCCTTCTCAACCCACACAGCAAGTGACTGAGTCAGGGTTTCACTAACATAGGCAGAGGGTAGAAGGGAGCAGCAGAGAAGGCAATGGCACCCCACTCCAGTACTCTTTCCTGGAGAATCCCAGGGACAGAGGAGCCTGGTGGGCTGCCGTCTATGGGATTGCACAGAGTTGGACACAACTGATGCGACTTAGCAGCAGCAGCAGAGGGGAACAGACGAGCAGCAGAGTAATCCACTGGAGGGTATGGTCCAGTTTCTGAGCCTCCCAGAGTTCTCAGGAAGCACCCCTGCTGATTCTCCATCCATCCAACCATCTTGCTGTCCAGTCATCCACCCCACACAGTCATTCATCCATCTATCCATCCATCCTTCTAACCAACCATCCATGCACCCTTCTATCCATCCATCCATCCAATCATCTTCCTGTCCATGCATCAATCCCAAACATCCATCCATCTACCCACCCACCCACCCAGCCAACTCTAATCCATCCAGCCATCCAGACATCTGTCCATGCCACTCATCCATCCATCGTCCATCCATCCAGTCATCCACCTGTACTCGTTTGTTTGGTTGTTTTGAGGCGTCTCAGCTCATTCGGGTGTAATGAGCTGTCTGTCAGTCCCTGTCCTCTGTCCAATCCCCCTTTCTCTCTCACAATCATATCTCAGGCTTAGGCAGGGGCCACAACGTTCAGGCATCAAAACACCCCAGACAGTTTGAAATGTGCATCTCATAGCCAGTTTCAGCCCTCCGCTTTCCCTCGCGAATCCCACTGCTGGCCACACCTGTGACTCCCAGGCTCTGAACTGGGGCGGGGGCGGGTCTGCTCACTCGCTCCAGCACTGGCACGAGAAGATCGCTGACCTCCCTCTCCTGGGCCTCGGCCTTCTTGTTTGGGGGCAAGAAGGTGAGGTGGGGAAGCAAGGAACACTGTAGCGGAGGCCTGTTCCTGCTCCCAGGCTCTGGCCAGGTTTCATCATCCCTGCAGTCTGATGCCTCTGCAGCAGTGGAGGCCATTCGTGGCTGTCCTGGGGCAGCGGGCAGCCTCAGCTGGACCCCTCCTCTGCTGAGCCCCCAGCAGCAGTCCCTGGCTGCAGCCCTTCTCCACGGTGGCGGCCCCTAGTCACAGCCTGCCCCCCTGAGGCTCTCCTCCCCAGCCTCCCCTCCCCCTCACAGGCCTCCACCCTGCCCTGTGCCCTGGGAGGCTGGCTCCCATGCCAGCTAGTTTCCAGCTGGGTCAGCCTGAGGCAGACACAAACAAGTGCCCAGGGCAGGGAGCTCCCTGGTAGTCTAGGTCACCTTTCTGAGCTCCTGCCCAGCCTTAGTGCCCAGCCTCTGGCGGCAGCCATGCCCCTCCGTGACCACGGCCACTGGGGAGTCCTGCTCCGTGGGCCCAGCTCCTCGTGGGTTCCAGAAACATTAGCTGTTACCCTCGTCCTTCCAGCTCGAAAGACGGTGAGTGTCCTGTTTGCAAGCCTCCAGTGCCCCTGCATCTCCCCTTTGGTCCCCAAGGCGGCTCCACCTCTCCATAAATAGCGCCTTTGGTAAAGAGTCTGTATCCAAAATGTCTGGGATGAACACGGCTCGCCGACATCAGTGCTGGCTACAGGAGTGTCCCCAGGAAACAGACCTGCCGATCGGTCTCAGGACTGATGAAAGCCCGAGCCCCGTGAAGAGGCCGAAACTCCATGGCACATGGCGACCTCCGCCACTCAGGCGGTCAGCAGAGATGGGTCAGCCGGAGCCACGGTCCAGAAGCCCTCCAATGGCGTCCCCGGGGGAACTGTCCCCTGCTCCCCTGCCTCACCACTGTGACTGCCACCCCACATGTCAGGGGGACCCCTGCAGGCAAGGTCCAGGAGGAGCTAACCGGACACCAGACGAGTCGCCAGAGCTCACCTGCTCACCTGGGCAGCAATCAGTCTGTCCGTGGAAGGATGAGACCCAGGGGGTGCGGCCGCGGAGGGCGGGATGTGAGGCTGGTGGAGCCGTGTACCCCCTGGTGGGTGCACGCAGACAGAGCTGGGGTTGGAGTGACGAGGGGAAGCCCTGACAGCTTGTTGGCTGTTGGCCGAAGCAGAATCAGGCTGGGGATTCAAGACCCTCACCCAGCTCCCCACTCCGAGCCAGGCCGTAGACCCCCAAGCTCCGTGATAGGGAGGGTCTGGGTACCCCCGAGGAAGGCTGCTGCTGTGGGGCCTCACGTGTCCACCACAGACCTTTCCCCAGGCCTGTCCCAGAGGACCGGGGTCACCAACCACGTGAGCTGGGGAAGAACAGGCACGTGTCCTGGGGGTGGCCACATGCTGGCCAGCCTCCACGTGCCGCCGTGTCAGAGGGCAGGCTTTGGGAGCTCAAGTGATGGAAGAGTCTGGCCTGAGTCCGTTTCAGGGTGAGGCCAATGGGCCGCGGTCACTCCTCCGACTCCTGGGTGTGCTGAGCTCAGGCAGGCACGGCACAGGAGTGATGGGCTCCTGCTCTTGGGAAGGAGAGCGGAGAAGCCACCTTAGGGAGACTCAGGTCTTCTCTCAATACTCCAGACCCCAGCTGTCCCCTCCAGGCTTCGGCGGACTCCCTCTGGGTGTCCTACCATTCAACTTGGTCCTGGTACTGTCTGCCCAAAATGGCACAGACCCCGCAGGTTGAGGGCTCAGTTTGCAAGACGGCCCCATCCCCTGTGTACCAAGCGCAAGTCCAGCGTGTCACCCATGCTTCTGACTCCGAGGCTTCTATGTCAGGGGCCCCATGATGCTCTCTTCAGGTTCAATAATTTGTAGATTGCCTCACAAAGCTGAGGGGGATGTTTCCTTACATTTACTAATTTCCAGTAGTCATGTGAGAGTTGGACCACAAAGAAGGAGGCTGAGCTCCAAAGAACTCATGCCTTGGCATTGTGGTTCTGGAGAAGACTCTTGAGAGTCCCTTGAACTGCCAAAAGATCAAACCAGTCCATCCTAAATCAGTCCTGAATGTTCACTGGAAGGACTGATGCTGAAGCTGAAGGTCCAATATTTTGGCCACTTGATGCCAAGAGCCAACCCACTGGAAAAGGACCTGATCCTGGGAAAGATTGACGGCTGGAGGAGAAGGGGGTGACGAGATGGTTGGATGGCATCACTGACTCGATGGAAATGCGTTTGAGCAAGCTCCAGGAGTTGGAGATGGACAGGGAGGCCTGGTGTGCAGCAGTCCATGGGGTCACAAAGAGTCGGACACAACTGAGTGACTGAACTGAACTGGACCCTCCCAGCGCCTGGATGTCTCCCCAACCCAGAAACTCATGTTGTTAGAGAGTTCTCCTAGAGCTTGATCTGCAGCACCCGCCTTGGCTTCCCAGGAGCTCAGTGGGCAGGGCTGGGCACTCCAGTCCTCTACCACAGGGCCTTTCTGGTGCCCAACTCCATCCTGAGGCCATCCAGGGGCCCCAACCCAGACCACTCGAGCATAAATCCAGGTGTTATCAAAAAAGGCCTCCTTGTGAAGAAGAAAAGACACTCCCTATCATTCAGAAAATTCCAAGGATTTTAGGAGCTCTGTGTCAGGGATGGGGACAAAAACCAAATTCATTTTTTATTACATCATGGGGAGGAAGGGCCAAGCAGAACACCCAAGGGTAAGGCCTCCAACCTTGCTAAAACTATCCCCAAGGGGATTGAAATTAACGTCATCATGAAAGACTTGAAAACACAGAGGTGATGATTCTCTGGACTCAGCCCTGCCGACACCTCGATATCAGACTTCTGCCCTCCAGAACCGAGAGAGAATAAACACTGTTCCTGAGTCTGTGGTGATCGGCTACAGCAGCGACAGGAAACTAACACATTCCCTTGTCCCGTGAGTTTATTTTGCCTGTGTGTCCACAGGTTAGGTGTGAAGACCAATGGGAGGTTGTGAAAAGTTTAATCAGATTGTGATAAGACATCTACAGCTTTCCTGGACGCTGTGCGTTTGTGGCGCAAACACCACGTCCTCTGCGCCCAGTGCGCAGCTGGTCGCCCGCCTGGCGTTTCGCTTCCCCCTCAATTCTGACTAATCTGAAAAAATCAGAAGCCTTCTGCTTTCCCTTGGCAGGCCTATCAGTATACCCTGCCTCCGCCACAGCCTGGCTCCCGGGGAACTTGGTCACTTGACAGCCGGCAGCTGATACACTGCTCTGCGCCCCTGCGTTGACTGTATCATGCTTATCAGACCCAGTTATTGGGAAGCGGTAAGGGAGCCAGATGCCACGGGGAGACGTGCGCAGAGGGTGGGAGGTGAGCCTCACGCAAGTTCAGGTGGTGAGACTTCCAGGGTCCCGTGATCTGGACCGTGGCGGTCAGCCCTCGCCCCAGAGAGAAAAATGAGTTGCCGTAACTTGTGCTGCCCACTCGAAAAATGGGGCGCCGTGCTTGGTGAGTCATTTTGGAACTTTTTTTTTCGGCCGTGCCCAGTGGCATGCAGGACCTCAGTTTCCCAAGCTGTGCCCCCGCCGTGGAACTGTGGAGCCCTCCCAGACTGCCGGGTAACTCCCGTGGTGGGCCATCTTGGATTTTGGAGGCAACACGCACTACCTGACCACGGTTCCCAACACATTTACTGAGTGGCGTGAGGGCTTCCAGGCTTGAGTGGGGCCGGATCGAGAGGAGTGAGAGCTGTTGCTTGGGGCCAGGCGGGGGCCAGGCCACCCTGCCATTTGGGACCCACGACCCATTGGGGCTGGTGCTGCTGAGATGCCGGAGAAGAGAGGGTTCTGGGGGGAGCCTCTGGCAGCCCTAACAGGGGAACTGCTGGACCCCGAGGTGGCGGGTATGACATCGTGGCCTTGGTAGCGACAGGCAGCTCCTGGCTGAGCTGCTGGCCCCGGGAGATGAGACCACGGGTTAGGAGGTGACCCTGAGCCACCCTGGTGCCCTACTGATCCTCCGTCCATACAAACAGAGAGTTAAACCCACCCATGTACCCCTGTCTCTGACTGAGGACAGCAGACATGAGGCCGGGCCCCGCTGGGTCCAGGGGCCTTGAATGTCTGCCGGACGCGGAGGCCGCTGCTGCAGCTGCTCCATCCAGATGTGGGTAAGCCTCACGTGGTGACCTTGGATGGGTGAACAGAGGAGAATGGGACGAGCTGGCACGGGGTGTCAGTGGGCAGCTGGCCCCATGGTGCACAGCCCTGCTTGGGGAGGCCCCGGAGGACCACGGCCAAGCCACCCTCGGAGTGGTCACAAGGACCGCCTGGAGTGTGACCGCCTGGTTCACGAGGTGTGGCCCCCAGGGGGAGCGGGGGTGGCCCACAGGGCGGCGGCTGGGGCATGGAGAGCTGGGCAGCGGTCTTCTAAGGAGGCTCTTGAAACGGGCAGAGCGTGACGACACCTGTGTCCCGCGGAGATGTTCCCAGAAGCCTCTGCTGCCCAGGGGATGCTTTGCAATCAGGTGGACAGGAAGGCCCCGTGCGCAGAGTCCAACACTCCTCACCAGGACCCCGCGGCCCTCGCCCAGGGTGCTCCCAGCAGCAGGCACGGTGGCCACAGGCTCCGCACTGGGCCGGACCCCTAGACCCCTCCAGCCGCTGCACTGCTGGGCGCCCCTCACCCTGCCCTGCCCCCCTCCCCTGCCCGCACCTCTGTGAACAGGCCCCTCATGCCGCCTCTGTGTCTGAATCCACAGGGTAAGCTGTTTTCTGCAGCACCCCCTCTCCCCGGCTCTCCCGTGGACCAAGCCTGTCTCTCATCCGTGGGTGCCTGCTGCTCTAAGAGGCCTCTAGCCCTTGGAAATACCAGGAGGGTGGGCACTGTATCCCACGTGCGGCCACCTTCAGGGAGGATAAACCCAACCCCTGTGGATGGAGCTCTAGAATGACGAGGCGGGGAGGAGGGGTGGTCCAGGAGGGGGCACTCCCTCGGCCTGAGCATTGGCGGCTCTCCCCACCCATCCTCTCTGGGCTGGGGCAGGACAGGCCGGATGGTGGGGTATTGCGGGAGGCTGGCGGCCCTGGCTGGCAAAGCCCTCAACAGAATTTGCTTTGGAAGCACAAGAAAGGGCATCTGGGCCCCTGCTGAAGCTCTCTCTCTTGGGGGGGGTGGGCGCCTCGCCACTGAGCAGACCCCCCAACTCGTGTCTGGTACGTGTCCATCTGCCTGCTCTCCCCTCACCCTGACACTCACGGTTGTTTGAGGGATGGGCTGTTGTACGCATGTTCTGAGGCTGCTGCAGCAAAGATCTGCAGACCGGGGGTCCTAAAACCACAGGAGCTTATTCTCTCAGGCTCCGGAGGCCAGAAGTCCAGCATCCAGGTGTGGACACACCGTGCTCCCTCTGGAGGTCTGGGGGACTGGCCTCCAGCTTCCAGATGTCATCAGTCTGGCCTTCCAGGGCTCGAAGCCGCAGCCCCTCGAAGTCTGTTCCTGCAGTCACGCAGCCTTCTCCCCTGGGGGTCTGTCTCCACGCTTCCCTCTTATGAGAACACCAGCGTCCTGGACCGAGGCCCAACCCAAGGACCTCTTGGTGACTTGATGACACGGTCCCAATCGCAGGTATGGGATGAGGACACAGCATCTGGGGAGACACATCCGGCCCCTAACAGCTGTGGATGAAGGGATCCACTCTAGCTTGTTTACGCACGTGTGGATTTATAAGGAGCTGTGAGAGGGCTCGCAGATCTGGCTCAGCTTCCAGGAACAGTGCCCAGAATCCCTGCCAGGACTGGTCTGGCTACGGGCTCTGCTACCCCCACCACGCCCGAGCCGTTGTGGCAGCAGGAGGTGGACACCACCCCCGGCCCCAGAAACAAGTTGCCTCTGCCAGGACCAGTCCAGCAAAACCGCTGCCACAGCGGCCCACTGGGGTCCTGGTGCCGCTGCCCCCTCCTGGGTCAAGTTGGACATCGGCCCCTAGTGGGGAGGGGAGGCTGGGCAACGCAATCCTTCTGGATTCCAAGCTGGAGGGACAGGATTCACAATGTGGGAACCACCCAGCTGCAGAGATGCTATCCAAAAGACGCTGGGAGGCCGCGACGCCTGGCGCCCGCCGCAGTCGCGCCTCCGGCCTCCTCTCCCTTTCTGTCTTCTGCTACAGACGCTGGAAAGACTTCGTGCCCACTCCCCCAGCTCTGCTGTAGTAGGTCACGGGGGACGTGGTTCTGACAACTGAGATGTCACTGAAGACTACTGGGGAGCTTCTGGGGAGTTCATTTCTGTGATAAAAGAGGTAGACATCCCTTTCACTATCCTTTCCCCTCTTTTTCTAGCCTGGAACATGGATGTGATGTCTGGAGCTGTGGCAACCCTCTGTGAGCACGACGGAAGCCAAACATGATTGCAGAGATGCTGGTCTGACATGACTGGGCTGCTGAGCAGACGTGCCTGCCTCCAGGACTCTTGTTATGGGAGAAAAATAAACCCCTGTTGGTCCAAACCACTGCACTTTTCATAATTACTGCTACTTGAAACCAAGTGAAAGAGAAGTGAAGTCGCTCAGTCATGTCCGACTCATTGTGACCCCATGGACTGTAGCCTACCAGCCTTCTCCGTCCATGGGATTTTCCAGGCAAGAGTACTGGAGTGGGCTGCCATTTCCTTGTCCAGGGGATCTTCCCCACCCAGGGATCGAACCCAGGTCTCCTGCATTGTAGGCAGACGCTTTACCGTCTGAGCCACCAGGGAACTTGAAACCGAGAGTGCTTCTAACGGATACACCAGCCATGCATTCATCCAACTGTCCATTCATGTATCTGAAAATCAGTAAGGCAAAGCTCACTCAAATGGAGCTAAGAGGCCAGAAGGAGGCGCTCTTACACACCTACCGCTCAGTACAGGTACCACAGCAACACGATTCAGACAGGAAGACGGTCCCTACATCCCCAGCAGGAAGTGACATTGTTTTATTATCAGGAGGAGGAAGAAAGATTTTTTCCTTGCCTGGCAACAGCTCACTCAATAAGAGACAGTCACAATTTGGCCAATGAAAACCCACTATAGTCTGATCTCCTAGTTTCATCAACAGACTTTGTGTTTATAACAGCCCCTCCCAACTTCCTTTCTCCTCTATAAAAGAGTTTCCTCTCTTTGGCTTTGCCACAATTTCATATGGTTTGCCATAGTTGCAAGTCTAGAATTTCAATCCTTTACGGCTCCAGAATAAACTTGCTTTGCTGGTAAAAATAACTATTTCATTATTTTTGGTTAACAGGTCCAACTGTCCATCCATCTCCCTAGTGTCAACTACAAACGGGCACTTGCCAAGAGCATTTGCCAGTGACTTAACAACAAGGGCATTTGCCATCTGGAAGTGGCAGCCCACTCCAGTACTCTCGCCTGGAAAATCCCATGGACGGAGGAGCCTGGTAGGCTACAGTCCATGGAGTCGCAGAGTCAGACACGACTGAACGACTTCAGTTTCTGTGGAGATTGAACCCTGTGCGGCTGCACATCCCCACCCCCTCGAGGAGAATTCAGGGTGGAGAGAGGCACTCTGTGCTCCAGGGAAACTGGTGGAACAGGTCTTTAGATAGTTAGATATTTTCAGTAACTGATTCCATGATCCCAATCCTTGCACTTCTTCTTATCTAGAAAATCACTAAATCCCTTCATGGTGACATCAGCTCCTCGTGACTAGCAGAAAACCTTTGTAAAGTAAGCACTTGATTGCGCTGAACTCCCCCTTTGCTGAAGTCTTATACACTGACCTTCCTCCCACTGCCTCTTTGGAGCAGTCTCTCAGAGCTATCTCCCGGAGAGGTGCTGTCTCCTGGACTGCAGTCTACATTTTGCCCCAAAAAAACTTAACTCGCAACTCTCACCTTCTGTCTTTCTGGTCAACACTGACTTTTACAGGGAAAGTGTGCACGGATTTACAGTGGTTTTAAGGAAATGAGGGACGTTTTAAATTTATTTGCAGACTTGGAATAAAGAAGAGGAGGCACGGAAACCAATTGGAAGACAGAAGTGGGGATGGATATGGAGTTATTCCAGTCCTCTGTAGCAAGTTGTTTACTGTTAGAAGTAGGATTAGGGAAATGCACAGTTTTGAAGGCTTCCTAGATTTGTACAAAACCAAGCTGTCCAGTGGGGATACCACTTACACTATAGTCCTCTAAAGTAGTGGAGCTTTTCTCCTAGAATTCACTTATCTTAGGCTTTGGAGATGGGTCGGAATCCCCTCCATCCCCCTGCTGCCCCCAACGTCCCTCTGCGCCCTGGAGAGACACCCACCCGTGGAGCCCCCTGCTGTCTGACCCCTTCACCCTCTTCTACCCAACCTCCTTGGTGAGCTCAGGGGTGAGCCTGGTTTCGGACAAAACCAAGATGTCTCCCCAAAGCCCAGTCCAGTCAGGCAACGGAAGGGTTTCTAATTAGAGAGACTTGAACCTGGAAGACACGCTGACTGCCTTGCTGAGGGTCAGTTCCGAGCCGCCCTGGCCTTGTGCCCCAGGGCTGAGCAAGGACCATCAGGACTGAAACTGTTTACCTTAGGCGGACTCAAACCCAGCCAAAACCCAGTCTGGGACTCTAACCCACCGACTCATTGGACATGAGTTTGAGCAGGCTCTGGGAGATGGTGAAAGACAGGGAAGCCTGGCGTGCTGCAGTCTGTGGGGTCGCAAAGAATCGGACATGACTAAACAACAGCGACCCACGTGGCTGGGACTCAAACCCAGCCAAAACCCACAGTGTCTGGTTTTGAGACCTAATGAACCTCAGGTGTTTGATGTTTAATCACAGAAAGAATTCAGTGTGAGACAAAGTGATAAGAAGTGGATTTCTTCAGTGAGAAACACACTCCGCAGAACGTGGGCCATCGTAGAAGGCGAGTCTAGCAGCCACCAAGTGTGGCCTGGTTAGCTTTTACGCGCTGGGTAGTTTCACAGGTTAATGAGTGCGAGGATTATTCCAACTACTTTGGGGAAGGGGTGGAGACTTCCAGGAGTTGGGCCACCAACCGCTTTTTGGTCTTTTGATGGTGCCTTGGAAAGGGATCTTCCCTGTAGCTCAGACAGTAAAGATTCTGCTCGCCATGCAGGAGACCTGGGTTTGATCCCTGAGTCAGGAAGCTCCCCTGGAGAGGGGAATGGCAACCCACTCCAGCATCCTTGCCTGAAGAATCCCACGGACAGAGGATCCTGGCTGACTACAGTTCGTGGGGCCTCCAAGAGTCAGATGCGGGTCAGCGACTAGCACTACGATGGAACTGTCACGGCGCCTCTGGGGGTGTCAGCTGTACGTGCTCAGTCGCGTCCGACTCTCTGCAACCCATGGACTGTAGCCCGCCAGGCTCCTCTGTTCATGGGATTCTCCAGGCCAGAATACTGGAGTGGGTTGCCATTCCCTCCTCCAGAGGATCTTCCCGACTCAGGGATCAAACCCAGGCCTCCCGCATTGCAGGCAGATTCTTTACCCTCTGAGCCACCAGGGAAGCCTGGTGTGTCATTCAGCGTGCTGAGCGAGGATGAATGTCCAGTCAAAGTTGACTCGTCTGCCATCGTGGGCCCGTTTGACTCTAACAGGTTTATGCTGTACCCTTGGGCTGCATCAGTCTTTCAGGGGTTGTGGCCTCCTGTTTCGAGGACCCTACGGCCGCTCCTCATTGGCAGGGTTGGAGCTGCGCAGGGGAAACAGGAGGGCCCCACAGGGAGTGTGAAACCTGAAGAAAGCAGGTTGGGCGCCCTCCGTGGGCAGGTTTCCCCGTTTCCTTCAGTCACCCGGGACCCGGGCGAGGCCCTGCCCCTCTCGGCCTCGCGTCTCTGCCCGCTTTCCCGCAGGGTGGCCGCGGCGCGCCGGCCGATGTCATCTCCCACGTCTCCTCGGTCTCGCCTCCAACGTGAAGCGATCCCGCACGCACTGATGGGCACGGGGGCAGGGCCGGCCGCCGCCCAGCCCGCAGGCGCCGCACTCCAGCGAACCGCCGAGCCTTCGCTCCCGCAGCCGCGCACACCGAGCGTGCAGGACGTGCTGGGCGCGGCGGGGGCCCCGCGCGCAGGCCGCACACCGCGGCGCCGGGCAGCGTCCGCCAGCAACGCGTCACCCGGCGCCCAGCGAGCGGGGCCGGAACCCGAAGCCGCGCGGCTCGCGTTTCCGGGGGGCGGGGGGAGGTGACTTCCCGGAGCGACCGGCGCGTAGTCCCACGTGACGTGCGAGCGCGCGCGAGGCGGAGCGGGGGCGCGCATGCGCGACCCGCGCCCGGCGCTTCCGGCGGAGCTGCGGGCGGGAGCTGAGCGCAGTGGATTCGCGGTGGCCGCCAGGCCCACTTCCCGCGCCGGCTGTGCTGCGCTGTCCTTTTGGGCGAGCGGCCGCCCGGCTTTCGGCTTCTGTCGCCGCCCGTCTGGCTGCAGAGCCTCCTGGGGAGGGGGCGCGAGAAGTTGTCTCCTGTCAGCCTCCGCGGGCGGCACAGGAGGACGGGCAGGGCGTTGGTCACAGAGGCCCGGGCCCGGCGCCCGCCCCGTGAGCCGCTGCAGGGACCACCTTCCCCGCCAGGGACAGCCCCTGCCGGCGCGCCTGGGCCCTGGGCTGGGCCGTGGCGCCGGGCCTCAGAGAGGAAGGGCTCGGACGATGCTGGGAGATGAGACCCGGGATGGCGGAGATGGGCGAGGGCGCCCGGACCAGGGCCCCGGCTGTGGAGGTGGACAGAGCCCCGGTGTGCTCTGCACGCAGCTCCAGAATCCGCTGTGGGCCGCGGGGGGCAGGCGTGACTTCCAGGCGGCGGCTTGATCAGCAGGCTCCCCGAAGCTCTCCTGTAGTGGGGGCGGACGGTGTGTGTTGGCGGGGAAGTCCGGGTTTCACTTTGTGTTCCTGGAAGGCACTCAGGAGATGTGTGGGTGTCACCTGTGTGACCGGAAGGGAGCTGGCGACAGGCAGCATCGCGTTAGGAGGCCCCAGCAAGACCCTCCACCTCGGGGGCAAGGAGGAAAGGCCCTAGGGAGGTGGCACTGGGGCCTGGGGGCCGAGGAGAGGGGCGGAGAGAAGCCAGTGAGGTAGAAAGAAAACTAGGAGATGCTGAGGAGCAGGCTTTCAGAGGGTGGTCAGCTGAGAAGTCAGAGCAGGGCGACAGGGCTTGGCGACCTGCAATGTTGGTGGCCTGTTGAGAGAGAAACTTATTGGAGAGGATTGCAGAATAAAGAGAACTCTTCCCCTTGAACTAGAGGAGCTGATGCTCGAGTTGGCATGTAGATGGACAAGCGAAAGAACCCCCCGCCAAAGGAACCCAGAAAAAAAGGGAGCAGCTCTCCCAGCCAGAGATCAAAACACGTCTCAAGGCCTACTGAGTCCAGCGCAGAACTGGGCGGCAGGGACTTGGGGGAGCAGTGGAAGGGAACAGGCCTGGACGCACGTGGGACTTCGGGGCCCACTCTCCAGTCAGCGAAGGTGCAGGCGGACACTTTAATAGTGTTGCTCATCGGAGTAATGAGAATGTCAGGTCCTCAGTGTGACCACGTACCAGTTAAAACGAAAGCATCGAACAAAGATACGAAAGAAGTGAAACTAAGTGTGCTAGAAAGAACCGGGTGAACCGTCAGCACTGGAGTGGAGATACCCCTGGGGAAGTGGGCGGGGCTGGGAGTGAGCGCCCGGGGGAGGGGACCGCGCCCCTGCAACAGGAGAAACGTAACGGACGGGGGGAAACCTCCTGTAAGTCCCAGAGGCTGCTGCCATGCCCGGCTGCCAAGGTGGCGGGGAAGCAGGTGCGGGGGGCGAGGGGAGGGGCCGCCCCCAGGAGGCATTTTGACCCCTGACTGGATCCCGGGCGCTTTCCCCCACTGCGGATGTACACCAAATACCTCCTGTGCAGAAGGACGCTCGATCAAGGTTAACTAGCCAAGGCGCTGCTTATAACAGCAAAAGTGGTAACCAGCCAGGTGTCCCTCTAGGGGACCAAATACGTGTCAGGACAGTCACACCAGGGAACACTGCAGCCCTCAACAACGGGGTCAGGAAATTTTCTATGTGCTGACGGGAGAGGGTCTCCACGGTCCGTTTTTTTTTAAGTGAAAAAAAAAAGCAACATGCAGAACATCGTGTATGGTATGCCACATTTTGGGGTGATGATGGGGGAGAGAATATTTGCCTGTATTTATAAAAGGAAACATTAGAGAATACACTAGAAGTGAATCATGGCGGAGGTAAAGACAGGGTGTGGATGTGAGAGTTGTACCATAAAGAAAGCTGAGCATCAAGTAATTGATGCTTTCAAACTGCGGTGTTGGAGAAGACTCTTGAGAGTCCCTTGGACCACAAGGAGATCAAACCAGTCAATCCTAAAGGAAATCAGTCCTGAATATTCATTGGAAGGACTGATGCTGAAGCTCCAGTACTTTGGCCACCTAATGTGAAAGTGAAACTTGCTCAGTCGTGTCTGACTTTGTGACCCCATGGATTATACAGCCCATAGAATTCTCCAGGCCAGAATACTGGAGTGGGTAGTTGTTTCCTTCTCCAGGGGATCTTCCCAACCCAGAGATCAGAACCCAGGTCTCCTGCATTGCAGGCGGATTCTTTACCAGCTGAGCCACCAGGGAAGCCCACGAATACTGGAGTGAGTAGCCGATCCCTTCTCCAGCAGATCTTCCTTACCCAGGAATCGAACCGGGGTCTCCTGCATTGCAGACGGATTCTTTACCAGCTGAACTGAGCTGACTTACTGGAAAAGATAGTGATGCTAGGAAGGATTGAGGGCAGGAGGAGAAGGGGGTGACAGAGGATGAGATGGTTGGATGGCATCAGCGACTCAATGGACATGAGTTTGAGCAAACTGGGAGATAGCGAAGGACAGGGAAGCCTGATGTGCTGCAGTCCATGGGGTCACAAAGAGTCAGACACGGCTTAGCAACCGAACAGCAACAAAGATGGGGTACAGAGCGGGCAGGGAATTTACATCCGGGGAGCACTCCAATGTGTGTCTTTTAATGATAAAGAATGAAACACAGTAGTTCGGGGGAAAAGGAAATAGAAGGTACACAGAACTAACCAGTCATGAAAAGTGGAAGGAGGTGTGGGATAAAGAAGTTTACGTTTTAATTAATGTTTGATCTGGGAACAAATGATTGGTAAGGTGATTAAAAATTTAAAAAGGTCCTCCACTTCCCACATGTGCAAAGTCACTTCAGTCGTGTCTAACTCTTTCTACCCGGTGGACTGTAGCCCACCAAGCTCCTCTGTCCATGGGATTCTCCAGGCAAGAATACTGGAGTGGGTTGCTGTTTTCTTCCCCAGGGGATCTTCCTGACCCAGGGATGGAACCCATATCTCTCACGTCTCTTGCATTGGCAGGCGGGCTCTTTACCACTAGGGCCCCCTGGGAGGACCCCCTGACTTCCCACACCAGACACCAACTTTCAGCCACGTGAGTGATCCAAACTCCCAAGTTAGCTATTTGAGTATCCTTCCAGAGATTTTATACACGCCCCGGCGATGCCCCCGTGCACAGAAGGTGCCCTGTAGTTACTCGGAGAGGGTGGCCCAGCGCCTCTCCGCACTTCCTAGGTTCACCTCTCGGTGCGGAGATCACCCTGACCCACACGGGGCACCTCCACTCCGCAGCTGTGACGTATTCTGTCCACTGTGCAGGCCATGGTGTCACTAACTGGGTCCCTGCCCCTGGACATCGAAGCCTTTTACAGCAGCTTGCTGCACGAACGAGGTTCTGAGGAAGACTCGCACGTCAGTCACCTGGCACTCGTGTGCACTTATCTGTAGGGCAGACTCCTAGAACGCCTGGGTCCAGCCAGGCTGTCAGCTTTGCCAGGCTGATGCAGAATGTACCTGTGTACTGCGTTTTTTCTTTTTTCCCCCCCTAAACATCTGTTTCATGAAGTCTCAGATACAGCGGTGCAGTGAACTCCCTGCCCCATCATGGGTCTCAGTGACCCGTCCTTCCACCGTTCTCTTCGTGTCCAGACCCCCAACTGCCCTTGTTTTCCCACAACTGTCTTGCAGTCTTAACAGCACGTGCGCGGAAAGACACACACAAAAAATTGTAAATCTTGACAAATGGCTGCACCTGCATGGCACACCCCTACATGAAGCTGGAAATGCCTGTCACCGCACGTGCCCGGTGTCCTGCCCGGCCTGCCCTCCTCTGCCCAGCTGCCCTCCTGCGGCTTCCCCCGGACAGCTCTGCCTGCCCTGGAGCTCCTGGCAGGCATCGCGCACCCCATCCGCCTCCTCCCCTGGGAATGCTGACGTCCACCCACGGCGCGCCTTGCTCGCCGGTTCCCTTTGGGTCTGTTTCACCGTGTGGTGTGAGTGTGCAGCGGTCACATTCACGGACGTTCAGGCCATATCTAGTTTCCACGTAATATGGGAAAGCCACTGTGAACATTTTTTTAAGGCTTTTAAAATTTTTAATACTTTGGCTGTGCCTCGAGGGATGTGGACTCTAGGTTGCCGAACTAGGGATTGAAGCCACGCGCTCTGCAGTGGAAGTGCCGAGTCCCATCCCCTGGCCTGCCAGGGAAGCCCCAGTGTGAACATCTGAGTCAGGCGCCTTTGTACACTCGTGCGTCAGCTCTCCTGGGCCACGCTCTGGAGCGGCATCGCTTCCTCCAATGGTGGGCGCATGTTGACCTTGGTAAGAAGCTCAGTCCGTCTTCTGTGCAGTGTGGGGGTGCTCTGGTTGCTCCACGTCTCCACCCACACTCGGTGGTGTCGGTCACCGACTTTCAGGACAGGGTGTGGTGACGGCTCACTGTGGTTTTGTGAGTTTCACGCTCTTGCACGAGCTTCTCAGCCATTTATGTGTGTGTCTTCCCTTGGGACGTATCTGGTGTCCCTGCAGCCACAAACACACACGTCTGGCTGGTTGCAGTGTTTGTTGTTCAAAGCTAGGCTCCTGCCCAGGCTCTGCTTCACTCCCTCTCCGGTGCCTTCCGACTGTTACTCTAAACACACCTTTTTTTTTTTTTTTTGGCCCAGAATTTCTCACTACTTTCCATGGGGGTAGGGGACGGCATATTAAGAAGTAGACACATCACTTTGCCAACAAAGATCTGTCTAGTCCAAACTGTGGTTTTTCCAGTAGTCATGTATGGATGTGAGAGTTGGGCTACAAAGAAAGCTGAGTGCCGAAGAATTGCTGCTTTTGAGCTGCAGTGTTGGAGAAGACTCTTGAGAGTCCCTTGGACTGCAAGGAGATCCAACCAATCAATTCTAAAGGAAATCAGTCCTGAATATTCATCGGAAGGACCAATGCTGAAGCTGAAACTCTAATGCTTTGGCCACCTGATGTGAAGAACTGAGTCATTGGTAAAGACCCTGATGCCGGGAAAGATTGAAGGCAGGAGGAGAAGGGGACCACAGAGGATGAGATGGTTGGATGGCATCGCCGACTCAATGGACATGAGTTGAGTAAGCTCCAGGCGTTGGTGATGGACAGGGAGGCCTGGGGTGCTGCAGTCCACAGGGTCAGAGTCAGACACGACTGAGCACTGGACTGAGGGGCAGTCTAGTCATGCTGCCCCAGTGCTGCAGACTGTGAGGTTCGCTGGCATCTCTCTCTGTTATGAAACGGGAGGCGGTCAGGTAGATGCTCACGAGTCCTGGAGCCATCAGCCCTGCCTTTTTGAAGGACTCCACAGTGAAGGGAACACTTACAGCTGCCCAGGTTCCAGTTTTACCCTGGGCTTTGATCAAAAAAAAGGGCCAGTGGCTCAAGGCCTGGGCAGGGGCAGTGAACAGAGAGGGGGGCAGGGGCAGGCGTGGTGAGGAGGTGACACGTTTGGTGGGTTCATACCTGCAAGGCTGAATTATTACTGCAGCCGGATCAGGCCAGGGGTGAGGGAAGGAGTCCGGGAGCAGATGCCCTTACTGGTGGTGATGGAGGCGGGGGTGGGGCTGAGGGGGCAGGGAAGAGGCCTGGGAGCCCAGGGCGGGGTGCTGGCTGCATTTCCTGCACAAGGTTGAGTCTTGGGGGCCTTGGCACCTGGAGGGGGAGATGGAGGGGGGAGGTGGGCCGAGAGCCCAGAGGCGTGAGGAAGGGAGGGGCTTTACCTGGACGCCTGCGCCCCGAGCGGGCTGGGGTCTTGTGAGGAGTGATGGGGAAACAGGCGCCTCCATTCCCGGCCGGCTGGTGGGGGCTGACAGGAGAAAAGGTCCGTCTGCGCCCCCTGCGAGGAAATGGAACCCGTGCGGGCACCTGGGGCGGGGGAGTTTAAGGGCTGTGGCCCCTGGGGAGGGTGTGGGCAGAACAGGGTTTGGCCTGTGGGCTCCTGGGGAGGGCAGCGTGCCCAGAGCTGTGGCTCTGAGTGCCTTGCAGCCCGCGGCCTGCGGGCTGAAGGGCAAAACGGAAACACCAACAAACTTCACCTCCAAGAAGACTGCGGTGGCTCGTCTGGATCCAGACAGGGCCAGGCTGGGGTCTGAGCCTCCCTGCTCCTAGGCCAGGGTCCGCCAGCCTCCATGCCCCTCTGAAACACCAAAGGTACGGGCTGGACTGTGCCCCCAAATTCAGATCGTGCAGACCCTGACCCCAGAGCTCAAGCGTCACTGCTTCTGGAGACGGCGTCTCTGAAGAGGTGATGAGCGTGAACTGGGGTCCCAGGGTGGGCCCTCGTCCAGTCTGACTGGAGACCCTCTAAGAGGAGGTGAGGACAGAGACAGGCGCAGAGGGGCCCCCACGTGAGGACACGGCATCTGCACCCCACGGAGACAGGCCTCATGGGGAGCCGGCCCTGTGCTCCTGGATCCGGGGTCCCAGGCTCCAGGGGTGAGTGGCGATGCCCGTGGTCCAGGCCCCCCGCAGTGCTGTGTGAGGGCAGTGCCAGCCAACCAGCAGTACCAGTACAGACAGACGCCAGGCTGCGGTTCACGATTCACAGTGAGAAATACAGGGAATCCCAGGCAGTCCAGGGGCTAGGACTGCGGTCTCACTGCCCGGAGCCCGAGTTCAGTCCCTGGTCAGGGAACTGAGATCTCACAAGCCACATGGCAGGCACAACCAAAAAAACACACATACATACTTGGTCTTCGTTCCTGTCTCTGGCACAGAGCCCCCGAAACCCTCAGCGTTTCCTGCGTGAAGAAACCCATCAAGCTGTCACCTGTTTCCTGTGAAGGAGGTGACTGGAGGCCCCTGAGGGTGGGGACAGCTGCCAGGAGGACCACCAGGCGTGGCAGCCCCGCCCCCTGACCTCTCGGGGGCGGGGAGCCAGCAACGGACTTGATCACCCACGGTCAGTGACCTAATCAATGCACCCAGGCACAAAGCCTCCAGGAAGCCCCCACAGGACGGGGTTCGGGGCGTCCCGGCTGGTCAGCCCATGGAGGTTCAGGGCGAGTGGTTCAACCAGAGGGGGCTTGGAAGCTCATACCTGCTCCTACAGCTCGCCCCAGGAACCCTCTGGCTGATCCTGAATTATATCCTTTTTCTTTATAAGCCAAGGATGTAATAAACTGTTTTCCTGGGGTCAGGGGAGCCTCTGCTCCATAACCCAAGTGTTAGCGGTACAGGTGACAACCCGGGCTTGGGACTAGCATCAGAATTGGGGGCAGGACTGTCTTGTGGGACTGAGCCCTTAAACGTGGGTCTGAGCTTTGTCAGAATGGGATTGAGTTGTACCACCCAGCTGGTACTGGAGCACTGCTTGTTGGAGGGGTGGGAACACCTTCCCCCCAAGACACACACGCACGCACACGCACGTGCACACACACGCACACCCGCACAACGCACGTTCATGCACGCGTGCGCATGGGCACACGCGCTCACACTGGAATTGGCTCCAGAACCTAGTTTTTGAGGCCCCACCTGTCTGCTGAAGAAGGCAAGGAAATGGGCTTTCTCTGCACACAGATTTCTGTCCCAACTGGTGAAAATGAACCCATTTGAATCCCAGCTCAGGGAGGCGAGCTCTGGTTGCCCCAGAGCCAGACTTCTCTACGGGGCTACCTGCTGGCCCAGCTGGAGCTGGGGCCGGGCAGCCTGGACATCGAGTCAGAGCAGTGGGTTTCCTCTCTGAACTGTCCCCGCCGGGTCCTGGCCCTCCAACCAGCCATCCCTGGACTCCTCCGCGGCTGCTGGGGTTTGCCCACCACCTCCCACCCTCCACAGCCCCCCAGGGCTGGGTAGGGGCGGCTGCAGGAGGGAGGAGGCAGGCCGGGGGCATGGTGGCCCAGGAGGCCTGGGACCCGAAAGTGACGCTCCTCCAAGTGCCGGCAGGCCCCACACCCCCCGCCACGGCCAGCACCCTGGGGACGCGCTCCCCTGCTCTGGGGAGCCCCGGGGCCAAGCCCTGCGCCTTCCTCCCTGTTGGCATCGTCAGCTGCAGTGCCGCTGGCATGCCCGCTGGCCGTGCCCAGGCTCCCCTCAGCAGCTGTCTGCCACGGTGCCTGTTCCCCCGTGAGGGCTCAGAGGCAGGAGAGGATGGGACCTGGGGGCAGGTGCTGGGAGGCCAGGTGGCCGGGCCGGGTGCGGAGGGTGCAGACATCTGTTCTTCTGAGCAGGTGGGGGGAGGTGATGGGCCGGGGGCAGCACAGGAGGGGCACAGATAGCCATGCCGCTGGGGGGTTGCACCGTCTCCGCCCCTCCTCGGCTTGTGGCTGCTCAGCACCAGGCCCTCAGCTTGGAAACTGGGCTCGATGGGCGGTCCTGTGGGGCCCTGCCTTAAGGGTGGGTGGAGGTGACCTTGGATGCGGAGCAGGGGGCGTGGAGGGGAGGCACTGTGACGATGCCAGTGACGGTGGCCGGGCGGGCTCGGGGCTGTGGAAAAGCGTGAGCAGTGTCGGGCCAGGGGACCCGGCAGAGGCTGGACAACCCACCCACCCAGGCTGGGATGGAGCCGGTGGGCCAGAAGCCTGTGCATCTGTCCTGAGGATCTGAAGGTGGACCTTACTCACCAGCGGGAACGAGTGCTGGGAGCGGCGAGGCCCGGGGCAGGGAGATAGCTGAGCCCGGGGGGGGGGGGGGGGCGGGCGCAGAGGAAGCTGGGGAGGCTGGCTGGACCTGTCCTAGGCGCTCCCTGTCTCAAAGCTGGCAGCTTCCCTGGGGCACCCTGGGCACCACACATCTGCACCCACTCACACATGGCCCCTCACACTGCCACCTCTGCAGGGCGGCCTGCGGCCTGGGGCACCTGTGCCATGCGCTCCTGGAGGGTCCTGAGTGCCCACCCCGCTGGTGGTCGTGCGGACGTCTCTTGGCCCAGAGTCCTGCCCTTGACACTGCCTCTAGTGCCACTGCGCCAAGGGGGAGGGGCTGCGCCCAGCACCAGCAGGGCAGCATCAGCTGAGGTTTGTAGGAGCGCCTGGGTCTGCCACCCACTGGCTCTGCGACTGCAGGCCAGCCAGGCCCCTCCCTTCATGTGCTTTAGGCTAGATGCTCCCCCCAGGCATGGGGGCAGCAGCTTCAATGATGGGCACGGGGGCAGAGTGTGAGCTCAGCTGGGCAGAGCCGGGCTGGCAGGAGGGGTCCCGGAAGCCCATCCTGGTCAGCATCCCCCTCCAGGTACCTTCTGACTGCCCTCTTGCCCTGCCCGGGTTGGCACAGCAACAGCCTCCTCTGGGTTCTGAGAAGGCCTGGGCTGAGTCACAGGCCCAGCTGGGAACAGGGCAGGGCCTCCCTGCAGGACAGTGGCTCCAGTCCAGGAGGAAGGCTCCTTGAGAAGCAGGCTGGGCTGGGCAGGGGAGGTGCAGGTGCCACCTCCCAGAAGCAAGGACACGTGCACTCAGGGTCCGGGCTGGGAAGGCCTCGAAGGCCTAGGACCCAGTCCTCCCGGCACCAGTTCACCCGGCCAGCCTCTGGGGTCCTCTCAGCAAGCGAGGCCCCCGGACCCACCCCCTCCAGGGTCCGTCTCAGCTCTTCCTGCTGGGTGTTACGGCCAGGGACACACATCAGGCTGTGTGCCCCAGGCCCGGCAATGGGGCTCAGGGAAGCCAGTTTCAGGCCCCTGTGTGGGGAGGGGGCTGGAATGCCCATGCAGACTGCCCATCAGCCCTGCCATCAGCTGGAGCTGGCTCAGGGGTCCTAGAAACCCCAGCGGTCAAGCCTGTCCAGCCTGACTCGCCCGACCCGGTCCCACTCAGCCGTCCCGAGATCAAGCTGGGTGCCACAGGGTGGAGGTGGGGGTGGCGGGCGCGAGACCCCCGCCCAGCCCTGCTCGCCTCGTGAGGGTCGGTCCCGCCCAGGGGGAGGCAGGGGTGTACAAACAGGGTGTGGAGGGAGGGGAGAGGCACAGGGTGAGCGGGGGCAGATGGGGACCGCCTCTGGAGCAGGGGCCGAGACCCAGACCCAGAGGGCTGAGGGCCTCAGGAGGCAGCCTGCACCAGGTGAGGCCACGAGCCGCCTCACCAGGTCCCAGCCTGCAGCCTGCTCCCCAGGATTCGGGGTGGGGGCGAGGTCACAATCTGGGGAAAGAGGGTCCATCACCGGTACACAGCATGCTGCAGCCCCCTGCGCCCAGGAGACACGGCAGGTGGCACCCAGGACAGGGCTCCCAGAGTGCCCACTGCACACCCGGGTCCTCCCGAAGACCAGCGGCACTTCCGACTCCCACTCGCACTGGTGTCCCCAGGAACAACCACGGCCATCTCCACCTGGGGTGGGCTTTATTACCACTGAGACGACGACGTGCACGGGGAGGAGACCGTCACAGCAGGCGGGCACATGCCGGAAGTCCTCCCGCTGAGCGCCAACGACTGTCCTCTGGGCACACGGAGGACCCCCCCCCCACCCAGGGGCAGCGGCGCCCGAGGGGCGGGAGGCTGGGCCATCTAGGAGGGCCCCACACAGCAGGCACCCCCAGTAAGGTCTCTCTACCCACGCCTCCGTGACACAATCCCACACGGTTAGTGTCTTAAATACATGTGTGTGTGTGTATGTATATATATATATATATTTTTTTTTATCTGAACTGTGTCAGTTGTTAAACATAAAACTGACCACTTCTCTGTACATCAACTTCACAGTAACTGTTTGCAGAAGACAATGAATCCAGTGTTGATAACTCAGGACAGGCTGGCTTCCTGCCCCAGGAAAATAAATTTCTTCCCCAGTGGAAACCCCGTGGGGAAAACCAAGGCTGAGGCTTCATCTCCCCACTGCCCGCTGGGGGTGGGGGCTCGGATGCTGGTCCGGCTCGGGCCCCGCCTTTGCTGGACACAGATGCCCACACAGGCAGACTCTCTGTCTCACACCGCACACACACTCACACACACACACACTCACACATGGAAATCCGATCATGGAGCACATTACCCATGCGTGCGGTCCCACCAGCCCTTCGAGAGGTGCAGGGCCGGGAGCCAGGACAATCAGAAGCAGGGTCCCCTTTCCCCGGTTCTCTCTCTGGTCCGCAGGCCAGCTTGCCCACACACCAGGAGGGCTGAGGGCCTGCTGGGGGATGGCCCCCGCCTGCCCACCTGCTGCAAAAGCCAACAGTCTTCTCACTCCAGATCAGGCAAACGAATAAATACGACATCAAGTGTTGTCAGGAGCCGAGCAATAATTTAAAACTTGAACTCGGACCTCAGCACCACTTCCGGTCACAGCAGAAAGAGCCCACGCTCTGGGGAAACCAGGAGTCTGGGCGGCTCTGCCGCCTTCAAGACCCCCAGAACCTGGGGCGGCCCCACCTCTGCCCACCCACTGGGACCCAGCAGCGAGACCCGCCCAGGGAGCAGGCAGACGAGGCGGAGTGCCTCCACCAAGCACAAAATCAGCAGCCTTCTGTGTTTTAGGAGCATCAGCCTCTGCAAGCGGTGTGTGGGGTCCTGTGGCCGCTGCCTGGAGGCCACATGCCTTCCCCCCACCCTGCCCCGAGCAATGCCTGCTTTCACCCAGACCCCCCCCACTCCCCGTAGGGAAAGAAAACTCTGCCCACCCGGCTCTGATCCAAACTGCAGCCTTTGGTCCCCCTACAGCACTCTGGCAATGACCAGTAGCTCCAGGGAGACCACGATCAGGTGGAGAGATGACTTTCAGGGTCAGGCCTACCACTGACCAGGAATACTCCAGGCGGGGGGCTGCATTCCCAGCCCCCCTCGGCACCCCCCTGGGGAGGCCAGGAGGCACACTGGTCCCTGTGCTCAGGCAGGGGAGTGGTACAGCCCAGCAACCACACACCAACATCTGGCAACCTCCAGAAGCTCCTGTATCTAGAGAAATGTTTCCAAACCCCACTCTCCGCCCTGCGTTGCGGTGTGGGCAGGACCAGAGCTCTGGAGGACCTGCCTCCCTCCCCAGCGCCCGCAACTCTGCAGCCCTCTGCCCCCAGCTGGTTCTGCTGCTGCCATCCGGGTTCCTGCTGGGGCCGCACCCCTGGGACACCAGCTGTGCCCTGAGGGCCCTGCTGGCGCTCACTGTGCCCAGGGGCGCCCCGCAGGGGTTCCCACTGCCACCCGTCAGGAGTGGTCTGTTCCGTCCGAGCTCCCGTTGGGACTCACACTGACAGCATCTGTGAATGGGCATCCTTCACCAAGCGCAGTGCCAGGCTCACAGGGTGCCCCCAAGCCTGCCCGTGGGGTGGTCAGGAAAGCCTGGGAGGAGGGTCAGCTGGCCTCCTCTCGCTGGGGAGGCTGGGCCCTTTGGGCCCTTCGGACCCTTCGGACACTCCTTGGGACAGGCTGCAGAGAGGAGCTCACAGACTGGACGGAGTTCAGTGTCTGGTCAGGGCCCGTCCAGGGACAAGAGTGAGCTGGCACGGAGGGCCAAGTCTGGAGGAGGGCTGTCCAAGTCTGGGGCCATTTTCCCAGGGCAGCAGGGTTCCTTCTGCTGGGCCGGCCCAGCCCTGGGGGCTTCTCCTGCTGAGCTCCGGGCGTCATGTCCCTCGGCCCCTCCGCGGCCCTCACACCCCCTCGGCCCCTCCGGCGGCCCTCACGCCCCCTCGACCCCTCCGTCGGCCCCTCCGCGGCCCTCACACCAGCAGGGACTTGACCAGGCCACAGTGGAACTTGCGGACGTGGCGGTAGAGGTCCCCCGACTGCGTGAAGCGGCGCTCGCACCAGCGGCAAGCGTGCGGCTTCTCGCGTGTGTGCACCACGGCGTGGCGGCTCAGGTTGTGCGAATACTGGAAGCTCTTGCCGCACTGCACACACGTGTAGGGCTTCTCGCCCGAGTGCGTGCGCTCGTGTCTCTTCAGCGTGTACGTGCAAGAGAAGGTCTTCCTGCAGAGTGGGCACGTGGGTGCCGCCCCGTCGGGTGAGAGCCGCGCGCGGCCGCCGTCCCGCTCGCGGAAGTGGGCGCTGAGGTGCGGCTGCAGCACATGGGCGCCGGGGAACAGCTTGCCGCACAGCGGGCAGAGGCAGAGGCGCCCGCTCGGCCGCAACGCGGCCTCCAGCTCCCCCCGCTCCGCCTCGGGCCCCGGCGCCCCGCTGCCCACCCCGCGGACCGGCAGCGGCCCCAAGCCCCCGACCAGGGGCTCCGCCGCGGGAACACCGGGGGGCCGCAGGGGGCTGTGGGCGCTCCGAGGGCTGCTGCTGCCGTCCTCCCGCTCGAACTCCGAGTCTGGCTCCTCCTTCACCACCGGCTGGGCCCCGGGCTGCTTCTGGCGGCAGGGGGTGGTCTGAAGGGCGCAGGGTGGGCGGACGGGCGGCCGCCTCGGGCCGGGCTTCAGCGACAGGTCCAGGGCCCCGTCTGATTCTCCAGGCGTCTGCCAGGGGAGAGGTCCCGGTGCGGGCGGAGGGCGGGTGGCCTTTGGCCCAGCGGGAGGGAGCCTGGCCTTCAGAGAGGCTGGACAGGGCGCGGGGGCCCAGGCAGACAGAGGGCCCGGAGGCCGAACCGGTGGCTCTGCCCCAGGGGCGGGCGTCTCCGGGGGCAGCGCGCGCTCCTTCTCGCGGAGCCTGTTCTTGCAGACCTTGACGATGTCGTACATGTGCAGGTAGCTGGCGGCGGCCAGGACGTCCTCGACCGGCAGGCTGCGCAGGTCCAAGCGGCCCTCATACATGAAGTCCAGCAGACGGCCGAAGGCAGGAGCCGTAACGATGTCGCCGTTGAGCCGCACCGTGTCGCGGCTGCCCGAGGGCTGGTCCCTGTAGAAGAGATGGAAGTAGACGCTGCACGCGGCCAGCACAGCGCGGTGGGCCGGGAAGCGCGCGTCGCCCACGAGCACGGTGCAGTCGCACAGGAAGCCCAGCTCGCGCTGCTGCCTCAGGCGGCCCAGCAGCCGCCCGCCGTGCTCCGGGAACTCCATGCCGCCGCGGTCATCACCTGGGCACAAACGGGACGCCCGTGAGCGCGCCTGGAGACGCCGCGGCCGCCACTCGCCCCCCAGGCGCCCGACCAGCCCTTCCCGAGTGCGGGCAGCGCGGGGAGAGGGGCGCGGGGCGCCGCGCGCGACTGCCCGCCCGGAGCAGCCCTGGGCACCTGCCCCGAGCAGGAAAAACTCGATCGAAAGTAAACAGGAGCTGCTCCGCCGCGGGGGCGGGTCCCGGGGCGCCAGCGGAGGGGGCCGGAGCCGCGCGAACCTGCGCGCGTCTGCGCCCGGGGCGCCCCTCCCCGCGCGGGCGCCCCTGAACTTCACTCTGGGGCGGCCGCCGGCCGCGTCCCCCGACGCCCGAGTCGCCGCGCCGCCGCCGCCGCCCCTGGTCCGCGCCTCCGCGCCGCCTCCAGCTGCCGCTCGGCCCGCCAGATGCTGCCGCCGCCGCCGCCGCGGGGCCCCATTTAAGGCAGCGCGACCGCGGGGAGCGGGCCGGCAGGCGGGGCGGGCAATGCCCGGCGCCCGCCCCCCGCGCTCACCTCCGCCACCCCGAGCTCCTCTCCGGCCGCTTCCCGCGCCGCGCGCCCTCCCCGGTGCCGCCCCGGCGCGTGCGGAGCTGCGGGCAGCGCGCCCCGGCGGGGAGGGCGCGGGGACGGGGAGGGCGCCGGGCGGGGCGCGCTCCAACTTGGCTGGCCCGGCAGCACTCGCCGCTTGCCCCGCCCCGGAGAGAGCGAAACTCGGGGCGGGGGCTGGAGGGGGCGGGCCGAGGCGACTTCCCGGAGCGGCGGAACCGCTGAGGTCACCCACGCCGCCCCTTCCCTGTCCGCCCCGCCCGGCCGGGCCCCGCGCGCCGCCATCTGGGGCGCTGGGGTGGGAGGGGACGCGGGACGCGGCGGGGGAGGGGGCTCTCTCGCGATACTTGCCGCTTCATCCTCGGGGTCCCCCCCATGGGGTCCCAACTGCGCCCGTCTGTTAAGAGACCCCTTCCGAGGACCAGCTCCTCTCCCAGCCGGCGCCAGCGCCAGTCTCCCGAAGGCGCAGCCGGGACGCGCCGCCACCTCGGGGGGTGCCCGCCCTGGGATGGAGGAGGGGGCGGGGGGAGTCGTATATATTCAGAAGATGACACCCCCTTTCGTTGAAAGCCTCGTATTGAATTTAATTTAGCTGGGCCCCTTTTCCAGACGCTTGGGCGGGTTCTCAGCCTTGGTATTCCAAAACTGGGCACTCTCATCCTCTCAGCAGACCCAGCGCAGCCTCTGATGGGAGCCAGGTGCACGGAGCTCTGAGCCTTGGGGACCGGGCCGGTCCCAGAAGGCATGATGGGGTGAGGGGACTATCGCGGTGATGGAGAGAGAGGGAACTGCACCCAAAGCCCAGAGCCCGGCCGGGGGCTGGGAGGGGGGAGCGGGGAGTGCTCAGGGAGAGGTGACGCCTTGAAGGAGTTGAGCTGGCCTTTCAGGCGCAAGGCCACGTGAAGGTGTGAGGGACACCTAGGTCCTGGGTTAAGGAAGGAGCCTGAGAAAAACAGAGCAATGAGCTTGGAGAGGCTGGGCCCCCCGGGGCGGGGGTGACTGTTGGCTGGCAGTCTTTTCCCAGCTGCCTTTACAGAGCAGGATGGAGGCGCTGTGGACCGCTGCTCAGCTATCCCAGCCGCCCTGTTGGTTTAGTGAGGCACTCTGATTATCACACTGGTTTTGGTTCCGAAGGCGCCAGGGCCACACAGCAGGCAGTCAGTTGTTGAACCAGGATCCAAGTCCGGCAGCGTCTCCTGCATTCTCACCTGCACAGCCCAGAACCCCGGGAGATAGAGGGTGGGCAGGGGTGGGGTTCAGCGCAGTAGAAAGGAGGCCTTGACTAGAAGCAGGGGTGGTGTCGGGGGTGCTGGATTACAAAGGCAGGACCCCCGCCAGCCAGCCCCCCAGCCATGCTCTTGGGAGGCCAGGACCCCTGGGCGGGGGGGTTCCTGGCTGTGAGATGAGGGTAGGGGTGGGGCTCCAGGGGTCCTATTTAAACTCTGGTGGGCTGGGGGCCTGAAGAGTGACCAGAGGCCCTGGGGCCCACCACAGTTAGGACTTAAAGTCCGGGGGAAGGAAAGACACATTCTTATACTAAAATCTATTACTTGTTTATCTGAAATTCAGATTTCACCAGGCAGCTTGCATTTTTATTTCCTAAATTCAGCGGTCTTTGGCTTGGTACCCTGGACTTGCACTGTGCTCAGAGCCAGCAAGACTGCCCTGGCTCCCAAGGCCCAGGCACTCTGGGGACCCCTTCCTGAGGAGGTCAGCCCCTTCCTTCACTTCCACGCCCCGCCCCCACCCCAGCTTGGGCAGCTGATTTCAAGTCAGGTCAGAGTGAACCCAGAGGGGACTGCCTCTCGGAGTCTTGCTCAGAGCCCTGCCTCTACCCCCTTCCAACCTTGGGCATGACCCTTAACCTCTCCAGACCTTAATATTCTCATCTGCAAACGGGGGAGATTAACTGGAGGGCCCAGCACACGGCAAGACCCTGGGGCCTTTCGTGAGTCCTCAGGTTCCACACAAGTCTCCCCAAGAGCCTTTCCTGGCTCCTCCCCAGTCCTGTCTCTGCTCCAGCAGCACCCCCTGGGAGTGGGCCTTCTTGATCACTCCCACTCAGGTGTCCCCAGTCCCACGATCTCCTCTTGGGGCCTTCGCCTTCTCCAAGGAGCTCCCGTGTCACGTGACCCTGCCACCCCGCGCTCTCCACCGGATCCTTGCTGCTGAGACTTGGCCTGGCACAAGGCAGGGGGTTTAGTCGTGTCTCTTGAGTGAAAGCAGGGTGGAGGTGTCTGTCCAATGCCCACAGGTGCCCCATCCTGATCCTGAGTGCTCTGACGTGCCCACCTGCCCAGCCCAGGCACACAGCTCCCCAGCCAGGCCGGGGGAGAAGGCCCTGGGGTGGGCAGAGTGTCCTGGCCTGCCCTGCCTGGCTGGTGGGACAAAGGGCTCCTTGGGGCCCAGATGGAGGTCGTAGGGCACGGAGGGGGTCCACGTAGCAGCAGGCGATGCGGCCAGTGAGAGGCTGGGGGTGTGCTGGGTAGGAGTGGCTAAGGGAGGAGGGACATCACTCAGGGGAGGGGACAGGGGGAGAGGCCCCTGCGTTTTCCTGGTCCGAAGGTCTCCAGTCTTCCTGGAGTCACATCCTCCTTCGGGCCCGGGAGGGGCCACACCAGGCCACCTGAGAGGGCACCGGCAGCCAGCAGGCCCGGCCTGTGTGTCCCCGCTGTGGCTGGCGAGGCCTGAGGCACAGGGATGGCAGGAGGCTGTCGCAACGGTGGGGGCCGAACGTCACTGGACACGGCCAGCCAGGCGGCCATCTGGCCCGGGAGCTGCCTTGAGGCCCCGCCCTGCAGCTGCTGCGGAAACCAGGCAGCCCAGGCCTCGGGCCCCCGAGTCCTGCCCGAGGGCCGGCAGCTGCAGAGGTGACAGGGCATCAGGACCCTGAGCTCTAGGAGGGGCAGGTGGCCACCCTCCCCGGAGGCCGGTGCAGCAGTTTTTGTGGCCAACATCTGCCTCGGGGGCTCCTGAGCGGCCCCAGCCTCAGCCAGGGCAGCAACATTCAGCTTGGGGGGCAGTGGGCAGGAGGTGTTCTAGAGGAGAGGGGCTCTGCTTACCCTCCGGAGGCCAGAGGAGGGCGCTGGGCCTGCCCGCAGAGGCTCCAGCCGTAGGGCCAGCTCCCAGCTATGCTGCAGGGCATGGCTGTGGGGCTCACCGCGTGGACACAGACCAGGCCGAGGAGGCTTGACCACCACAGAGACACTCCTGGCCAAGACACTGTCTGTCTTCTGATGGCGAGGGCGGCTGCGAGTCACCAGAGGACCCAGGAGAGGGCGCCCTCCCGGGCCCCCAGTGCCTGCCTCAAGGCCACCAGGGCTTCCCTGCCTTCTCCTTGGCATTGCCAGCCCAGGATGGGGGGGCGGGTGCAGAGGAAAGCCCTCCTGGGAGAATGGTGGGTGGGGGTGGGGGGGATGGTCCCAGAGAGGGCCCAAGGGGAGGGTTTGGGGGGGGTGAGTGCTTGTCAGGCGCCCCAGCAGCCCAGACCGGTCAGGCCTCCCCCCTGGCCCCTGCAGACAGGGGCCTGGGGGTGGACATTCAGCGCTGGGGCAGCTCGCTGGGGTGGGAGGGTGGGGGTGTCGAGGGCAGAGGCTCAGAGGTTTGCATCCTCTCCCGAAGGAGCAAGTGTCCCTGGTCCTTCTCTTTCAGACCCAAGAGGAAGGGACAGCTGCGGACGCTGCCCTGGCTGCTCAGCTGCTTCTACCTCTGACCCAGATGAAGTGTCTATACCCCACCCCTCCCAACCAGGCTAAAACTCTGACTCTGGAGGAAGAACAAAAATGTCCTCCTCCCCCAAATACACACCAACGCCAGGAAGGTAGCCCAAGTCTTTCTTTCTCGAAGGGATTGCCGTCAACTTGGAGGCCTGGGGGGTGGGGGGAGGGGCAGCTGTTGGAAAAGGTTGTGCTCAGCGGGCCCAGGGAGGGGTCGGGTGGGGGCTTGTCTGCAGCGCCATGCTGGCCCCTTCGCTGGCCCCTGGCGCCCCATGAGTGCCTGGGACCCCCGGGGACATCAGGGAGGACCCCGGGCTGCCTCCAGCTGTCACGGCCCTTTCCTGGAGCCTGTCCTCCTGCACCCCCTCTGGGGGTCTGTACCGACTCCGGGGGGGGTCCCTCCAGGCCAGGCTTGCTGAATGGCGCCCCTCCCCTGGGCCTTGGTCCCCACGTGAGGTCCCTGTTTGCTTTTGTAGTTGTCAGATGTGTGTGTGTTCCTTCTGGGGAGGGGAGCTTCTGGAAGACCCCCACCAGGAATGAGGGCCCAGCCCAGGGCCAGACCCAAGCAAGCCCTCAGCCCACGGACAGATGACTGCCCACCTTCCAGCCAGTCTCCTGCACGGCACCCCACCCGCAAGGGGCCTGCGCTAGGCAAAGGGCCTTGGACTGGGTCTGTTAGGCCCACCGTGGCCCCTGGAGCCAACAGCTCCCCAGCTTGGGGCATATTCTAAAAGTCAGACTAACCCACACTCCAGCCCTGCTCCCGCCGGAGGGAGTCAGAAGCAGGCGGCTCAGCCCACGCAGGCCCTGTTAACAGGGTCGGGGCCGGACTGGTCCGAGAAGTGCGGGCTGGCCGGACAAGACGGGGAAACCGAGGCCAGGGAGGCCGCGGCCCGGAGACAGGCCCCGGGGAGGGGCGGGAGCGGCCGGGCTCCGCCGGCGGCCGGCCCGGCCCCAGGGCCTCTCGCCGCGCGCTCCCGCTCCCCGCGGAGGGGCGCCCCGGGCGGCGGAGGCGGATGTGGGCGGGCGGCGGGGGGGGGCGGGCGCGGGGCGGGGAGAGGGCGGGCCGGCGGGGCCGAGCGCGGCGGGCGGGCGGCCGGCCCAGCGCAGCCGCGCAGCCAGCGCATCCCGAGGAGCGAGCCGGCGGCCGCGCACGAGCTCCGGGCCCGGCGGCGCGCGAGGCCCGCCCGAGCAGCGCCCGCCGCGGCCTCCAGCCCGGCCCCGGCCGGCCGGCCCGCGGGGATGCGGAGCAGCGGGCGCCGGAGGCCGCGGCCCGGCTAGGCCCGCGCTCTCGCCGGACGCGGCGCCCGGTGAGTCCCCGCCCGCCCGCCGCCCGCCGCCCGCCGCCCGCCGCCGGGGCCCGGATTTCCTCCCCGCGGCCGGGCCGCTTTGTTCGCGGCCGCCGGGCCGGGGCGCGGGCCGCGCGCGGCCAGAATGGAGGCGCGGGAGCAGGAAGTGGCCGAGCGCGGCCTGGGCGGGGAGGGCGCGGGCCGAGCGGGCGGCGGGGCGGCGGGCCTCCGGCCCCGGCCTCCCGCATGACCTTGGGGAAGCGGCCCCGGCGGGCGAGGCCCGGGCCGGGGCGGAGGGGTGCGGCCCGCGCCGGGGGCCGGGGCCGGGGGTCCGTGGCGGCAGAGGGCTCCCCGGGCTCCGGCCAGCGGGATCCCGGCGCTCACTGGGTGCTCGGGGGCCCGGGGAAAAGACTTGACCCGGCTCTCGTTCAAGTTTGTGGGTGGGCCCTTGGAAAGGACTTCATTTTCCCATGGACAAAAAGTTGTCCGTGGTGGCTGGGTGCCCAGGCCCTCCCACAAAGGACTACAGCCTTCCTGGGCCCTGAGACGGTTCCGGAGCTGGGTGGGTTCGCGAGTGCTGCCCACCCATCCCAGAGGCTGGGGCTCCTGCCACAGGCCGGGGGGGTCCCGGGGCAGCTGGTGAACTTGGTGGGTGGGATTGGGGTGGACAGAGCTGGGGTTGTGGGCTTGTGTTCTGTGGCCAGAGAAGCCCCCCGACGTTCACCCCTGGCCCCCTGCCACCTTGCTCAGGCCACTCCTAGGTGCCCCGGGCCTCTGGTTCACGTGAAGAGTGGGGTGCATTGGTGGGGCTTGTTCCCTGCCCCGCAGCTGAACGTCTAGTTCATAAGCGGGTGTTTTGGAGGCCAAGGGAGGGGCCTTTCGAAGCAGAGAGTATTATTTTTGGAAGGTCGTGACTTGAACAGCCATAGCAGTACTTCACCTTCGTGGTGAAGGCGCTTGCAGGACCGAAGCCGGGGAAGCAGAGGTCCCCTCGAGCCGCCCGCCCTGTGGGAGGCAGCCCAGGCCCGGCTCCGCGTGCACCTTTCTGTGGACAGGCACACCGTCCTGTGTGTGTGTGCAGATATATTTTTACACGCGGGCTCTCGACAGCTGTTTGGCCCTGTCAGCAGCAGACCCGCTCGGCCCGTGGGGGTGGGGGCCCCCCCTGTGCACAGGTCTTTGAGTCCAGCCCTCTGCCTCCAGGCCACGCCCACTCGCGTGCCACTAGAGCCCCCTGTGCGCGCCAGGCTGGCTGAGTCCCGGCCCTGGTGGTCTCTTCTCCAGTCTCACTTGCCACGCCTGCCCGTGGGCCTGCCGAGGGGGGTCAAAGAGCGGCTTCCTTTATATCAGACGCAAACCAGAGAGTGGGTCCTCCTACCCTTCTAGGTTTAGCCCAAGATGGACAGTGCACAGCGGCTTTCTCCAGGAGCCCAGTAGGGTGGGCTGTGGGAGATGCATATAGGAAGAGTGTATATGTACGTATATCCCATGTTGGAGATACCTAGGGGTGTCTGCCCAGCTTGAGGGCCCAGAGAGGTCTTTCCAGGCCTACCCTCCTGGGTGCCCGACTAGAAGGGGAGAGGACTGCTTGTGGGGAGGATGCTGTTTCCCAGGATGCTCAGAACCAGTGATGTGGGCGCTGGGTTTTGAGGGGTGCCTAGGAGTTCGTCCAACAGGGGAGCAGAGGGGTGGGCCACACAGGATCAATGGCCAAAGTGTCTGCTCACGAGGAGGCTGCTGGTGGGCCTCCGAAGGGCGGGTGCCGGGCCTCTGTGTTTGTACAGTCCCCCCATTCCTGATTTGTTGCCTTCTGAATGCTGTAATTATGGGTCTATAACCACCCTGGACTGGGTGCTTCTCACAGACAGGACTCGTCTGAACCTCTCTTTGTCCCCAGTGCCCAGTGCTGAGCCTGGCAAAACCAGAGATGCCTGGTCCATGTTGGCCGAATGAATGAACTGGATTCAGGCCGGTGGGGGCGCTGAGGTTTAGGAGGGGCCTGGGGTTTCTCTGGGGTGGGTGTGTGAGGGGTTTCATGTCACCCTGGAGGGCTCCGGCTTGTCTGCAGCAGCCGCCTGCACTGGCCCTGCCTTCTCCACGCTGGAATTCCTCTAACCCACACTGGGACGGAGAGGAGGAGGCCTGGGTCCTTCTCGGGAACGCCCGCCTTGGGGCAGGAGCACCATGGACAGGGCGACCTGGGTGCCCTCGCCAGGGGACTGGGGAGGCCAGGAGGTGTGGGCCGAAGCAGTCAGGGGGACTGCCTGGAAGAGAGGGCCTCTGCTGGGTTGGCAGGTTAGGGAGGCTGGGGTATACCATGGGGAGCCTTTTGGGGACAGGGGTCATTTGTACAAAGGTCAGGGGAGATGGGAATGGTCAGAGAGGGGGACAGTGAGCTCTGAGGGCTTCAGGGTCAGGGAGGGGTGGTGGCAGGGGGGCTTACAGCCTGGTGGGAGGGCAGGCCTGGCCCCGGGAGCCATGTGAGTGACTTGGGATCTGGAGCCAGGGTGGGAAGGCCGTGTGGGGGGCGGCGGCAGCTCTGAAGGCTAAGGGGGACAGGTCATGTGGGAAGGCGTGCCTGGGCCAAGGCCCCAGGCACCAAGGGCCTCTTGGGCTCCCCTGAGGCTCTGAGGAGTGTTCCCCAGGCCCAGCACAGCCTCACGCTTCCCTTTGCTTCTTCCAGAGGCTGTCGGCGGCCCGCTGGGCGTGGGGCGGACCCTGCTGAGAGGCACGAGAGTGAGGTCTGGGCCGTGTTGGCCCGCGGGAGCCCCAGCAGCATGAACGACGTGGCCATCGTGAAGGAGGGCTGGCTGCACAAGCGAGGTCAGTGCCCGCGGGCCGGCCCGTGAGGACCCCGAGTTGGGCCCATGGCTCCTCGGGCTGGGGGTGGGCTGGGCTGAGCGAGGTCAGTGCCCGCGGGCCGGCCCGTGAGGACCCAAGTTGGGCCCATGGCTCCTCGGGCTGGGGGTGGCTGTGGCTGCTGGACCAGCAGGGCCTCCCTGGACTCTGGGAGCAGCCCAGCGGTGCGTCCGGGGCCTGACGTCCCTGCGGCCTGGGGGACACAGGCCCCGCAGGGCCTCCTGGGTGGGAACGTGCACCCCAGGCCGGCATGCAGCCCGTGGAGCTGCCGCCTGGCCGAGGCTGTGGGCGGGGAGAACTACCCGTTTTCCTGGAAGGCAGCGAGGACTGGGGCCCATCCAAGGCCTGGCACGCTGGCGGCCCAGGGCACTGCCCGAGGGCTCCTGAGGGCAGGGCAGGGCTGGCAGGCCTGGCCCGGGGCCAGTCTCAGCTGGGCTGTGGGCAGGAGGGGGCTCCGCACTGCCCGGGGCCCGGCGTGCGGCAGGGTCACGCTGGTGCTGCCAGGCCCTGGCCCCTGCCCAGCCTGCCTCTTGCTCGCCCATGTGCCTAGGGAGGGGCTCTCAGGGAGCCGGTGGGATGGAAGCTTGGGCCCGGGCCCCTTGCCTTGTGGCCCTGCTGCCTCCTGTCCCGTAGAGGCTGGACAGGCCCCGGGAGCAGGACAGGCCGGAGGTCGAGGTGTCCGAGGCGTTCAGGCAGGGCGTGCTCTCCTGCTCCAGGCCGGGGGCTGGTTAGTCACCACCTGCTCCCCCAACTTCCCCTTCCTGGAGACCAGCTCCCTCCCAGAGCTCTGGCCGCCCTACACTAGCTAGCCACTAGCCCCCACTCCTCACGCATGCCCTCCGGGGACCGTGTCCCCTCTCCAACTCAGGATCCCACAGGCCACTGGGAGGGGGACCTGAGGCACAGGCGGGCAGCCGGGGAGCTGCAGTGGAAGTGCGTGTTGCGGAATGCACAGGAGCTGCCCCGCGGAGCAGGTTGGGAAGCACAGGAGAGACGGAGATGAGACCCTGGGCGAATCAGGAGTCACGGATGCGGTCAGCGTGAGCTTTCAGAGCTCGCTCCGGCAGCGGTCGGGGGCACAGTGCTCGGCCTCTGGACGGAGGTGGGGCTGCTGCAGGGGCCTGTGGTCCGTGGCCGGCCCCCCCAGGGCTTCCTGCTGCGGCCAGCCTTCTGGGTCCCCTCCCCCAGCGTTGACCCTTTCCTGGTCCCCACCCCCCCACCCCCGCCAGGTCCCGCCCTGTCTCCTCACCTCGTCGCCCTCCTCGGGGTCAGGCCTGAGCCCGGGTCCCTGTGGCCTTCTCTGCACCTGGTGGAAGCACAGACACACCCTGGGGTCCAGGGCCTCTGATCCTTGGCAAGCGTTCGTCGACTGACTGACCAGGGACTGACCTGGGAGGTGCCCAGGGTTTCAGGGCTGCCGGGGCCCCTGGCCCAGCTCCTGGGGTGTCCACTGGCCAGCCCGGTTCGGGTAGAAGCGCCCCTCTGATGCCTGGGTGCGTCTTAGAGGGCCACTCAGGGTGTGTGCCTTCTGGAGGGGCAGGGGGCGTCCAGGCAGCGCCCCGTCGCTGTGTCCGTCTCCACGGGCAAGCGTGTTGCGTCCTCAGGCCTTTGTGTGTCCGTCTGAACGGTTGGAGCAGTGGAGGGCGGGCCTGGAGGGGTGGCCCCCAGCACCTGGGCGGAGTGCAGCCAGCCTCAGGCCTGACAGAGGTCCTGCGTCCGCCCTGCCTCTGGCTCACGTGCTCACCGGGCTGTGTGCAGTGTGGCCCAGGACGGGCCGGGCCTCGCCCAGGGGGCGCCCCGGGTCCACGCCCACGGCCCCCCCCGTGCCCCTGGGGGACCCCGGTGTCACTACCGTCTTGTTCGCTACATCCGTGCGTCTTCCACAAATTTGTTCTCCCTTCAAGTGTGGGCTCTTCCTGTGTGCTGCGCTTTGGGGTGAAAGGGTAAAAGGGGCAGAGGTCACAGCCAGGGTCGGGGGATCCAGGGTGACCCTGATTCGGGGCTGGAGGGCTGTGGCGTGCCGTTTCTTGGGCTGCAGGGGGAACTTGTGTTTCCGTCCTGGGGGTCCGGCGGCTGTACGCGTCCAGCCCCTTGGAGTGGGCGGGAGGGGGCGGTGTGAGCTGCTCCTGTGTGCTCCCCACCTGCCCTGCCCCCACCTCTCAGGACCGGCCGGAGGAGGACGCCAAGGCCCCCCATGGGGTGGCTCTGGGTGGAGTGGGGACCCGGGCCGGGAGTGGGCAGGGGGCTCCACCTTCCCCTCCCCACCCCCACCGCCAGGGGTCTGATTCTGAGTGGGGGGGGCTCTGACTCTCCTCCAGCTCCTCACGGACCCCCAAGTGCCCCCACGGTGCCTCTTGTTATGGAGGTCAGGGGGCTGCTGTGGGCCGGTGGGCAAAGGGCAAAGACACTTCAGGAGCCGAGCAGGTGTGGGCCTGAGAGCTGAAGGGCGGGCACCCAGGATCTGTGTAGGACAGACCTCCGGGCCCGGCTCCTTCCCCCGCCCTTCAGGGGCTGCATCACTGACACGCGTGCTCTGGCCCAGAGCAGCCAAGCGGGCAGAGGAGAGCCCGCCTGGTGGCCAGCATCCGTCACCGCCCCACGGCACCCCGGCGCGGCCTCCGGGCCTCCGCGTCCCCAGGCGTCCCGGGAGCAGCCGGGGACAAGCTGCTAGAGGCTCGGAAGGACGAGGGTTGGACCAAGTGGGGCTGCAGGGACCGGGGGCAGAGCTCCTGCGAGACAGCTGCACGTCCCGAGTACGAGTGGATGTCCCAGAAGCGGGCGGACTCCCTGAGTAAAGCAGGATGCCGCGAGTGGCGGGCAGACAACCCAGCCGTGGGTGGACACCCGGAGGGGCGGGCAGTCGCCCCTCAGCTCCACCGCAGGTGCTGGGGACGGCGGGCTCGGTGCGGCTCACAAAGGCAGCTTCGCAGAGGTCTTGTCTTGGATGTGTGCCGTCTGATTTCTGAAGGTGGACAGTTCGAAAAACCAGCCCTCCTCCAGGAGGCAGGGCTGTCTGGACTTGGCCTGCAGTCCAGCAGGAGCCCCCACGCCGTGGGGCTGAGAGGCGGGCGGAGAGCCGGCCTGGGGGCACGGGGTTCCCTGCCCAGGAGCCTTCCTGGGTCTGGCCCCCACTCCCCCAGTGAGGCCCGCCTGGCGGGGCCCTGCGTTCCTCGGGCTCGGGGCGGGGGGCGGGGTCTGGTCCTGGGGGCGCCTCAGGCCTGCCTCTATCCCGACCCTAGCCGGTGGCTGGCCCGGACCTTTCCCTGGTCCAGGCTCTTGCCAGCTCACTGAGCTGCTCCCGGCCCTCCTGGTGGGGAGTGGGCTTCTGGGCCGTGCTGGCGCCTCCCCCGCCCCCACCACAGTCCCGGCCGGTTCCTGCTTCTGGCCGCCGCCCTGGGCTTCACCTACCCCCTCTGCTGGCTCTAGGCCCGGGAGATGGTGGTCCCGCGCGCTGACAGCCTGCCCCCCACCGCAGGCCTGAGCTCCTCACAGGGCGGGGCCGTGGGGGTGAAGCCCTGCTCCTCTCGAGGAGGCTGAGGTTCTGCTGGCCAGAACACGGGGCTCGTGGGACCCCCAGGGGCGGGGGCCGCTCCCTGTGCTGTGTGCCCCGGCCCGGAAAGCCAGCTGAGCTGGGTCCCCGGGCTCCAGTGTCCGGCCCGGCAAGGCGTGCCAGCTTCCCTCCGCGTCAAGTCACGGGGGCCGTGGCTTTGGTCCTGGCGGTCCCCTTGCGCCGCTCTGAGCGGACGGCCAACCCCAAGGGTGGGGGCCGGCGCTTGGGGGCAGGCCGTGCCTGGAGGGGCGCCTCCAGCCTGCGGGCGGTGGCGACCTGGGGCCGTGGCGTGTGGCTGAGGCTGAGGCCCGCAGGCCGGTGTGGGGCCGAGCTTCCTGTTTTGTGAGCAGGCTGAATTTTCCCTTCAAAACAAACAACAAAAGAGGAAGCTCCGGCGTCCTTGCGCTGGGGGTGAGGGGTCATCCCCGCCCCCGCCCCGGGTCCCCAGACTCAGACGCTGCCCCTGTCTGCTTCCTGGCCCCACGCTGGCAGGCGGGGAGGGCCCTGGCCCCTGGGAGCACAGCGAGCGCCCCTACAGGGTCGGGGAGCGCGTCCCGCCCGGCGCGGTCCTCGGGGGCAGCCTGGGCCGGGTCGCGTCAGGCCAGTTCCTAGAAGTGTGGTGGGGGTGTGGGCGTCCCCCCCGGCCAGGCTCGTGGCCCGCAGCTGCCCCGGGGGCCTCGCGTGACTGCTCCCACGGGGTGGGTGCCCTTGGTGTCTGCCCGTGCGCCCCCCGGGGGGGTCCCTGGCCCAGACCTGGCCCCCTTTGGCCGCTTGGGAGAGGGCCCCGACTCGGGCCCGCGTGTGCCCCACGCAGCACACCCTCCCTGCTTTCTCGCCTGTGTCACACGGCTCCCTAACCGTCAGAAATAAGACTCCTGTCTCAGGAATGTTGGAATCGATGGGGGGCTGGTTACATGTGCCGTTGCTCCTGCCAACCCTGGGGCTGGGGGCTGGGGGCACTGGGTGTGCGCCTAGGACCGATCCCCCTGAACCCTGGGCTTTGCCCTCTGGGCCTGGCTGGGCCTGCCTGCCCCGAGGCCTCAGCGGGATCCACAGGGTCGGGGGCCCCACACCAGGCTGACCTCAGAGGAGCCCTCTGGCCGCAAGGATGTGCTGCTCTGCCCCAGGCTGGGGTGCAGGGTGCGTGGCAAACCTGAGTGGGGGGCTCTGAGGAGCTTGGACGGGACAGGGCCAGGGTGGGTGTGGCTGGGAGTGTGAGGAGGCAGGGCCAGGCGCCTGCCGGTCACAGGGGGGCCCGCGGGAGAGGGGCCGCTGCGACGGGCTCCACACTGGGGAGCAGTCGGCGGCGGGCAGCTGGGTGGTGGGGGGCCCCAACAGTCCCGAGGTCGCTGACTCCTTTGCTGTGCGGGTGGTGTTCTCTCCTGGGGGGACGTCGGTGCTCAGAGCCTCTTGGCCGTGGGGAGGCCGGCCTCACTTAGATGCCCGCTCTGAGCATTTGGGCCTGCGGGTGGGGGCTGTGGGCACAGGGCAGGCCCCGCTGCCCCCCGGGAGCCGGCGCCGCCCATCTGCTCACTTGCCTCCCCGTGCGCATCTCCTCTGCCCTGCCCCGTGGAGCCTGGCGCCTTCCTGGGTTTGGTTGGGTCCATCCTGGGCTCTTGGCGCGGGGTGAGAGGTATGTCCCCGGGGGAACGTTGCGGAAACCCAGCACGTGCGTGCACGTGACTTTGGGCAGCCCTGCCCGAGGGCCAGGGCCTGTGACCCAGAGGCCAGCAGCTGAGGGAGGAAGCTGTGGACTGAGAGGCCTGTGGGCCGCCCCTCCACCTCCCATCCCGAAAGCGCAGGCCCCCAGACGCCCCTGCAGCAGCGAGGCTGGGCGCCCACGCAGGCCCAGGGTGGCGGATGAGGCCTGGCGGGTGGCCGTAGGGAGAACTCTTCGGGTCCATGGTGGCCCCTGGGCAATGGGGCTGCGGCCGTTTGGCGGGTGAGGTTTCTGAGTGAGCGGTGATGTGGGTGAGGGTCATCCAGCCACTGGAGGACAGGGAGATGAGAGGCGGGGCCGTGGGTTGGGCAGGAGGCCCCATGTCCCAGGCAGAGGCCCCGGGATGGAGCCAGGGGGGCAGCTCCAAGGTGAGGGCGGGGTGGGGGGGCTCCCTGGGGCCCAGTGCCAGCCGGATGCGTGCAGGCCGGGGTCGGGACAGAGCCAGGGGGGCAGCTCTGAGGCGAGGGCGCGGGGAGGGGGTTCCCTGGGGCCCAGTGCCGGCCGGATGCGCGCAGGCCGGGGTCAGGGCGGCTGTTTTCTCTAGCCGGTACAGTGGGTGATGTCTGGTGCCCAAGGCGGAGGCGGGGTTTTCAGAGAGGGTGGCCAGGCTGGTGGACGTCCAGGCTGGGTGGGCGTGCAGGCAGGGCAGTGGTGGGTCGTGGGTGGCAAGAGGCCTGGAGGCCCGGTGCTGCCCTGGGGCAGCGGGAAGCGGGAGGGCAGCCCCCGGGGCCTTCTGCTCTGCCTCGGTAGGGGGGGCCCAGCATGCCCCCCGACTGCACCCCTGTCTGCCACCCTGCCTCCCTGCATTCCTCTGCAATCTGTGTGCCTTGGGCCCTGCCCACTCGATGTCAGAACCAGAGACCTCACGGCTTCCCAGTCTGTCCAGAAGCGGGCCCGGCCTGGCAGCAGGGCCTTGACTCTGGCCCCCAGCCGCCTCTCTGGGACCTCGAGAGCCCCTGCCTCGGGCCTCGGATTCCCCAGGGAGCGGCTAGTCATGACACTCCCCCTTCTGTGCCCGCGGGCCGCCGGGGACGGCTCAGGGCCCGTGTGGGGGCGCACCCCTCCCCCCCATCACCTCCGCTGGGCCAGGACTGGACGCCCATCCTCTCTGCTCCTCCGAACTGCCCGTTGTGCCCCCAGGAGGACCTTGTGAATGCTGCGTCCCCAGGAGCAAGGAGCCGGCGGTGTGGTTTGCGCGCAGACCCGGGCTCCGCTGGGGTGGGCTGTGCCCCCTCCCTGGCACCCGCTCTCAGCGTGTGCTGACCGTCCGTGGCTGGGTGTCCTGCTGGTGGGATGGGGCCTGCGGACGTGGGGACGCGGCCGGCTGTGGGCCTGGCTGGCTGGGGCGCGCGGTGGCTGTCAGTGGCCGATGGCTGTGGGGTGGGGGCGCCGCACAGGAAGCGCCGTCAGCTGGCGCCCGCTCCCCGGGCCTGCTGGGGCTTGCTCTGCTCTGGAGAAGCAGCGTAGTGCTGCCTGGCCCCCTGCCAGCCGCTGCCTGCCACCCACCACTGCCGTGGCAGTGCGTTCATCCAGCGGTTTCCCCGAGAGCTGGGGACTCTGGACCGGCTCAGGGGCCCGTGCAGGGGGCTCGGGGTGGGGCTCGGAGGGGCCAGACCCCCGGCGGGGGAGGGTGTGCCCGTGGCAGGCCCGGGTTCTGGGAGCCTGCGTGCTGCTTCCCCGGGGCCCACAGCTCGGGTCTCGGCCTCTGGGTCTCCTGCCCGGGTGCCCTGACCCACAATGCGCTGGGACCTGTGCTGGGACTCACACTGGGAGATGTGCTGGGGGATGTGGGGGGCTGGCCGTCAGCCTGCGTTTGTCCTGTCTCCTAGCTGGTCCCCGGCCCGGCTGTGGGAGGCCAGAGATGCTGGAGAGGAACCCGCCCCCCCGACCCTTCCCTGGGAGTCCTGTAGCCGCTTCCTGGGGATGAGCTGGCGCGGTGGGAGGGCCCTGCTGGCAGACCGTACTTGGGGATGCTGAGGGGAACCTGGGGGGCAGGAGAGGAGGGGTCCCCGCCTTGGGCTTCCCTGTCTGTCCCCAGCACAGGCTGGGGGTGTCTGTCCTGCCGTTCCCCCGTCGTCGGCCCCCGATGTTACGGCCAAGTGGACAGCATGGTGTGGCCAGGCCCTGGGCCGGCGGCCCTCCCCACGCCCTGCCTGTGCCAAGCTCATTCACATGCAGGCCACAGCCCAGGTCGCAGCTGGCGGCCCCCGAGTGACCGCCTGGCTGGACGTCTGCAGGCGGGAGTGTCCCAGAGACTGAAGAACGGGGTCTGTGTGTCTCCGAGCCTCAGCCCTGGCCTCCTCCTGCCGTCCCCCCACTGCAGCAGGGTTCCTGCTCCTCCTCCGGGGGTCTGTGTGCCGGCTGCCGGGGGCCCGAGGCGGGTACGGCAAGAGGCCACCTCCTCCGGCCGTCGTGTCCACTGTGGGCTGCCTGGCCCCCCTTTAGTGCCCTGGGTGCGGGCTGGCGGGGAGCCCAGCAGGCCTGCGGCCGGCCCGGGACCCCTCCTCACGGGTCTGTCCATATTGAGTGCCTGCCCCTCGGCTTCTTTCGGCCCGTGCTCCCTGCCACCCCCACCTGCCCGGGTCGGGTCCCAGACCCCGCGTGGCTCTGGCAGTGGGCTCGTTGGGGGAGAGTGGGTGGGGTCTGAGGCCTGGGCTGGGGCATGGGGGGGTATTGCTGGCGGCCTGCGTGGGGCACGGCGCTGGGGGCCCACGCTGGGCGCTGTGGGGGTGGCAGCATTTGGTGAATGAAGATGGATCTGGGGGCTGCTTGGATGCGGCGTGCATCGCTCTCCCAGCGCACTTAGCGTCCCGGGGAGCGGCAGCTGGCGGGACGGGAGGCTCTCCATCAGGGGCCGACAGCTCCAGACTGGCGCGCAGGCGGGTGGGGTGAGTGGCGGGCGGGCGGGTGGGTGGGGTGAGTGCCGGGCGGGCGGCCCCCAGCCAGCTCTGCCCCCCACCCCCGCCCTCCTCCCCCAGCGCTGGTACAGGCTGGCGAGGGGCCCCCAGTCCCGGGACAGGAAGCACCGTGCTGGCCACCTCCCCTGGGGTTTGGGTCTCAGGACTGGGTGGGGACCCTGCTAAATGCTGCCGGAGTGGGGGCAGGTCACTGGCTGCCTCCTGGGCCCTCCTGGGTGGGTCAGTAGTGTCTGGGCCTGGTGGAGACCCCTGCCTGCGATCCTTGGCGGATAGCAGGGAGTTCCTGGACGCCCCTCGCATCCCCCAGAGGCCCTGGATGGGAGTGGGCTGGGGCGGAGGAGCGGGTGAGGGGAGGGGGTCTGGTCCCCGCTTGGCCTGCAGGTGGCCGTGTCCAGGAAAGCCTGGCCCCCTCCCCTCCACTGCCCGGTGGCCCTCTGCGGAAGCGGGTGCCTAATTAGTAAGTTCTCTTCTGTCGTTCAAACTCCTTGCTCGGCAAAATGGAAATGAAACGTTTTTCCTGGGTGTCAGTATGAAAAATGGCAGTCGCTGGGACGTCACGGAGGACATCTGCTCTGGTCTCTGGCGCGTGTACGGCTGATGCTGCAGAACTTGGGGGGAAACTTTCCCGGGGACCTGGGTGACCTATGGGTGGGACGCAGGGCCTTCCAGGCCTGGCTTCACAATAGCGTGCTGGGCTCCCCTGGACGGCAGGAGGGTCATCATGTGGGCAGGGGCTTCTGCTCCGAGTGCCCACCCTGGGGACCTGCTGAGGGTGGGCTTGCGTCTGCCAGGCGAGCCTGGGCGTCTCACTCTCGAGTGTGGTGCTGGCTGCTCGGCGCTGGACGCCAGGTTCCTGGAGGGCCCTTAGGACTGGGCCAACCTCCATCAGGTCCAGGCGCCCACCTGACCCCCTTTCCAACACAGGCTGGGGTGGGCTGTCCATCAGAGATGGGTGCTATCCCACAGCAAGCCCCGCCTGCCCGCCCGGCCTCCACCCCAGGGGAATCGGGGTCTGTGCCTGACCTGGCCTGTCCCTCGACCTGGGGATGAGGGTGTGTGGGCCCGGCGCGCCGCCCAGCGGCCCAGCCTCACGCCCACCTGCCCTCCACCCTGGGATCGGGGTCCGTGCCTGGCCTGGCCTGACCCTCGACCTGGGGATGAGGGTGTGTGGGCCCGGCGCACCGCCCAGCGGCCCAGCCTCACGCCCGCCTGCCCTCCACTCTGGGGGATCGGGGTCCGTGCCTAGCCTGGCCTGATCCTCGACCTGGGGATGAGGGTGTGTGGGCCCGGTGTGCGGCGCAGCGGCCCAGCCTCACGCCCGCTGCGTCCGCAGGCGAGTACATCAAGACGTGGCGGCCGCGTTACTTTCTCCTGAAGAACGACGGCACATTCATCGGCTACAAGGAGCGGCCGCAGGACCTGGAGCAGCGTGAGTCGCCCCTCAACAACTTCTCCGTGGCCCGTAAGTGCGTGGCAGCCAGGGGCGGGGGTCCCTGCACATCTGCAGTCCCTCGTGGGCCCCCCGGCCTCTGCGTCGGGCCGGCAGCCCTCGGGGACTGTTAGTCGCTGGTTTTGGCTGCGCGGGTCTCTGAGCCGAGGCCCGGGGCTATTGGGGGTGGAATGCTCCCCCCGGAGGCGCTGACGGGCCCCCAGGGCTTCTCCCCAAGGCCTGGGCCCGAGGCAGGCCGGAGCGCCCGGCTTTGGGGACCTCTGTCTTCCCAGCACAGGTTCTCAGAGGCCCCGGCCCTGTGGGGGCGCGTGTGCCCACCTCGGCAGGGTGCAGGCTGGGTGGGTGCCGCAGTGCAACCCGGGGTGTCTCAGGAGGCTCAACGGATGGGCGTGTTTTTTCTAAAGCAAGTGCTGCCATGGCCTCATGCACCTGTAGGGGGACGGCAGGTGCGACTCTACCCGAGGCGGGGGGGGGGGGACCCAGGCGTGAGGACGGGCGGCCTGGCAGGGCCTCCAGCCCGGGTGCCGTGCCCAGGGCTGGCCCAGGACGCGGGCCTGGGGGTGGGTGAGTGATGGCTTGTTGACTGGCAGGCCCCGGGGCCCGCCCACCTGCTGCTGGGTCACAGAACACAGGCCCAGTCCCACCCCGGCTCCTCGTAAGCCCCCCACCCTCCCTGCCGCGAGCCCTGGGAGCCCGGGGCCTGCCAGCTCCGCAACCCTGCATCGAATGGGGGTTGTGGTGCAGGGTCGGGGGGTAGCACATGGCTCATCCCCCAGCCTCTGTGCCCGCAGATCCCGGGTGGGGCCTGCCTGCTCCCTGGGCTCTCCGTGCTGCGAGGAGGCCCAGCCGGCACACCCTACCCCAGGGCTTCCAACGTGGGGCGCAGAGGACCTGGCCCTGACGAGGCCCTGGCTGGGGGCCCCCTGGGGTGCTTTACCAGGGCCTGGCTCCCGTGAGCCCTGAGCCCTCCTCCCAGGCTCCTCAGGTGTCAGCAAAGCAGCAGGTAGAACAGAGGCGGGCGGGCCACGGAGGCAGATCCCCCTCCCGGCAGCCCCGTGGCCGCATGTCTGGGCTCCCCACGGGTCCCCCTGGGCCGGGCTGGGGGCTTTGGGCCTGGGAAGGATGCTCAGCTGGGCAGCTGCCACCTCGTGGGGGAGGACGTCCCTCAGGAGTGTTGCCCAAACCCAGCACGGGAGTGTGGGGGCCGTCGGGATACACGGGAGGCGGGCACCACCCAGGGGGCCTCCGGCAGCAGGTGAGGCGGGGCGTGAGGCAGGCCACAGGCGTGCAGGAGGAGCTCCGGAGCAGAGCCGAGAGGGGGGCCGGGCGGCTCCGCAGGGGCCTCTGGAGCAGGGGCTGTTCACTGGGGAGGGATTCCCGGGGTGGGGGCAAGAAGTCAGGCCCTGGCTGGGGGTTGACCGCCTGGGTCCTGGGGACTCCTGGTGGTCTCGATGGGCGGAGTGAGTTGGAGGAGGGGTGTGCAGACCCAGAAGGCTGCCACACAGATTTTCTTCTCTCCCCTGCCCCGGGTAGACGCGGGCCTCCAGCACCGCGCCCCCCAACCCCGCCCGGGAGCCCCCTGCCCTGGTCCCTAGCCTGGCAGACCGTTCCTTGTTTTGCGCTCGGCTGAGCCTGGCGGGGCCCCTCGCGGTTGCCAGGGCCTAGATGCTGGAATGTCGGAGGCCCCTGCGCTGGCCCCAGGCCCCTCCTGCCTCACACAGGCCGAGCTGGAACCCAGCCCTGCTCCAGGCCCCGACACACCCCCAGCTCCTTTGCTGCAGGTGTGCATGTTTGGGGCATGCGTGCTCCAGACGTGCGTGCGTTCCCAGGCCTGCCAGCCTGTCTCTGCTCCTGCGTGCACCCGGGGTCACGGGCAGCAGTGTGGGGAGGGTCAGCCCAGGTGGCCTCTGGAGCGGACAGGCGGCCTCTCCAGAGGGTGAGTCATTATCAGCCTCTGTCCCAGGTCTGGCCCTGCACTCAGACAGGGAGCCCGCTGGTCCTCGTGTGGCTGGGGGGTGGGACATTCCTGCTCGGGAAGCTGGGGAGCTGCTCTCCCAGAGGCCTCCTCCCCGCCAGCCCCTCCTCAGGCTCCCCAGACCCCCCACCCTCCTACTGGTTGAGGACCGTGTCCTGGGCAGCTGGAGACCTCAGAGACCAAAGAATAGACCATGGAGATGGATTCGCCCAGTCGCAGACACCCCCTCAGGGGCACTGCCTAGCTTTCAGCAGGGTCCCAGCTGGAAGGGGCGCTCTGGCCCCCTTTTACAGGGCGGGAGACTGAGGCTTGGAGAGGTCTGGCCTGCGGTGGGTGGGCTGGGACGCTGTGCAGAAGGTGCTGCCTGCCCCTAGAATGCCAGCTGATGAAGACGGAGCGGCCGCGGCCCAACACCTTCATCATCCGCTGCCTGCAGTGGACCACGGTCATCGAGCGCACGTTCCACGTGGAGACGCCCGAGGAGCGGTAGGGAGCGCAGGCGCGCGGCCGGGGAGGTCCTGGGCCCTGGGCAGAGCCGCGGGTCTCACCTGAGCGTCCTGCAGGGAGGAGTGGACCACCGCCATCCAGACGGTGGCCGACGGGCTCAAGAGGCAGGAGGAGGAGACGATGGACTTCCGGTCGGGCTCACCTGGCGAGAACTCGGGGGCCGAGGAGATGGAGGTGTCGCTGGCCAAGCCCAAGCACCGCGTGGTAAGTCCCAGCCCTGCCCGGGACCCTGCAGTCACGGCCCCCCCACATCCCACCTCCCAGCCCCTGCATGGAAGCAGGGGAGAAATGCTGGGTGCAGGAAGGCCTGGGTACTGTTATCTCGTCCCCCAAACCCCAGCGTTCCCAGTCAGGGCACACAGCCCTGCAATCTCCCTTGAGCCCTGGACCCACAAGGACCATCTCTCCTGCCTGCTGCCCTGGCCTCACTGTGCTTGGCCCCGAGGCTGCCCGCAGAGACCCCAGCCCCCCTCCGCTGCTGGGCTGCCAGCAGTCACCGTGCTGCCCCCTGATCCTGGCGCCTGCATGCTGCCCTCAGACCATGAATGAGTTTGAGTACCTGAAGCTGCTGGGCAAAGGCACCTTCGGGAAGGTGATCCTGGTGAAGGAGAAGGCCACAGGCCGCTACTACGCCATGAAGATCCTAAAGAAGGAGGTCATCGTGGCCAAGGTAGGGGCTGGGGCTGGGGCTGGGGGCGGGGGGCCGGGTGGGGCCAGGCAGGCGGCTCAGCAGGGCCTGTCTTCCAGGACGAGGTGGCCCACACGCTCACAGAGAACCGCGTTCTCCAGAACTCCCGGCACCCGTTCCTGACGGTGAGTGCCCCCCATGCCCCTGGGGTGGAGGCGTGGATGCGCAGCGCCGGGACCCCAGCCTGTCCTCCCTGCCAACTCGGCAGGCTCAGACCTTGGCCGATGGTGGGCGGGCTTGCAGGAGGGGCGGACGGCGGTGCCAGGTGCGGGGCGTGGGGGTACACAGAGTGAGCAGGGGCTCCCGGCCTCCCTCTGTCCTGCTGAGACCCCGGGAGGCTGCACTCCCCACGCCCACCCCTCTGCTTCCCCTGGGAGGCTCACGGCACTCCCTGTCCTGGGGGAACTCGGCCCAGGAGGGATGTATGGAAAACCCCTGAGCCCTGAGCCCTCTGCGCCCTCGGGAGCAGCAAGGTGTTGGCTGGATTCAGCCGCCAGGCCTGGCTGGCCGCGCTCCAGAAGGTCAGCAGTCAGGCACCGGGCCAGCCTCCGGAGTCTTGTCCCCAGGACCACTGTGCTCAGCATGGTGTCTACTCTCCAGGGGACACCTGGTCTAACGCTGGGAGAGAGCCGAGGAGCAGTCAGGCTTCTGGTGCTTTTGTCCCTAAGATTCTCATGAGAAGCGTGAGGCGTTAAGAGCAGACACTGTGTTTGTCCGCCCAGACTTAGCATGAGCGTGGCTTTGCCTCTTCCGCTTCATTTTGCGCCTTCCCCTTTGTCTGGCCAGAGGATTGTGAGAAGGCCAGGCTTTGTCACGCCCTCCACTGGGTACCGGCCACCTCAAGTCCTGCAGAGATCCAGACTTGCTCTCCCTGGGGATGCTTGCCTCCCTCTGGCTCTCCCTGGGGATGGGGGATGGAGCAGGGCGTGGGGGAGGGTCTCTTGTCTGTATCTTCAGGAGCCAGCGGGCCATCCCATCAGAAGCCTTTCTTTTGAAGTGAGGCTGCCTGTGGCTTGAAGCGTGAGAGCAGTGATCACGTCTCCACGTGGTCACTGGACCTGCAGCTGCTGGTCCTCGGGCGTGGCCTTTGGGACAGCGGGGGTCCCCCACTCCACAGGGCAGACCCCTGCCCAGCCCAGGGCCAGGTTCCAGCTCTGCTTTCCTCGCAGGCCCTGAAGTACTCCTTCCAGACACACGACCGCCTGTGCTTCGTCATGGAGTACGCCAACGGGGGCGAGGTAGGGCCCTACCCCAGATTGGCCCTCTCTGAGACCCGGGTGTTCGGGGGGCCACCCTCCCCACTCCGCGCCGGGTTAGGGTCTCTGCCCCGCGGCCCTGGCCCGGGTGGCTGGCCCAGCTCAGGCTTCTCGTCCCGCAGCTTTTCTTCCACCTGTCCCGGGAGCGGGTGTTTCCCGAGGACCGGGCCCGCTTCTACGGCGCCGAGATCGTGTCGGCCCTGGATTACCTGCACTCGGAGAAGAACGTGGTGTACAGGGACCTCAAGGTGGGCGGGGCCGGGAAAGAAGCTGGGGGCGGGGCTGGGGTGGGGGGAGGCGAGCGGGGGTGGGGCCGGGACTTGAGGAGGAGGGGCGGGGCGGGGCGGGAGCCGGAGGGGAGTCAGGGCAGGGCTGGGGACGCGGGAGGGGGAGGGGAGGGGCGAGGGGAGGCGGGCCTGGGGCGCCGGGGGCCAGGTGGCTGGGAGGTGGGCTGAGCTGGAGGCCAACTCCTGCAGCTGGAGAACCTCATGCTGGACAAGGACGGGCACATCAAGATCACCGACTTCGGACTGTGCAAGGAGGGCATCAAGGACGGCGCCACCATGAAGACCTTCTGCGGGACCCCCGAGTACCTGGCCCCCGAGGTGCGCACCGCCCCCCCCCCCCCCGGTCCTCATGTCCCCTGTGCTCTCTGAGCCCGTGCCCTGCACCCCCAGGTGCTGGAGGACAACGACTACGGCCGGGCAGTGGACTGGTGGGGGCTGGGCGTGGTCATGTACGAGATGATGTGCGGCCGCCTGCCCTTCTACAACCAGGACCACGAGAAGCTCTTTGAGCTCATTCTCATGGAGGAGATCCGCTTCCCCCGCACACTCAGCCCGGAGGCCAAGTCCCTGCTCTCGGGGCTGCTCAAGAAGGACCCCAAGCAGCGGTGAGCCCTGCCCCGAGCCGCCCTCCAGCTGCCTGTCCCCCGACACCCCCAGGCACTGCTCAGCAGGCTTTGCTGGTGGCTGTGTGTGATGTACTTGGCCTGGGCTGGCCCAGGCAGGGCGGCCCCTCATACCTGGCCAGGAAGAGCCTGCCCGGCTCATGGTTCTGCCCACCTAGAGCCCGCACGTGCGGGACTTTGCCGTGGAAGGGGCTGCTCTTGTTCTCTGCTGCCTGGCAGCCGGCCTCAGCCTGATCCCGGGCCCCGGGCCCGGCAGGCACGACCGGTCACCGTGGCTACCGTTCCCCCCCCAGGCTTGGTGGGGGCTCTGAGGACGCCAAGGAGATCATGCAGCACCGATTCTTCGCCAGCATCGTGTGGCAGGACGTGTACGAGAAGAAGGTGCGTGGCGCCGTGCCCCAGCCAGCACACCCGCTCACCTGCACCTGCTCACACCTGACTCACATCTCACACCCTTCACACGTGCTCACACCCCAACACACAGGAGGAGGCTTTCGAGGGTTGAGGCAGCATGCTTCCTGCACACGTGGTTCTCTGCTTTTTGCCCTCTGTGGGACCCACGAGCTCCAGGCCCTGGCCCGTGCTGGCAACGTGGCTCACAGACCCAGGGAGCTGGTCCCTAGGCTCGCTAGCTGTCTCTCCTCAAGCCTGCTTCCGCCCTGTTGCCAGCACACCCCTTCTCTGCAGGCTGCACACAGCCAGCTGGACCTCTGTCCCTGAGACGGGGCTCCCTGACTCTGCCCCTCTCCAGCCAGCATCCTGCCCCAGGGCCTGCTTGCCTCCTGGCCCTGCCTTCTGAGGGCTCTGGTGCCAACCCTGACCCAAGCAAGACCCAGCCTGCTAGTTGCTGCTAGTTCCCAGGCAGTCCTGACCCCAGTGCAGGGTGGAGCACACGGGGGTCTTTGCTTCCTCCCGTGAGCCTGGCCCTTTAAAGTTGCCCTCGAATCCTCTGTCATGGCGGGTCCTCTGCAGCCTGACGCTGCCTGGCCGCTGATGCCCAGGGCCGAGAGTGAGGTGGGTAGCCCTGCAGGTGGGTCCCTGAAGGGCGAGGGCCCCCAGGGCACCCAGGCAGGGGAAGGCCTGGCCACAGGCTTGTCTCCTGGGTGGGGAGCTGTGTCTGGGTCCAGGTGTGCCAGGGAGCAGGAGCAAGGCTGTAACCCACCCCTACCTCCTGCAGCTCAGCCCGCCCTTCAAGCCTCAGGTCACATCTGAGACAGACACCAGGTATTTTGATGAGGAGTTCACGGCCCAGATGATCACCATTACGCCACCTGACCAAGGTGAGGGTGCCCTTCCCACCGACCCCTCCTCTTGAGACAATAGAATTCTGTTCAGCATTTTACTGGGTGGCCCCCTCTCCTGTTAGGGGAGAAGGCAGTGGCACCCCACTCCAGTACTCTTGCCTGGAAAATCCCATGGACAGAGGAGCCTGGTAGGCTGCAGTCCATCGGGTCGCTAAGTCACACACGACTGAGCGACTTAACTTTTCACTTTCCCTCTGCAGGGTGGGCACCAGGGCCGCAGTCTCCTGGTCCCGGGATCGTGGGGGCGGGGGTCACTGAGGCTTGTTGTGGAGTCTTGGGGGTGAGCCCTCGGGGCCTGCCTGGGTTTCCCCGGTGCCCGGGAGCTGAGCTGCCCCTCCTGTCCACAGACGACAGCATGGAGGGGGTGGACAGCGAACGGAGGCCCCACTTCCCCCAGTTCTCCTACTCGGCCAGCGGCACGGCCTGAGGGGCCCGCTGGGCCGAACTCAGTACACCGCCACGGGCAGCCACGTGCTCTGGACGACGCTTCCGAGGACTGGGAGGAAGCCTCGCACGGAGGATCTGTATTTAATGTTTTTTATTTCTGGATGCGTTTGAGTGGAACCACGCCATCCTCCAACACGGATGGGGAGGCACCCCATGCCGTGGGCAGGGCCGCCCGCACTGGGGGCAGAGTGCCCCTGGCTGGCCCGCTCGGGAGGAAGACGTCCTGCGGTTTCTCTTAATTTATTCATCCAGTTCTCCAGACGCTGCCTCGGCCTTTGGAATGATTAGATTCCTGTAGGAAAACGAGGACTTCTGCAGCCGCGTGCACGCGGGTCCCCATGGGCCCTGCCCGTGGCCCCTCCATCCATCCGTCCGGTCAGCTGTCCCTGGCTGCCCCTGTTTCCCCCAACCCCGCAGCCCTGGAAGCCGTCTGGCTGTGGGGTGCTGGCCCAGCCCCCTCTCGCTGGGGGAGGGGCTGAGCGGAGGCTGCAGGAGGGTGGCCCCCACGATCAGGCCGGGCTGGGGCTCTGGCAAGATAGAGGGGCCGGGTGCCACCTATCGCTGTCTGTGCGTACTGGGGTTTCTGATCTCAGGAGAAAGCCCTCCCTGCGCCCCTTTCCCACTGGGACCGTCTCTCCGATGGCTCCCCCCGGTAGCACTTGTCCTTCTAGAAGCTTCACTCCCGCTGTCGCCCCGGCCCTGCCCGGCGCCCTCTGCAGGGGCCGTCGCTGCGCCCTGTGCGCCTCCTGGCCAGACGCTGCGCTGCACCAAGGCGTTTTTTTATACTCAACTTTAGTATTTTTACTATTATGAGACTTTCCCTCCAAATTCTTCAATAAAAATTGCTTTTCAACTCTGTGGCTCGTTTTGCTGGGTGGCGGATGGAAGAGCATGTGGCTGACCCCCTGGCAGGGTGCACTTGGCCTTCCTGCGCCCAAGGTGGCCTGCCTGGAGGCCTTGGGACAACCTGAGAGGGAAGGTGTCCCTCACCTGCCTCTGGCAGGATTTGCCAGGGACTCGGAGGAAATGCCTTGGCTGCCCCTGTGCCCATGGCTTCACCCCAGCCCCACACCTCAAGCAGGCCATCCAGGCTGCACAGCTGTCTGCCCAGCAGCACCGTCCATGCAGCAGGCCTGACCACCAGGACGGACCGGGACCCTGCAGGGTCCACTGCTGGCTAGGACAGACAGTCCAGCCACCACCAGGCCCTGGGACCTGAGAGGACCAGAGGGCAGCCTGCCTGGGGTCACACAGCGAGCCTGGAACAGCTGGGCGGGGCGGGGGGGCCAGGGTGTCTAAGACGAGCCTCGGGCGCCACCTGGTGGGTGCAGAGAGAAGTTGCTGCGCAGCACCGGGGCACAAGCAGGGAGGGCTGGGGCCTCGCTCTCCCCTCCAGTGCTCTGCCCTGAAGGTGGGGGCTGGACAGTCACAGGGCCTGGCGCCTGCGCGGGGGGATGGGGCCATCTCTTCTCCAGGCTCCGGGGCAGGTGGCCCTGACAAGGCATTCCTTGGAGTGGGGCGGCTGCCCGCTTGTGCTGGACGGGGTGCCTGAGCAGTGTGGGGTGCTGGAGGTCAGTCCAGGCCTGGGGGTGCCTCTGGAGCCGCCCAGTTCTCTGGGTGGTCCCTTGGGCCCGTTCTGATGGACTCTCGGCTCTCTCTAGTATGCAGCAGCTCTCTTGGAAACCAAACTACGCCAAATGTTACCTGCTAAGCATGCTCTGGACCAAGTTCAGAAACAAACATGCCTCAGACTGGAAGCCTGTGCGCTGGTGGAACGCACCATGGCACAGCCCGTGGAACACAGTACGAGGCTCCTCAGAACAGAGCTGGAACCACCATGGGACGCGGCAGTCCCGCTCCTGCAAATATGTATGTGCCCCAGAGAGGGGAAAGCAGGGTCTTGGGGAGGTGTGCATTTTAACACCATAAAAAAGGGAGCAGTACCCGATGATCCCCAGACTTCAAGCAAATGATAGCCCAACGTGGCCTATGTTGTGTGGAAACCCGGGGGGTGCCTTTGAAGCTGAAGCTGGGGCGTGGTGGGGGCAGCTGGCCAGAGAGAGGGGCTTGAGCCGTTCCTTCCCACAGGACCCCCTTGGGAGATGGGGTGATGGCCCCAGGGACATTCCTTGGCCTGGGACAGGCTTCAAGGTCACGGGCACGGACACAAGCGTGACCTTAATCTCTGTCCCATCCGGGAGGGTTGGGCCAAGAGGGGATGAGCCAGGGGCGAAGACCCCAGAACATCCAGACCTTCCTGGAGGCGGGGCTGTGGAGGCACCTCCCTGGCAGGGTGGCCTGGTGAATCGTGGCCCCGGGGCAGTGAGGCCCAGCGGGGCAGCCTGGCCTGCAAGGGAGGCTGTAATGCCCGCCCACGTCCCACCCTGTCCTTCACTAGGCTGGCCCCCCGAGGGACAGGGAGACGGGAACAGAAGGCCTTTAGCATCTGGAGTGCCCACGGGTCAGGCCAGCTCCCAGCGAGGGGCCAGCCAGGCTGGGGTGTTGGGGTGGCATAGGGTCAGGGCCTTCCCCGAAGTAGATGCCAGCCCAGGAATGTCTGCTCAAAGATGGCTCATCATTCAACAGACACTCAGCCCACCCTTTCACTCTGAGTTTGCCTCTCTATACTTGAACAGGACTTCTTGTCAACGAGGGGGCTGTCTGCTCTCGCTGTTGTCTGGGCTGTCTGAGGGTCTTCACCCCTCGGGGGTGCCTGGCCCACCTCCAGCAGCAGGTCTAGTCGTGGCTGAGCCTGAACACCCTGTGCTGCTCTCCTGCACGCCTTGCTGCTTCTTTATGCCGTCTTTCCTTTCTCTGCCTCACTGTGGATTAATGACTGTTCTTTAACACCCCATTTTCTTTTATGGCTTATTCCTATTTCATCAGCTTTCCCGCTGCTGTTACTTTTCAGTTCCAGGACACGGGATCCCATGAGGAATTCAGAACAAGTGCTCTCTGCAGGGAGGACGTAGCTGTGGCCTGGCTGCGCTCGGACCTGTCTGTAACTGACTCACCAGCCTGCCTCTGAGACCCAGCAATGCACACAGTCCTCCGATCACACACCTCCACGTCCCGGCTCCGTGCTGCGCTCACAGCTTGTTCCCATCACGTTCAAAATCCCCAACACACATTACTTTTGCTTTCAACAACTGTCTTTTTAACATTTTAAATACCCTCAATTGGTAAAACACGTCAAGTTTACCGCTTCGGCCGGTCCGGTGGCATTCAGTGCATCCACGTGGTCGCACCACCACCACCTCCAGAAACCTTCACCTTCACAGACTGAACCTGTTCTCCTTCCACGCACGGCCCACCTCCGCCCCGCCCCTGGCCCCACCCCTCCGCTGCCCGCCCTGTTGCAGCTGGCCTACTTCCCTCAGCACGACATCCTCTGGGTCCGTCTGTCCTGCAGTCTGTCAGGGTTTCCTTCCTTCAAGGCCAGGCCCGATTCCACTGTAGGGATGGGCCGTGTTGGCTTAGCTTGTCCCCCAGATGGACACGGCTCTCTGGCCTCTTGTGAACGGCATTGCTGTGAGCACAGGCGCACAGGCTTGCTTTCCTGCAGGGTGTTTGCCAGAGGTGGGCGCGCCGGGTCACTGCGGCGCTGCCCCGATGCTGCCCTGCCTGCTGTCCACAGCCGCACACGGGCTCCCGGGGCTGCATGTCCCCGCGGGCGCCCTGACGGGGGCAAGGCCGCTCCTCCTGACAGCGACCTGTGTCCCCAGTGATGAGCAACGCTGAGCCTCTCTTCCCGTGCTCGCCAGGGTCATGGTCTGCAGGTGGACGCGGGGCTGGAGGTGACCCCCGAGGAGAACGGCCGACCGCTGACCAGGGGCTTGAGCTGCAATCCCAGGGCTGAGCCAGGCAGCCTCTGAGTGTTCGCAGCTCAGAAGACCCGGGACTCACTTGTGACCCCCTTTCTTAGACCTAAGGCCTCCTTGCAGCCCTCTGTCTCCCTGCTCCGGGGTCCCAAGCTCTGCCCATGGGAGGAAACTGTCCAGCACCCTACAGATTGCTGTCACTGACCCTCCAGCTGCTGGCGCCCCACTCCCCGCCCCAGAGGGCCTAAGGTGCTGCCTCGTGGAGCCGGCAGGTCACAGGCCCCAGGAGCGCCGCCAAGTGAGCCCTCTCGTCCAAACATAGAGGATTTATTGTCTTCAGTCGTCAGGAGCACAAAATACAAAAGAGAAAAGGCACCCTCCCTCAGTTCCTCAGTCACTGTGGCGGGGCGGTGGAGGCGGGGCGGTGGTCGACTCGTGGGCTCAGGCCTCGAACGCGGCACAGCTGGAGCACAGCACTTTCTCGTGAAGGTCGCCCCCGTAGCTGAGAGACAGGCGGGGAGAGGGGCTGCGTTAGGGCTGAGTCCCCGTGAGCTGCGTACCCGCCCAGCCCAGACAGAGGCAGTCACGAGGGGGTCCTGCACCCGGGTGGCCGAGCCCCCACAGCCAGGCCCTCGGAGATGGACACTCTCGAGGGAGGCGGCTCGGGGGCCCAGGGTGAGGCCAGAGTGCGGAGCCTGCTGACAAGGGGCGCCCCAAGGAGACCCCCTCAGCCCCCAGACACCAGGCCTCAGTGGAAGTCCACCTGTGGGGGGTGATGGTGAACGTCTGGGGCATTCACTGGAGTGGCCCTGCCAGCCAGAGCGCAGCTCAGGCCTCAAGGTGGCCTGCCGCCCCGGGCAGCCCCCAGCTGTGTGGCAGGACTGACTGACCCCTGAGGGCTCCAGCCGGGCAGGGAAGAGGCAACGTAGCCAAGGGCAGGAGACCGCCCTGGGGAAGGAGCTGACGGGCCAGGAGGCAGCAGCTGCCCCAGGCGGGCACCACAGCGTCAGCACTCAGGAGCCCAGGCCCGGCTCTCAGCAGCAGCCCCGCCCACAGTCCCGCCAGAGCTGGGGGCCGAGGGGGCCCACCAGGTGCAGGCAGGACGCCCGTGGCAGGGCCACGGTGCAGCTCGGAGGCCAGAGCCCGGCCTCCAGGGGGACCTGGAGCAAGTCATGTGTTCATCACACAGGGCAGGGTGCCCGGCCCATCATGGCCACGAGACCAGGCAGGTGAGCAGTGGGCTCTGCGGGTGTTTGGGGAACGGGCGGCAGGACGAGGAGGGTCCACACTCACTCCGCCAGGGGGAGGCCCGGCCCCAGGGCCCGCACTCACTCCACGAGGGGGAGGCCCCGCCCCAGGGCCCGCACTCACTCCACGAGGGCGCACAGGGCGCAGGCCACGGCTCCGCAGCTGCAGCAGGTGCGCACGCAGCGCGCACACAGGGCCCGCTCGCACTGGCCGCACGCCGCCTTCCCGTCCACGGCGCGCACGCACGACGAGCAGGCTCTCGACGCCACCCCAGCCGGGTCTGTGCGGAAGAAACACCGGTCAGTCCAACGGTGACCGGGAGCCCTGGCGTGGGGGCCGCCCCTCGCCCCCCGGACAGCGGGCCGCCCTCCTCCAGCGCCTGACCCACCGCCAGTCAATCTGTGCGGAAGCACTGCGTTTGGACCCGTTCACCAGGGCTCCCAGCCAGCTGAGGCCCACCTGGAACTGTCACCACCCAGAGGTCAGGAGCCCGGGCTAGCTCTTCCCCTGACCACCTGCAGCAGGACTCGCCAGGCCTTCAACCCCTGGTGTGTCTCACAGCTGGGTCTCAAAGTGTGGTCCCCGTGTCCTGGCTTAACACGGGGGTTCCTGGGCCCCCGGGGTGGGAGTTTTAGCTGTGACGCGCGTGACAGCCTGAGGCTACAGCACACCGCAGAGGGCTGCGGGTAGGAGCTACGGGTGGGAAGCAGGCAGGACACCCACGAGGGCCACCCGGAGGCACGTCTCTCCTTTCTGATGGAACAGTTAGAGCAGTTCACAGCTCCCACACATCAGAGTGGGGACAGTCTCCTGCAGTGGGAGCCTCCAGGCGCTCACCCCGCTTGCGGCGTCAGACTCTGGCCCCGCTCCCCCGCATCCTGTCTGCAGCAGAGACCTGGGAAGCACCTGCCGGCGGCCTTACTCACCAGCCTCGGAGGCCTGCGCTTGACTCCGGGTCAGCCGGCCGTCGGGCCCGATCAGCATCTGCCCTCGCGCGGCCCGAGGGGCTTCTGTGGGGCCGGGCCTCGGGGACTCTGGCGTGTGGACGATGGCGCAGCCTTCCTCCCATGCAGGGTCCATGCAGGCCTGGGCCCCACGGAAGAGAAGCTGCATGGTCTTCTCTGGGGAGGACAAGCATCGCCCGTTTACACCCCTGTGGTGTGGAAGCCCCTGCGGGGCCGCCTGTCTCCGGAGCTGTTTGTGCTGAGCCCTCTGCTGAGCAGTCTTCCAGCCACCCGGGACCAAGCTGCCCCTGGCGCGGCTGCCCTCCTGCCCGGGCTCAGCGGGCACCTCCTCCAGCCCGGTTCTGCACCCTGCAGCCCCACCTGGGCTCCCTGTCCCATCACTCTGCTCATTTTTCACGTGTGGCCTCACCTCCTCCCCAGAACCCACAAGTAGGCCTCCTCTGACAGAGGAAGCTCTGTGCTTCTGCTGCTAAGTCGCTTCAGTTGTGTCTGACTCTGTGCGACCCCACAGACAGCAGCCCATCAGGCTCCTCCATCCCTGGGATTCTCCAGGCAAGAATACTGGAGTGGGTTGCCATTTCCTTCTCCATTTCCTTCTGCACTGTGGATCGCCAACTAAAGCACAGCAAGAGACTCAGAGCTGAGCCTGCAAGCCCAGGCCTGCAGCCTTTCGGCTGCTGCAGAGCTGCTGACAAAAGGCACAGCCATAGCTGGCTCCTGACAAGGTACCCCAGAAGTTTCCAGACCTCTGTGGGACCCGGACAGCTTCCCACCCCTGAGCAGCAACTTTCGGAAGGTCAAATGCTAGGTGCCAGCCCAGCAATGCTCTGTGGTTGTCTGCCCTGTCTCAACAGAGCCAGGGTGGAGACCTTAGAAGCTGCTGGCGCTGGGTGATATTGACAGAAACACACAGCTGATAACTCAACTGCAGTGAAGACAGCCTGCCACACCCAGCTCCTCCTCCTCTAGTCTCCCCATTCATAACAGGATGGGACTGGGGCGGGGGGCAGGTCATGTGGCAAGACTAACACTTGTCTTCAAGGGCCTGTGGCCAGTTCAACATAAAGAGGCCAGAGTTAAACACTTGGAAATCATTACACATGAGTGCACACCGGCCTCACGGTGTCCTGCCCTTCTCAGAGAATGTCCAGGGAGCCTAGCACTCCCTCCCTGATGGGCCCTGCATGGGACAAGCTCTGCAAATGCTACAGGACATCGTGGTCGAGAGCTAGACTGACTTGTGTGTGTTTGTTAGTCACTCAGTCGTGTCTGACTCTTTGCGACCCCATGGACTGTAGCCCACCAGGCTCCTCTGTCCATGGGATTCTCCAGGCAAGAATACTGGAGTGGGTTCCCATACTCTCCCTCCTGGGGATCTTCCCAATCCAGGGATCAAACCCAGGTCTCCCTCATTGCAGGAGGATTCTTTACTGTCTGAGCCACCAGGGACCGCCTTTCTTCTGTTTGCAGTGTTTTCATTTCTGGAATGTCCTCAGAGAGTAACAACCGCAGTTTGGCCCAAGTACCCTAGGCTTCACTCATTTACATCACCTGCTCATCTCTCCAGAGTGATGATCAGTATTATCCATGCACTCACAAATGTGCATGAGGGAGTCAGAGGAGAAGGCGTAGGCCAGGGCCCTCACATTTCTCCAACTGGACAGTCCAGCCGCGCTGAGCCGGACAGCACACTTCAGCTCCCCGTTTTTTGCACAGGCTGTTCCCTCTGCCAGGAATTTCCTTCTTTTCCCTCTCTGCCTGTCTAACCCCGCAGGATCTGGCTTTGACTCTGTTCCTACAGGAGACCTGACAGTCTGCAGGTGGTCCTTCGGTGACCCGTGCCTGCCCCTCTGGAGAGTCCTCCTTCGACTGGCCCCCTCAGCAGCGGCACCGCCTGACAAGGAGGGCCTCTCGGGTTTGAAGGGGTGCCTCTGCCGGCTTTCCCACCGGGACGAGGCCCGGGAGGCGGGACCCGGAGGCCTATCGCTGGGCTGGTCAGATCAGAGCGGGCTCCGGTGAGTCCAGTATTCCTGCAGGACGGAGCCCCGACTCAGCCCCACGCAGAAGCCGTCCGTTTCGGGAGGTGCGGAAGGGGCAGGTCGTGGACGCGGGAGCATTCACGCCGTCCTTCTCGCGGCTCCTAAGCCCGGTCAGGCGGCGCGGAACACGGGCCCCGGCTCCAGGGGGTGCGGCCGGTGGGGACCCCCCGACCAGCCCCGCTTAGCCGCACTCACCGAAAATCTCTCGTGTGAGGCGCTCGGCGCACACGCCGCGACTCAGCTCTCTCTGGCCGACACGCACTTTGAGCTGCAGCGGGGCCGCATCCGCGAAGGGGTAGCCCCGCTTGGGCATGGCCGCGGCCCGGAGCGGCTCAGCTCGGCCGCCGCGCCTCTCTTGCCCGTGACGTCACAGCCGCGCGCCAACCCGGCGCGGAGCGCGACGCGGGATAGGCCCAGGGCGAGGGCGGGGGCGGGGCTCTTGCTCTGGGAGGCGGGACTCAGAGGCGCGGGAAAGTCCGGAGAGAGGTCAAGGGTCAGAGCGGGCGCGCCACGGGCAGGGAAATAGGAAGGCGGTGTGGTGCGAAAGCGCCGCGGGATAGGCTGGGGACTACGTGGGGGCGGGACTCGTGAGACACGCGGCCCGTGATAGGCCAGAGGCGACATGGGGGCGGGACTCGTCTGAGGGGGCGAGACTCGTATGAGGCGGCGCGAGAAAGGCGAGTGTTTTGGCTGTCATTTTGGTCCCCAAACAACTCTTTTCTATTTTTTTAACTGAAGGATAATTGCTTTACAGAATTTTGTTGTTTTCTGTCAAACATCAACATGAATCAGCCATAGGTATAACTCTGGACACTCATTTATTTCTTCCTTTAAATCACCAGTGGTCTGAGGAGGATTCACTTTTTTGGTGTTTCTTTAACTCCAGAAACATTTTGTACTGGGGTATGGCTGATTAACAGTGTTGCGGCGGTTTCAGGCGACTAGCAAAGGGGCTCTTGCCTGGAGAATCCAGGGACGGGGGAGCCTGGGGGGCTGCCGAGTATGGGGTCGCACAGAGTCGGACACGACTGACGCGACTCAGCAGCAGCAGCAGCAGAGGGACTCAGCCATACGTACACGTGTGTCCGCTCTCCCCCGGTGCCCGCTCCCGTCCAGGCTGGCGCGCAGTGTGGAGCAGAATTCCATGTGCAAACTTTTCTTTATTTCTTAATTAGGAGGAACGTCTCGCCTTCACAAGTGGGGAGTGCCTTACACTGGGCCGTTCTGGGCCCTGCTACGTCATTTGGAGCAGGGCTGAGGTCATGTTGGGCTCTGACCGGACAGTGAGGCTCCGTCCCACCCAGGCCTCTGCCGGCTGCCTGCCTGCCTGACCCTCGTCCTGCCTGCTGGCCCAGGGGCCATCCAGCATGTCCCTCTGTAGCCTGGATTTCTGGTGACAAAGCCGAGGGCCTCTATCTTACAGGACACGCCCCTCACAGCCCTGGACACTGACCCCGCCTGGAAGGAATATGGGCGGGGCCAGCCTCTGGTCCAGGTGCCCCTTCCCGCCTGGCCCGGTGGGTCTGGAAGACCAGGTCCGGAGGGGGCTTTGGCAACGTTTCCCCTGTCGTGTGGCACTATTCCTGTTAGCCATCTGCAGTAACTGTGACTGAAGAGACGCTTGATTGGTTTTATCCTAGAAATGGACGAAATTCCCAGGAATATTGTTTTTAATCTTACAGATCTTGGGAATTAAAAAAAATTTCTTTGGGTTCAGATTTGAAACTGCCTTAGACTCTTTTCAGTCACAGTAAATATTCAATAGGTGCAAAACATTGTGATTAAAAGAGAATCTTAATAGCTCTTCTATTTCAACTTAATTTTAAGAAATATTTGTGGAGGGCCTGGTCGATGTTGGATTCCTTTTCTAGAGGTGCTAGTAACAAAGCTCTCAGACTAGGGGCTTAGACAATACACATTTCTTCTCTTTAGTTCTGGGAGTTGGAAGTCCCAGATCGAGGCAGGCAGAGCTGACTTCTGAGGCGTCTTCCTCATCGCCTTCTCTTGCAAGGATATCAGTCAGACTGGATTAAGGCGAAGCCATAAGACCTCTTGAAAACTTAATTACATCCTGGTTTCTCAAAAAGTTGAAAATAGGAACTGCCCTGTGATCCAGCAATACCACTTTGATGTATACAAAGGACTGAAACCAGTGTCCTGAGGGGCTGTGCCCCGTGCTCACCACAGCATGTTTGCAGGACATGGAGACAACCGAAGTGTTCGTCCCAAGTGTGGGTGAATGAATGAAGAAATGAGTGCTATTTGGAATTACATATAATGAAATATTATTCAGCCATAAAAAAGGCTACCCTGCCAACTGGAACAGCATGAATGAACCTGGAGGACATTTTGCTAATTAAGTTAGAGAAAGACAAATATAGTAAGTACTGTGTAATTGCACTTACACGTGGAATTCAAAATCATCATAGAAGCAGAGTAGAATGGTGGTTGCTGGGCGCTGGCATTGGGGGAAATGGGGAGCTGATGGTCTGAGGGTACAGACTTCCAGTTATAAGATGAAGTTCCAGGGTTCTAATAATGTACAGCACGGTGACTCTAGTTGACAAGTATTATGTACTTGAAAGTTGCTAAAAGTAGATCCTAAATGTACTCACAGTAACAAAAACAGCAAAACGGCAATTATATGAGGTGAAGGATGTATTATCTCCTTATCATAGTTTGCAATATGTATGTGTATGAAATCATGACATTGTACACCTCAATGTTATAAAAATTAAGAAACAGAAACCTCATTTAAAAAAGAGTCAGAGGGACTTGCCTAGTGGTCCAGTGGTTAGGATTCCAGGCTCTCAATGTAGGGGGCCTGGGTTTGAACCCTGGTTGGAGAACTAGATCCCACATGCAACCAAGAGTTCAAGCATGCTGCAACTAAGACCTCGTGTGCTGCAGCTGAGGCCCAGCACAGCCAGACAGACAAATCGACATTTAAATAAAATACAATGGAGTCAGAGAAAATCCCCGGCGGTCCAGGGGTCAGGACTCTGCACTTTCACTGTCGAGGTTGAGGGTTGGGTCAGGGAACTAGGATCCCACAGGCGGCATGGTCAAAAATTTAAAAAAATAAATTGGAGCCAGGAGGCCAGAAGAGGGAGCAAGCACACCCTGTGTGTGTGCCGTGTGCTCAGTCGCTTCAGACTCTGCAACCTATGGACTGTAGCCCACCAGGCTCCTCTGTCCATGGGATTCTCCAGGCAAGAATACTGGAGCGGGTTGCCATGCCCTCCTCCAGGGGATCTTCCCGACCCAGGAATTAAACCCATATCTCTGGCATCTTCCTGCAAGGAAGAGTGTGCCTTGCGTTAATTTACTAATAGGAGGAGAAAGGAAGGATATCTCCACTCCTGGCAACAAGCCAGCCGGTGAAAGACCGCTTACATGCCAAATTCTCAGTTTCCACCGATGGACTCTGCTTAGACGGGCCCTTCCTAATTCTCCCTTCTCCTCTATTAAAGAATTGCCTCTTCTTTGTTCTCCAGACTTGCCTGTGGTTTGCCGTAGATTGCATGTTCCAAATTGCAACTCTTGGCTGTTTTCAAATAAACCCATTTTGCTGGTCTCTTTTATTGTTGTAGGTCAACAGTGTATAATTAAGGTGTGCATTATATGTGCCAATCACTTGTTCTGTGTCGACTATATCTTGATATATGTTGGATCATAAGAAAAGCAAGAGAATTCCAGAAAAAATCTACTTCTGCTTCATTGACTACACTAAAGCCTTTGACTCTGTGGAGCACAACAAACTGGAAAATTCTTCAAGAGATGGGAATACCAGACCATCTTACCTCCTGAGAAACCTGTATGCAGGTCAAGAAGCAACAGTTAGAACTGGAAACGGAACAACAGACTGCTTCCAAATAGGAAAAGGAGTACGTCAAGGCTGTATATTGTCACCCTGCTTATTTAACTTATATGTAGAGTTCAGTTCAATTCAGTTCAGTCGTTCAGTCATGTCCAACTCTTTGTGACCCCATGGACTGCAGCACGCCAGGCCTCCCTGTCCATCACCAACTCCCGGAGTTTCCTCAAACTCCTGTCCATTGAGTCGGTGATGCCATCCAACCATCTCATCCTCTGTTGTCCCCTTCTCTTTCGTCAATCTTTCCCAGGATCAGAGTCTTTTCAAATGAGTCAGTTCTTCGCATCAGGTGGCCAGAGTATTGTAGTTTCAGCTTCAGCACCAATCTTTCCAATGAATATTCAGGACTGATCTCCTTTAGGATGGACTGGTTGGATCTCCTTGAAGTCCAAGGGACTCTCAAGAGTCTTCTCCAACACCGCAGTTCAAAAGCACCAATTCTTCTGCGCTCAGCTTTCTTTATGGTCCAACTCTCACATTTATACTTGACCACTGGAAAAACCATAGCTTTGACAAGATGGACCTATGTTGGCAAAGTAATGTGTTTGCTTTTTAAGATGCTGTCTAGCTTGGTCATAACTTTTCTTCCAAGGAGCAAGCACCTTTTAATTTCATGGGTGCAGTCACCATCTGCAGTGATTTTGGAGCCCCCCAAAATAAAGTCTGTCACTGTTTCCACTCCCCATCTATTTTCCATGAAGTAATGGGACCAGATGCCATGATCTTAGTTTTCTGAATGTTGAGTTTTAAGCCAATTATTTCACTCTCCTGTTTCACTGTCATCAAGAGGCTCTTTAGTAGAGTACATCATGAGAAACGCTGGGCTGGATGAAGCACAAACTGGAATTAAGATTGCCAGGAGAAATATCAACAACCTCAGATATGCAGATGATACCACCCTTATGGCAGAGATTGAAGGGGAACTAAAGAGCCTCTTGATGAAGGCTAAAGAAGAGAGTGAAAAAGGCTTAACACTCAACATTCAAAAAACTAAGATCATGGCATCTGGTTCCATCACTTCATGGCAAACAGATGGGAAAAAATGGAAACAGTAGCAGATTTTATTTACTTGGGCTCCAAAATCACAGTGGATGGTGACTGCAGCCATGAAATAAAAGATGCTTTCTCCTTGGAAGAAAAGTTATGACCAACCTAGACAGCATCTTAAAAAGCAAAGACATTACTTTGCCAACAAAGGTCTGTCTAGTCAAAGCTATGGTTTTTCCAGTAGTCATGTATGGATGCAAGATTTGGACCATAAATAAAGAACTGATGCTTTTGAACTGTGATGCTGGAGAAGACTCTTGAGAGTCCCTTGGCCATCAAATCAGTCAGTCCTAAAGGAAATCAACCCTGAATATTCATTGGAAGGACTGATGCTGAAGCTCCAATACTTTGGCCACCTGATGCGAAGAGCCGACTCATTGGAAAAGACCCTGATGCTGGGAAGATTGAGAGGAGGAGAAGGGGGTGGCAGAGGATGAGATGGTTGGATGGCATCACTGACTCAATGGACATGAGTTTGCTCAAACCCCAGGAGATGGTGAAGGACAGGGAAGCCTGGTGTGCTGAAGTCCACAGGGTTGCAAAGAGTCAGACACAACTTAGAGTGAATAGGAACAGCAATCACATGATTGTTAATTCTTTTTAAGTCCTTGCCTCCAAATACAGTCACAGTCACAGTCTGAAGTGCTAGGAGTTGAGGTGTCCACGTGTGAATTCCAGGGGGACACAGTCTAGCCCATGACTGGTCCCACCCTCTGTGTTAGGCCCTCGGGGTGGTGTTGGGCAGAGCCAAGTGGGTCCCTGCCCTCTGGTGGGACAAATGTTACCAAAGGGGAAGTACAAGGGGCTGTGGAAGCAGAGTAAGGAGACCTACCTTGCCCAGGGTGGGGGGACACCCCAGGAAAACTGGCTGGCCGGGAACTAAACTCATGCAAAGCATCTGTGGAATGGCATAGTTTGATCTTAGAAAGTTGGACGTTCTGGAATTGAATACACATCAGATGAGGAAGGAACATGCTTTGTGTTTTCCCAGAAGAAGTGCAGCAAAGTTCCCCTTCCGACAAATGCAGAGGGGCAGGGCCGGCTGGAAGTGTTTTCGCTAAAATGTTTAATCACAGTTCCCCCAGGGTCCTACAGTTTTGAGTGCTAATCATCTCAGTTGCACAGCATGGTTGTACTACTTTGAGTGACTGTTAGATTGGGAAACAGTTTACATATAGTGCCGCTGTGTGTCCTTACGTCCACTGGAATGCACGGATGGTCAGTGTGTCCAGTCCCACCCGTTGCCATGGTGACCCGTCGCCCTTCCCCGCCCCCGGCAGAAGTGATCGTCGCTCTGCATCCCTCCCTGCAGGGCAGGCTCGCTCTGCGCACAGCCCTTTGTGTCTGGCTTTCCCCCTCAGCTGGCTGGTTCCGAGACCATCCAGGGTCCCGCACCCCTCCGTGGTCTCCTCCTCCTGTTGCTGAGTGTGCCCGTGTGCAGGTGGACCACAGTTTTTGTTGCCCTGTGGACGGGCACATGGGCTGTGCCGGGTTTCGCGCTGATGAAGGCAGGTGCTCTGAACATTCTCTTCCAAGGCTTCTTCTGGACATTCATGGGTCAGTGCCTAGGAGTGGAATGGCTCAGTGGTAGGGTGATGAACATTAACCTTCTGAGCAAAATGGCTTGAAAAACACAGTTTATCGAGCAACATCCTTGAATCACTTACTTATCTTTTCCCCACACATTCAGTTGAGACCAGTGTAAGCTCCTCTTCCCTGGGGGTCTGCTGTTGGTGCCAAGGAGAGAGGGCACCAGGTTATAATTGCTCAGACCCTCACAGCACCTGATACCGAGCGAAGGCGGCTAACCTCAGCCCCCAGCCTCCTGTCTCGGCCACACAAGGCCAAGGACGCCGGTGCAGCCGAGGATGGTGCCCTCGAGTTCGGTGTCTGTTCTGTAAAACTTCTGCAGATACTCAGACATACCGCCTGCGGCTGCCTCCGCAGGATGTGACCCAGAGCTGGAAGGGAAAAACAACTTGTACTGGAGTGAAGGATTTAGCGGCAGCTTTCTAATCTAAGTTGCAGGCGGAGCTTGCTGAGCCGGGAGTGCAGCTTTTTACACAGAACAAAGTGATTTCTCTTTCTTCTGAAAAATGCCCACTCTGGTTGATTGCCCAGAGCATGCACCCCTCTGTTGTAGCAGGATGGGATGAGACGGTCATCTGGTCACGAGAAGCACAGTCCCTGGGGGCAGGGAGGAGAGCTGGGGTCCACCTCCCCCTTCCCTAAGAGCTCACCCTGCCGCGGGGCTCTCTCCTTCCCCACCCTTGCTCTGTCGTGAAGGGAAACAATTCTCGGGAAACGCCAAGGTCCGTTTCTTCTGGTGGTTCTCACTTCTAGCCCTGCTGCCCGAGGAAGCTGGTCCACACATGTGCTCCTGCATTCTTTCAAATCACCGAAGGCCATTCTTGGCCGTTTGGAAAAGCTCACTAGCATGTGTGAAGCCATACTCCCAATATGTGGCCTGTTCACCTAACATGCTGTCACAAGAGTCTGGGGCTCCAGGGTGCAAGCCGGTGACACTGGGCCCTGCAGAACTTCCTGGGGCTGGCGGGGTCCGTGGGAAGCAAGCCGGGTTGGCACCTGCCCAGTGTCAGTGAACCCAGATGGCATCCTCAGCTCTAGAAAGTGAGGGTTTAAGCCTGGCAGACTCCTAGTCTCTCCATGTGTACAAACCCTTCTCTCTCTGAAATGATACCAAAAGGCCAATTATTTTTCTAAACTGACCACAAACTCTGAAGCGTTGAATGAGCCGAGTACGGCTTCCAGTTGAGCACAGACCTCAGTAGGGTCTCTGCAGGTTCTGCCAGCTGAAAAGCGTCTTCTTTGCCCAGGGGACACAGGGCGGGGCAGAGGCTGTCCCACTGAAAGGCAGGGACTGCCATGTGGGGAAGGGCTCTGGGGTCTAGAGCGAGTCTGTGGGGAGACGTTCCATTTTGGAAAACGTGCTTCACGCCCATGGTCCTCCTTCCCTGGGCTGCTCCCATTCTGTTGTCTGAGCAAACAAACAGCTTGGCTTCCTGACAGTGAAAACGTGAGTCACCCCGGCCGCTGATGCTGCCGAGTGGGGCCTTTCAGCAGCTAAAAGTCGAAGCAATGGTGACGAAGTCAGAAAAAGACCTGCACGGCTTACTGCTGCTCAGCGGCTGCGGGATTTGTTTATTGCTCAGTGGCTCCAGCTGCACAGGCAGCCATGCGACAGTTCATGAGCCAGAAAAGGGCTCTGGTTTGAGCTTATGTGAAATAGCAGGATTTTTAAAAATGTACATGACACTGGCCTTCAGATGTTTCAAGTTGTAGAAATCAGAGGGTTGGGCTGAAGGCTTAAAGAAAAACACAAAAGTACAGAAAATAGCTTTCAAATCTCTTTGTTCATGGCGTTGGTTCTGCCGGCCGAGGAAAGGACACGACGCGGGCCACGCCGCTGCGGTCAGCTCCGGCTTTGTCTAAAACAGCTGGATCATCGAATCTCTGGACTTGCCGACACCAACCCATTTCACTGAAAGGGGAAGGGGAGGCTCAGCCTAGGGCGAGGCCGGCGGAGGGGGTGGCTGGACACAGGGCACCCACCTGCCACGCCGACGTGGTTCTCCACGAACCGGATGTAGCTCTGGGCCTGCGGGGGGAGGTCCTCCCACTTCCGGGCGCCCGTGGTGTCCGCCTTCCACCCTGGCAGCGTCTCGTATTCCACCTCCACCTTCTGCAGGATCTCCTGGTTGGCTGCGGATATGGGCTGGGTGAGCTGCGTGCCGCCGACGTCCACACGGCCACGGGCCTGGGACCCCCAGCCCAGGGTCTGCTTGCCCCAGCGTTCGGGGGCAGAGAAGGCAAGCAGCCCTGCCTGGTTTTCTCAGGGCTGGGGGCTGGTTCTGGGATGCTTCCTGCTCCCCTTCCAGCCCAAGGGACACACCACCCTGGACACGGATTCCAGGGGACACCTCAGCTAAGGAATTCTGAGGCCCCCGCTTCTAAGGGGATTTGAGGTCCTGCAGTGTTAGGGTTCCTGAAGGATCTATGTTCCCCTCCTCAGGGCAAGGATCCCACTGGGTCTGGACTCCTGGCCTCACAGCAGACGCCAACCACCCCTGTGGTCAGAAATTGCTGGAAGGAGCTGTCCACCGCAAGTACATGCCCTGAGTCCCAGCGCTGCCCTGCTGTGTCCTCTTGGAGTTCAGAGTCAGTTGGTCTGGGGGACACTGGCCGAGAGGACACGTGGGGCTCCCACAGCCGAGAGTCTGCACACACATGCTGGGGGGCTACGGGGGCAGCTCGCCCACGGCCGCCGGTGCGGGTGGGGTCATCCGTGACCCCAGGCCAGGCACACAGGAAAACATCACTGCCTTTACGCTTTTTAGAAGGGACACTTGCTTGGTCACAGAAACTTCAGGGAGACCTTAAAAAATCTAACCAAAGACGTGTTTTCTTAGGTCAACATCATCATCCTATTTGTCCCAAGTTTTGAGCATCCACAGCCCGTGTCTGCTATTTCAGGTGAGTCCCCAGCTCCCGGGAGGTGGGCCTTGACCCTGGGGGTTCCCCAGGGTCTTGGGTTCAGGCTGGCCCCTGAGTCCCTCTGAGCTGTCCCCAGAGTGGGGACGCACAGGCCTCCGCTCGGGGTGAGAATCTGCCACGGACAGAAGTGGGAAGAGCCTCCGACACGGGCTGCCCTGCGTGCCCGACGCACACACATCGTCCCTTCCGCCCAAGACCAGCGGCCAAGGGCAGAGGGGCGGCGGCGCCCGCACCTGGGAAGTAGGGGATCCGCTTCCCGCCAAGCTTGTACGCCACGCCGACCTTGATCTCGTCCAGGGCGTCCAGGATGTCCAGTTTCGTCAAGGCCAGCCTGTCCAGAGCACAGGGAGAAGCCGAGGGCGGTCAGCCGCCGTCGCTGCTCCCGCCCAGCCCCACCCCTCGCTCCTCTGTTTGCAGGACTAGGACAGAGGATGGCAGAGCCCCGACGGTTAGGCCGGGAGCCCAGCACTGCCCCGTCCCCACGGCCCAGCAGAACAGGGGTCTGGATGAGTGCAGGCCCTCTGCTCTGGGCTTGCTCCCCGGCTCCAGGAGAACCTCTGCACTGCTTCCGGGGGCGGGCCACCCTCTGGCCTCTCGATGCCTCCTTCCCTGTCTATGCTCAAGAGCCAAGGCAGGGCCAGCCCCAAGGCACCCTGGACGGCCCTCCCCATCACCCCCCGGTGGCCTCGCTGTGTGGAAGGGTTTCCCCGGGGCGAGGTCACCCTGTGTGGGGAGGACTGTGGCCCTGAGCCCTGAGGCCCGGCTGCCCGGCTCCTGCGGGGTCTGGGGAGTTGGTCTGGGCCTCCGGGGGATGGGCACCCCGGGGGGCGGAGGGCGCCTCAGCACTACCCACGCGGTGAATCCGTTGACCATGTGGGCATATCTCAGGATCATCAGATCCAGCCAGCCGCAGCGCCGCTTCCTGCCCGTGGTCACGCCCCACTCGTGGCCGCGGCTCTGCAGCAGCTCCCCGATCTCCTGCGGGCGACAGGGAGGGCCCGGGGGCTGTGGGGATGGAGCCTGAGCCAGCTGCCCACCCCGCCCTCCTGCGGCCCCCTGACGACCACCCCTCCTCACGCCCGCTCGCTGCCCCAGGCCCTGGGCACGCCTGCCCCAGCTGAGCCTCTGACCAGGCCTGCCCTGGCCTCCTGGGCAGCTGAGAGAGGATCTACAGACCCCGAAGCTGCCCTCGAGCAGGCTGTGTGCTTATTCTGTGCTTCTTTCTCCGGGGTTCATAACCCTGTCCAGCACATCCCCTTCCTGCTCTGGCCCTCGCTTGCCTGCTCAGGACAGGAGCCTCGTGTCCCTCCAGCCTTGTGGGCACAAGGCCGGGGAGAGGAAGGCGGGGGCCGTCCTGAGCTTCCAGAGACACCCAAGAGGCTGGAGGGCAGTTTGCTGGGGAGTTTGGTGGGCGCTGCTCCACCCTGCTCTTATCCAGCTGAGACCAAACCCAGGCTCGCTCAGCCCCAGGAGGAAGGCAGCCTGGGCACCCAGGCGGGGCCAGAGAGAAGGCTCTCAGCGTCCTTCCTGAGCTGGGGGATCTGCGGGACAGCCACACGGCAGTTGGGGGGCGGCTGGAGCTGCAGCCTCAGCATCTTCTCTGCGGCCTCCCTGGTCCCTCCACCAGGCGCCCGTGGTCCCCCGGGGATGGGGACTCACGTTGATCTGCTCGGTGGGGAAGGCGCCGATGCCCACGCGTGTGGTGTAGGCCTTGACCACACCGTAGACCTCGCCTATGTTCTGGGGCGGGATGCCCAGGCCGGTGCACACGCCGCCCACTGTGCAGTTGGAGGATGTCACGAAGGGGTAGGTCCCTGCGAGACAGAACCAGCTGGGCTGCCACCCCACAGGAGCCCTGGCGAGGGGTTGCCCCAGTGGCCCCAGGGACCACCCATGGGGCGTGGCCAACACAGGGTGTGTATGAGCTGGAGGGGGTGGGGAGGGGGAGGGCCCCTCGGGTTTGGACAGTTCAGGTGGCCTCGGGGCTGGTGTGTCCCTGGGCCTGCGACAGTGGGGACAGCGGGGACTGTGGGGATAGAGGCCCAGGTGGGGCAGTCAGGGCTCCCGGGCCCAGCCAGTCTCTCCCTCATCCCCGTCCCTCACCCCTCATCCCCATCCCCGTCCCTCATCCCCAGCCTAGCCTCCCTTCGCCCTCCTGGCTGAGGTTGCAGGAACAGGGCAGTAGCACTGGTTCCCGGGCACAGAGGGCAGCCTGGCACGGAAGGCGAGCCCACCACAGCTGTCTCCTCGGCAGACAAAACAGGCAGGGCCCACGGGGCTCTGGCTGGGACGTACCGAAGTCAATGTCAAGGAGGGCTGCGTTGGCACCCTCCACGAGGATCTTCTTAGGGGGGCCATGGAGCGCCTCATACATGAAATAAACGCCATCTCGGACCATGGGGCGGATCCGCTCGGCGAAGCCCTGGAAGAAGGGGCCAGGATGCAAGAAGGGGGTCCACCCGGCTCTGGCCTCCTCCTCACAGCCTCTGGCTTCCAGCAAATTCCTGCCCAGCGAGGCCCTTGGTCTGCACGCATCCCTGTGGGTCCATCCCTGTCTACATCTAGAGCCCCAGACGAGGCTGGAGGAGCTGGGCCCTGGAGATTTCCAGAAGGGCTCCATGTGGACATCCTCCTGTCTCCCGCCTGCTCCGTCCCTCTAGCCCTGAGCTGGGACACCTCAAGCTCCTGCCCGCGATGGATGGGGCTGGCCTCTGTCCCCCAGCATGTCCATCCCACCCGCTCCGTCCCTATAGCAGTGAGCTGGGATGCCTTTGCCTCCTGCCCCAGACCGACAGGGTCTGCCTATGGCCCCCGGCATGTCCAGGGACGTTTCCTCAGAGAGGACTCAAGGGGCCAGGCCAGCGGGTGAGCCCCTGGCCTCCTGAGAAGACCGCCAACCGGGGTCCCCCACAGGAGGCCTGTGGTCCCCGAGCCCAGCCACCGGGAAATAAGGCCCCGTTCTAGGCGTGCCGCGGCAGCGTGCACAGCTGTGGAGGGACCCTCAGTGGGGCTGGGCCTGCCCGATGCCGGGGTGCTCAGCTCTACCTTGAGCCTTTTGAGTTGACCTTCAACGTCCACTTCCAAACTGGGGAACATGGACTGGTGCTGGCGTGCCAGGTTCTTGAATCTGCGGAAGCAACAGTGACTGCCACCCCGTCTGCCCAGAGCCCCGCGCCCGCCTCCCTGGCCCGGCTTCCCCCAGCCCAGGGCCGGGGACGGGTCAGGTACCGGGAGGAGAACTCGTCGAAGTCAGACAGGAGGTCGCAGATGCGGAGGCCGGTGCGGGCGGCCTTGGACGAGTAGGCCGGCCCGATCCCCTTCCGGGTCGTGCCGATGCTGTAAGACAGGCCGAGGGCCGTGAGCTTGGGGGGCCCAGGCAGGCCTGCTGGAACTGGGGGGGAGCCTGGAAACCGGGGCCCCCAGCCAGCTCTCAGCGTCCACTCCCCTAAACCAAGGTCGAGCCGGGCGATGCCCGAGGGCCCTTCCGAGCTGCAGCCCCAAGGGCCGGGCTGCCGTGGGAACCCCTGGATGCCTCTGACAGCACGCTCCAGGACTGGGAGCTACGGGGGCGGCGCGTGGGTCCAAGTCCCGGCCCTGGCCCTGCCGTGGCCCCCGAGGCCCAGTGCCCGGCGGTGCCCTCCCTGGCCCGGCTGCCTTCTGCCCAGCACTGAGGCTGGTGCTCTGGGCACCTGCCATCTCCTCAGAGCTGGAACCTGTCAGTGCCACCCTGTACCCACTGCCGACCACAGCCCAGCCCAGGTCAGCGAGCGTGGATGCTCAGCATTGCCACCTGTATGTGGCCAAGCCCTGTGTGTGCACTTGTGCATGAGCGTGTGTGTGCATGTGTGTGCGTGCATGTTCCGATGTGAGCATGTGTGCACTGCGTGTGAGCGTATGTGTGCATGTGTGTGCATGTGTGTTCCGATGTGAGCATGTGTGCACTTGCGTGTGAGCGTGTGCTGTGCCTACATGTGTGTGCGTGTGTGTCCCTCTGTACGAGTGTACACGGCCGTGTGTGTAATCTATGCACATTATGTGTGTGCGTGTGTCCCTCTGTACGAGTGTACATGGCCGTGTGTGTGTAATCTATGCACGTGCATGCACTGGTTGTGCGTGTGTGCACACGTGTGTGAGAGGCAGGATTCTGGCCTGCTTTGCTCCCATCCCGGCTTTGACACTGTCCCTGGCCCACTGCAGTGAACATCTCTGGAGAACCAGTGACTGGCCATCCAGGCGGCTAGGCAGGCTTTGGCGCCCGCTGGAGCTTCGGTCAAGGCTGGCCTGGGATTCCAGCAGGGGTGGGGGGCGCAGCAGGTGATGGACGGCACGGGCGCTCCTGGGGGTTGCCCTGGGGAGGACCGCATGGCCCTGGGAGAGGTGGCTCGCCTGAGCTTCAGGGTTGGGGAGGCGTGGGGTGAACTGACGGATGCTGTCCTCAGGGCTCCTGGTGGACGCACGCACCCCTGCACCCAACACGCCCCCAGCTCTGTGGCCGCGGACTTGGGGCGGGGGGGAGCGCAGACGCCACTCACTTCTTGCCCTCCTGGGCCTGCCGCTGCACCTCCTGGAGCCCGTCCACCGCCTGGTGAAAGTCAAACACTGCCGGCCGGGCAGGCAGGAGCATCGCGGGCGAGAGAGACAGAGGGTTACAGGGCCTCTGGGGACACCACAGGCCCCTCCCCCAGGCCTCAGCTTCTCCATCTGCCTGTGCTGGCAGTCATCCTGACCCAGCGCGGCCTTGGAGAAGGCCTGGGGGGCCCGGGGTCACTTGTTCACAGGCGGGCAGGGAGGCCCCGGGACTCACCAAGGTGGGCCCGGTCAGAGATGACGAGCCTCTTCTCCCAGTCCTTCAGGCCTGCAGACACGGCATGCGGTTGGTGACGGGCCCTCCCCCGGGGACCTGGAGACATCCACCCGTGTCCCCACGGGCGGCTGTGTCTCCTCACGGGCTCCGTACCGGCGCCTCCCAGAGCCCACATCCCGGGGCCAGGGCCTGCTGGCTCCTTTCGCGCCTGCGCTGAGCCTGGGCCCAAGGCGGAGGCTCTGTTCCGTCCAGGGCACCTCAGGGATGCAGTGTCACCCACCTGCTTCTAGACAACCACCGGGGGCCCACCTGCCCGCACGCCTGGCCAGCGGCCTTGGTCAGTGCCTGCCCGCCTCCTGCCCCTGAGCAGCCCCCAGGGACCACACCCTTCCCTGCAGGGATGTCGGCCCAACCGTCCCCAGTCTCGGGACATCAGGGTCGTAGCCCAGCCTCAGGGCTCTGTCCTGGAGAGCCCGCGTCTGCAGCTCGTGGCGTCACCGGCCCCCAGTGTCATGAAAGCTCACCTGCAACAGGGAGGCTGTGGACTGAAGCCAAAGGCTGGGCCCCTGGACTGACTGCCTGCGCTCAGGCTTCCGGTGTGAGCAAGGCCAGCAGGCCCGGGCCGGGACCCAGGGTGGAAGCCGCGCCACCCGCCCGCCTGCCACTGCCGTCGGCAGAAACCACACGGGGAGCACCGCCAGCTCGGCCGCGGGAGC